>NC_080572.1:108841177-109172427 GCF_030247185.1 Malaya genurostris
TTGCTATGTGGAACTTCCCAAGAGAGAACCGCAAGTTGACAATTATTGCAGAAAATTGAATCGATGATTCAACTTGATGATTCTCATACTTGGTTGTAATATTTCAAAATCCTTGTGTAGAGCATTCACAAACATTTTCATAGACACAACTTATACAAAGGTTATATGCACATAGTTAGAATAAGCGGCAATAGTAAAATGATTCTATCGCAATTATCAATTGCCTGTATAGAATCGGATCGCGAAACGAGAATAAGCGACCGTTTGTTGCTTCAGAGTAGATCCCCACATCGTCACATCGAGAAGATCCCCAAATGTCATCGAGAGAAATTCGCTCTCGCACTGGTGTCGATTCTATGTTAAATGAGCCATGCCGGGTTTTTGTTGTTGCGATGATTTCCAACTCTCTTTGATGGCACTGATTCAATCGTTGAAGAGTTGCCAGTGAACGTTCTTTGATACGATAAAAGCTTGATGTTTTATTTAGGGAAGCAAAAATGTAAAATCAAATTATCATGGAATAACTGCGTTTAGTCTGGTATCTCAATTACTCGAAATGAATATTTTGGATTCCGTCACACATGATTCCTGGAGTTACATAAATATACTAAACTGGTATGAAATCAACACGAAAATGATATAAAAGTCGCAGTGTAACCTTACGAGATTGCATTGAAGCAATATATTTGACAAGTAGATGCATAAAAGCACTGCAGTTACGCAGCATCCTAGTTAGCATGAAATGCGCTGATATAAAATGTACAAGCAACGGCATTCGTTAGCTGTAAATAACTATTTAGTGCCATTATAGAACATTATAAAACAAATACTATTATAGTACCAATTTAATATTTACGTTTTTTCCTGAGAAATTTTGACAGTTCAGTTTGATTCAAAATATTATGTACAGAGGATTATAGATTATTTCCTCAAAGTTATCATTTTTCAAGCTGCCTCAGCATCTCCGCACCTCTGTGTCTCATCACTTATATGCGTTCGCACCGCTGTGTCTATTCACCTCTGTGCGTATGAGTGGGATAGCCTTCTTTATCTTTTTTCAAGTCGGGAACGTCCCGAATATTGGCTGTGCAGCAACCGTAGCTGAGTTTACTATTGGCACCTGGTTTTCTACCTGCAGCTATGGTTGGTAAACTTATACAATAATACATATACATTGAAAATTTCAAATAACGTAAACTTTGTTTTATGTCATGATTCGACTTACGAACCCTCTATTATTACGTAAATGGAGGTTTGGGTGTATTATAAATTCTGAAATGATCTTCCAAAAGTACTGGGCTGAGATTTGTTTGTAGTAGTTGTTCTACACTTGTTTGGTTATCGTACTATCAAAATAAATCGCCAACATCCATTTAATAAAGGGATTTCTATCTATATTTATCCGCTCGTAGAGACCTACTCATATCAAGTGTTGCTCACTAAAGCTCGAATCCAGTTTTGTTTGCCAAAATCAATTACTTGGTGTTACGATCGAAAACTGGCCATCCTCGCATAAACGCCTGTTTTTTAATAGTGAGGAAATTATTTGCATCATATTCACTGTTTGTTTTTTTACATTTACTCTTTAGTTATCACATAGCTATCGAGCAACGCCTCAAAATTTTGCTCGCGCATCGCGAAAATCCGAGATACTGAAAAGTGAAGTAGGCGAGTTTGCTCAATGTGACCAAACCAAAGAAATAAAATTGTTAGAAATTTTTTCGTTGGTGGTCAGAAAAATCCAGGGCGAATACAAAGCCGGAGATCACAGAAACGCTGACAAAGAGTAGCTTACTGCTTCGAGTCCAGCCTTTCTGCCCGAAACGTCACAAGTAAGTAGGGCGAGACGGACTGTCCAATACTAAAAATGTCGGCCTGTGTGGGACAGTGCTTTGTTCTGTATTGTTCGAATTTAGCATCTTGTCATTGTTCAATAGAAAAACCATCCAAGAACAGACCGTAAGGTTGGCCAATCTTTTGGCGTAGGACAATTATTGTCAAAATTACTGCTAAAGTTTATTGCGTTCTAAGGAAACCAATTTGTCTCTAGCCGAACTTGTTTTGTTCTCTATATAGGAGACTTTTTTTTGATTTAAAAGATATTCAGGCCTATTTGAGTACAAGCTTTACGTGGCCGATTGAGCCGATTTTTTAAATATTTTTTTTTGTATTGGATCTCGTCACCCTTTTTCTAGGGGGGAGGAGCTTCCACTTCCCTACTGCGAGGATTGAGGGGCACTTTGTTCGTGGCTCGTCTCGACATCCATTGCCGCATCGGTGGTATTGTTGTTGATTTCCGTCTTGAGTTCGCTGCTAGTTGCTATAGATGCGCCTTGTTGTAAATTGATTGCAGTTGCTGGTTGGTTGGAAGGTGAGTTGTTAACTGCAGCTGGTGTACTTTGTTCTATAGGGGATACTGATGGTATCGTTGAAGGGGATGCTTCATTGTTGTTGGTGGTTGTCACAGGTGTACTCGGGTTGCTTGGGGTTGGTGTGAAGGAAGCACCGTTGTCCTTTGGTGTCCTTGTCCAGTTTATCACATGGTTTACCGTAGTGAACAGCTTTTTGACAATATTGACATGTGGCCATCTGATTGTCATAGGTAACATGTGATTTGCACGGGATTCTTGTATCCTGACCGAAAGTCACATAAAAAGGTATAGGCCTCTTCAAGCGCATGCGTAAGAAACGTAGAATACCGGGGAAAAAGTTCTTCCACTATACTTTTTCGATAGAGAGAATCTCTCCGTTTTGGGATATAGTTTTGCGAATATCAGGATCGATATCAGGATTGAGGGAAGATCATGAACACGCACTTCTATAGCACCATCTTCCATATATACTGGAATGTTATATTTAATGTTTTCGTGTTCCACATAGTGCACACTGTTATTGTCTTTTGCAAATTAAATTGCATCCAACTCTTTATAAATTTTATGTAAACAACATTATTTGTCTTATTGCATTGAAGTAAATGCACACGTTTAATGTCAAGATACATTTGCGCCTTAAGCAAACTTTCAAGTTCTCGTATCGAAGGTCGAATTTGGCACTAGCTGAAGTCAACAACAATTGTATTCTTTCGTGTCGGCGGTAGCTTTTGTTCGTTTGGTTCACTCATTTCGAGATTGTTCTATTGTTCACTACACAATACTGTACTTGGTTTCTTCCGTCCCGAACGTAAGCGGTTTTGTTTTATCGACTGACTTGGATGGGATGTGAAAGCGAACTGATTGTAGTACTTATTCAAAATATGGAAACTGAAATCGTTAAAACAGTGGTCAGGTGTTGAGCATCTGCAGCTCAACCGATGTTAAACAGATTTTTGTTTGCATTATACCTACTGCTAGGAAATATGTCTTGTTTGGTGGAAAGGCTTATCTTAAATGCTAACACACACACTGAAAATCATTGCCTGTGCGATGGTGAACGGCGTATAAAATAAATCCATAGAAGGTCCGCTTGCTGATGTGTACAGCAATCTACTCTACGGCATTACGAACCGCACAGGATGCATGTCGGTTCGATACTGATTGTTGTTTTGTGAAGGGACTTTCTTGAATGGACTTTCTTGAACACACACACATAGAAAAGCGGAATTCGTATGAAAACCGTAAACCAATGCGTACAGAATTATTATTAGAATTAAAAACTGATTAAATAGTTCAATTCATGTCTTTTTTTTAATCTGCACAGCGTCAAAAGTAGTTGTGGCGTTAACACTGCCAAATGTTATTTATTCAGTTGAACTTGAAAACGAAAAACATAGAACAACTGCAACTAGTTTAAGGTCTTTATTTTGCAATAAAAATCGTTGCATTCCGAGCTATAGTTCTGCTTCCAAATTAAAATTCTGTTTGCCTAAAATATTTACTATACCAAGCTGGTGCAATCTAGGCGACACCCCTTCTATCCTTCCGACGCCGGAACAACAGTCCAACCGTGCCGTGCGTTGCTGGCTTGACACTCAACAACACGTCGTCCACCCTCGATCCCGAGCTCAGCAACAGTTGACCGAAATTGTCAACCGGAAAGAAGAATGTGCGAAATACCGGAAGTAGCGATGATGAATGTTTGTAAAATTAAAGTACAATTCACTGCTGGTGCGGCAGCGGAGATGGTGCCGGAGTCCTTCATCGAGGGTAGAAATATGCAAATTATTCGGTGCTCTTTCCCACTGAGGCTGAGTGCGCGAACGGAACGCTTGCGGCTGGACCCCGCTGGCAAATTCGCTGTAACCGGCCTGAGAGTGGGTCATTTCGGAACGACCAGCAGCTGTCTTTTCACTTTTTCGCCCGCTCCGTCGGATGGACGCAGTTTCGTCTCTTCTGTTGGTGACGGCGGTAACGAACGAATTTGTGATCCTTCCACTTCATAATGTGCGGCTCAACGCCCCAGTGAGGCTTTTTGTGTACTCTATGTATAGGGATTTGGCCAGTGTGAGCTAGATTAATGACAGTGATATTACAGCACGGCGTGTTGGCCACTGCCTTTCTGCAATTTTCAACTGACACAACTGCCATTACTTGCTGTGACAAATTATATAATTATTACGGGAGGCAATGGCAAAAATTTGATGAATTTACCCAACATGAGGGTTTACTTGTGCGGAACGATGCCAAGGGGATTGAGCTCGTTTCCCGTTAAAAAGCCAGCAAAAGCCGTTGGAATTTGGTTGAGGGGTTGGTTGCCCGTGGCAAAAGAACTTGCTGAAGTACTTGACATTTTATTAACCGAGATATACAAAGACAGAGTACAGATCGAATGAAGACTATCAAATAGACAGATTTAAACTATCCGCAAGTGAGAGATTTATCCACGACTGCACCTAAATCTGTTCAACTATCAATAGTTGCGTTAGAGCATAAATAAATGCTGAAACGGTATACAAATGGTAACGGATCTGTTTTCAGCAGCGAGAACAAAAGCTTCTGCACTCTGCCTCCGTCTCACGACCGAAAGTAGACTTTCTGTGTTCGGTCGCACCTGGGAGCATAAATCTTGTACAGATAAAGTTGCACCCGACAAAACTTTGCCTGCCGAGTCTGTCAATACACTTGCCGGAGTCTGGCAGGAGAAAACACACGGTTGCACTTTGAACATTCCGAACCGGCGAGACACTCTACCAATAAACTACCGGTAACTGAGCCCTTTTCTCAAAATCTTATGTTTTACCACAATTTATTGCCCATCCCGTGGGTACAGTTTGCGTTGATCTTCGATTCCGACCGCAAACTGATACCCTTTCACTTGTCAGCTTTAATTATCCTTCCCGGATAGGTGTAGTCAAGCACACACACATACACACACACACCCAAAGCCTTAAAGTAACTGTTGATGTGGCAGATGGAATTGAAAATGGTGTCATTCGGAGCGCTCTTAGTTGCTAAGTTGTTAGTATGAAACATTTGACTACTCTTTGTTAAAGCTCTGGACCTTAAACAACAAGCAAGTAGGCGTATTTTTACACGTGAGAATTTGTTTTATTATTTCACCGTGAAATTTTTTGTATCATTATCTAGCAAGGAAAAAAATGATGGAGAGTAGGCTGTGCCCTAGAGCGGACGTGGAAAGTTCTCGCGTGTCATTTTCCGTAGAAAAAAACAGAACAGTGAAAATTTCGTTTTCTATTGTGTTAAATTGATTTTCCGTATTTAGTGCATAAAGCTAATGCAAGAGAAACTGTTCGTTGTGATCGGACGCTATACGTGAAAAGTACCGTTGTGCCGTACATACGATTGTCCTTTTTTTGTCATCAGAAGCTCTTTACACTGTTGTGCCGATTGACAAGGACCAGCCTCTGTGACCACTTCTGGATTAAGGATCAAAAGCTAAGTGTTACCTTTGCGTAATTGTTATCTACTGTTATTCAATATTTTCAATTGTAAACGAAAAACTTTTTCATCAACTTAAAAATGTAATAACAAACAAACAACATGGTTTTTTTAAAGACCGCTCAACTACAACAAATCTCTTAGAATTTATGACATTCACACTGAATGCAATGGACGCCGGCAACTACGTAGAAACTCTTTACACTGACTTTAGCAAAACCTTCGACCGTATTGACATACCTTTACTTCTACACAAACTACAAAAATATGGCATAAAACATACTCTTCTGGAATGGCTCAAATCATACTTAACGAATCGTGTACAGGTAGTCCGCTTCCAAAACATTCTGTCTGAACCAATTAATGTAACTTCTGGCGTACCTCAGGGTTTTCACTTAGGGCCTCTCCTTTTCATTTTACATATAAACGACATTTCCTTCATACTCAAAAATCTGAAAGTGCTTATATATGCAGACGACATGAAACTCTTCATGGAAATTAAAAATATCAACGACGCTGTAATATTCCAGAACGAAATCAATCTATTCCACATTTGGTGCTGCAAAAGTCTACTCCAACTCAATGTAAAAAATGTAACTCAATAACTTTCAGTAGGAAGAATGAAACTATATCTACAAACATACATCTAGGAAATCAACTTGTAGAAAAATGTAAAATTGTAAGAGATTTAGGCGTAATCTTAGACTCCAAGCTCAGTTTTGTGGAACACTACAATACCATAATCAATAAAGCTAATAGCATGCTGGGCTTTATTAAACGCTTCAGTCATAACTTTCAGGACCCATACACAATTAAATTATTATACACTACATATGTCAGACCTATTTTGGAATATTGCAGCCTAGTTTGGAATCCATACAATATTATTCACGAAGAACGCATCGAATCTATTCAAAAACAATTTCTTTTATATGCACTTCGTAAATTAAACTGGACAGCGTTTCCTCTACCATCATATGAAGCACGCTGCATGCTCATCAATATACAAACACTTAAAGAACGCCGCGACTTTTCAATGCTTCATTTTATCAGCGACATTATTTCTCAACGCATTCAATCAGCTCCATTATTATCGCAATTAAATTTTCATATACCTAGCCGTCAACTACGTTCCAGGAAATTATTTTTAGAAAAACAAGCTAGAACAAATTATGCAAAATACAGTCCAGTCAATCGAATAATGCGCCATTACAATCAATACTACGAACATCTTGACCTTACTATGTCAAAAAATCAAATCAAATCTCAGCTTTGTCGTAGAAATAATGCGTAGTATGTAAGTGAACATTGTAAACAATTTATATGTAGTCTACATTTGCTTGACGAAATAAATAAATAAATAAATATTGAAAAACGAAATACCTTCAATCTTATCTACGCGGAAAGTGATGTGAAAGTACATCCATTTATTATGGTATCATTGGCTCGGTGCCTCCTTACAATGTGGTCTTCATGACTACTTACTTTATAATTTAAACGGTTAGCCTTAGTTTTCCTCGATTCTAGGGAATACATTGTGGAATACACAATCAAATGATATTTCTTCTCGGTGGACGGATGCCCTCATATCCAAGAAAAGTACCTGCTTCCATGTCGTAAAAGGAGACAATTGCAGGAGGTTCTTTCAGTTAGATTTTTCAACATCTGGTCGCTCTATTTTACATCAATTTCTCCATTCAATAAACAATTAAAAAAAAAATAAAACATAATTTTACGACAAAATCCTATTTCCATCCAGATTCTGATGTAGGAAGAACCTTTTGTTTTTTTAATATTAAAGATCTATCAAGAAAATCCGTAAATATTATAGTGTTAATAACAGAGATAACTTAGATCGGTAAATTGAAAAAAATAATTTTAAAATACTTAAATTCCAGATAACCGATTAAAGGGGTTGCGTATCATACTCCAGCCTTAAAATAAATAAATTTATTTTTTATCGGTAGCCGGCTGCTCAGATCTACTGATCCAACCAATTAACCATTTTTAGTGATAAATAGTAATAAAATAGTGGAAATTAAAAAAAAATGAAATTCACGGCAGGTCTTTTGAACAAATGAGAATGACAAATGAAACAACGAATTGAAAATCTGCGAAAAAGTTACCGCAAAGATAGAAATCAAATCCGTAGTTTCTCCTATTTGGGGAAATAGTTTTTTAAATTAAACTGCTGCATGTAAAACACACGAAGAAACAGCCCTATTGAACACAAGAAACCGAGTAGTGTTCGTGCACCACGTAGTTCATTTAGTAGTACATTCCTATAAGGCAAATCTCCCACAAGAGATTAGTGCACATATCGCATCACCAGTCTTACTTACCCTCTCCTGCTGCTGCTGCCAGATACTAATTTGAGATGTTTTGGTTCTTCGCATTTTATAGTTTTGTTCACAACACTCCCGATAACCGAGAGTTTAAGCTAAATTCTCGTCTAGTTCCATTTATTAGTGGAATCTCGAACCATGGGGAATCGCTAATCATTAGTTCTTTTGATCGCTAACTGTCATCGAACCATACACAGCTCGAAAAACTCTTGTGATTATACATCTTATAAAAAGCACATAAGTGAAGCGTCGTATTTTACACAAATTTATATTCAAGAAAATGTAAAACTGTGTGATTTGAAAATTACTTGGCTTGAAATCGAAAAAAAACAAAAAATCGATAGCAACAGCGTGACTTGAAACATTAGATTACGAAGCACGCTAGTGCATCGACTGAGCCACAGAAGCACATATCTGCTTGATGAATAATTGATACATATGAATCCATACAGCGACAATTGATAGCCTAATGCTAATTACACTTGGATCCTGTAAAATTCTGTACGAATGGAATGGAAATACATATTTTTTTCAGTTTCATCTTCTTCCTTCATCTCATTAATAGAATCTATGAGGCATATTTTGTGTTCTTCGTGATCATCAAGTGAATTTTGAGATTCCAAAAGTGTTTCTGTGTTGTAAGCATTACATTAGTGTTTCAATATTTATGTGCAAAATCAAGCAGATAATTATCTATAGAATGATTTTGTGTGAATGTTATTAACGCTCATTTCTTCCTCTAAGTAATAGAACTGTTGGAGAAACCGACTGTTGATCGGAGCTTCGGAGACCCATATCTTCTATACGCTCGCTTAACCGATTTCAACATGTTTAGGCTCGTTTGAAAACTACTACTAAATTGTGGGTTAAGTTCAAAGATCAAATGGCAGACACTTCTGCGCAATTCCATAGGAAATCAAAGGTCGATTTTTTCTTTTATTTTTTACTCTAGCCTTACTTTTGAGAAGGGACTAAGGAAAATTCTAGACACGGTGGGTCCGATCGATCTGGTATCTTCTCCAATGTTTTAGGTAACTATATGAATTATGTAAGAAAAAAAAGCACTGTTGAAAATTGTAAAAATGGGGCACTACTGACAGGTGCATTAAAGTTCATAAACTTTCATAAAACAATTCAGAAATCGTTACAAAAACAAAAACCGCTGTATCTCGAGAACGGTAGCATATAGCAAAATTTGATTACCATCATGTTGTATATATCGACTGGAAGTGGAGTTAATAGTTTTTATTTGTGGCTTTCTCAGTCTAATGTATGAAGCAGACGATGTATTCGTTAAATTGCCCGACGTTTCGGCCGTTTTTGATGGCCTTTTCAAGGGAAACTACAATCAATGTAAATTTATTATGGTGGAAATTTTGTACAATAAACAAGGGATACATAGTGTATGTGAACTCACTTTAGTCTTTTCGTCGTTGTCGGTGTCGTTTATTGCCAACGATAGGATGTTTGGTCAACATATATTGTGCTGGACGGTAATTAGTGGATGGATTGTAAAATAATCACTTTGGTTTCTTAGCACTACGGTCTCACACTCGAACTGTACGCAATTGTCGCTAACGGGTTGTTCAAAGATGGTTGATTTCTAGCTGCTGTGGGCGCAATATACGGTGAAAGTACCGAAGTACTATTGTTTGTTTTTGTGTTGGTTCTATTTCGTCGATTTCTGCTGGTTTTGATGGTGTGTAGTATACCGGCGTATGTGGTGTTGAGACCATCCGCATCTGTACGATGATTGACGGTGTTCGCTGTGTTGGTGATATGGCACATTTCTAATATTGGTAGAGCGGTGGACCGGAACGCTCTGTCAATAATTTTTACCTTTTTGAGATCGAACATATGATCGTGCGTAATCATGTGTTCTATGAGGGCTGTATTTTTTTCAGATTACCATCTTTTTATTGGAAACTTAGCGTTGTTCCATAAAGTTTTGTTGGAAAATATAAAAAAAAATTCCATAAATATTAAAAATTTACAATATTTTCAAAATATTTAACTTTTTCAAATATTATTTCTCCATTGTAAAAATTTGACGGTATTCCATCGTGGACTTAATCTACAACATATAAAAAGATACAAAAAATCAAAAATACAATCAATTTGAACTTCGAGTGTTATTTTTAAAATTAGAATAACTCCTTATAATACCAAATCGGTCGAACCCACTGTTTCAGGATATAAATTATTGAAGATTTTCAAGGGATTTTTTCTTAGCTCTTTCTCAAACGTAAGGCTAGAGTTGAAATGGCAAACTGATGATGCCAATTGCTTCGTTTGGCCATAAATTTGTGCCAAATCAAAACATTTTGAAAAAAAACTGTCATTTGCGGTGGAATTGCTGTTCTTGTTCCGGAGGTATGATCGTAGAAGTGAATTAACTGAAAAAACGCCCTTTTTCCTCTGCTCACTTTTCTCGGATATGACTGAATCGATTTAAACAATCCTAGGCTGATTTGAAAGTTACTATCGGTTTGTTAATCATATTCGAAGCTCAAGTGGTTGTCATTCTCGGTTCCGGATATGTAATCGTATAAGTTACATAACTGATAAATCTACGTTTAAACGTTGTTAATTGTTGATACTTTTGGTTTCGAGAACGTGGTCGAATATGCGACGTAAGCGCTGAAGTACGCTTCTGTTAACTTCCCGAAACTATCTGATTGAATTTCAGTTAAGAATGTGCCATTTGGACTGGGATAATCTTATGTCGTTTTCGTTTTTAAATTGCACTACACCAGGGTAGCGAAAGCTGCACCTAAACCGTTCGTTTTTACCAATTGCACTACACCAGTGCTACACTTTTTCTGCACCGATACCACTGGTGTAGCACTCATCAAAAGTTTGGTGTAGCTCTGTGCAATGGAATCGTTTATTGTAGTCAATGGTTACTGTTTATGTTTTCGTCATTTTTGTTCGTTTATTCATGCCTCAGTGTAGCACTGCACCGGTGTAGTGCAAATTAAAAACGAAAACGCTATTATAGAAAAAATATTGTTTGATGACTGTTTCAATAACAAGAGAAAAGTATTTTCACACCATTGAGTGGATTAAGAAGAGGTTTTTTTTTTAAATTAATTCTCCTCTAGTAGATAGTTTATTTTTTATGCTCCTTAAGCGTTTTTTATGCGAAATTCATTGCAGCAAGTGTGAATTTTGTTATAATCTTAAAAACTTTGATATTAATTTAGTTCCGGCTAATTCTAAATCGTGGCACTAGTTTTAACATTTTTCTTAAATTTTAGAAAATTGCGGCTTTCAGTTGAGCTATCAGTCATATCTAAAGTGTGGTTCGCAATTTACAACATTTCTCTAATTGAAACAGTCGGTTGTTCTCCAGCAAGTTGATTGGAAAGAACATTCCGCAATCTCGACTAACCCTGATCAATAACGAAGTAGAAACGCACGGACAGTATTCTATATTAATGCTACAAATTATAAAATATGTATGCTATGCGGGACAGAGGCCTTGCTGATCCAAAGCTTTGACTTTGATCTGAAACGTAGATTTCTGTTGATTAAATATTAAATTAATTAGAGCCTTTAAAATCGCAACTGCTTCGGTGTGTCAAACGGTTTTCATTGCCGCCTGGTCCAAGTTAACCAGCACTGGAATGCTGGCACTGGAAAATCCGGGAAAAGCAATTGAGCCTAGATGGCGAACGAAGGTTGGAAGCAACAAAATCAAAAATCAAATGACAGTTAAAATTTTGTATTGACAGTGCCGTGATGTTTTATTTATTAGGTGTTATGTTATTATAAAGAAGCAAATTTGCATGATTTCTATTAAGTGTGCAACATTTTACAAGAATAATTCATTATATGTTTAATCACATGTATAATGCACATGTTTCAGCTCTTCAAAACTTTTCAGAATGAACTAAACTTGTTCTCAAACAACTGTAAAAATGAGTCATTTTATGAACGAATTTATCAAATTCAGAAGACGTATATGTGCACGATTTGTTCTATGTGAGTAGGTTATATTTTATTGTTGATGAGTTCTCTGAACTTTAGGAAAACGCGCAACTTTCAAAAAACTCTACAAAGTTACGTCTTTGCGAAGCCAATGATAAACTTGTCTGAAAGGGTATTCATAGCATCTTCATCTCGAACCAGCGACGTTCACAAGAAGTCATGCTGCATTATCGCTCTACAAACTCAAAACCTCAACTCAACGTCGAGGATGTTTTTTTATAATGGAGCAAGTTTTTCGATGTGGATTCGAGTGCAACGTGTCTGGTTGAGAAACAGTACCCGCTTCGTTCAGCGCAATATCGAGCAAAGCAAAGCTTTGGTATTACATTCCTTTTGTGGAATTTGACCTTCTGTTTCCACAGACTTCGCAGCCGATTCAGAGTGTACAGAACCATTGACTGGTGCTACGATCCTACTGACACTACGAATCCTTCTAGGTCAGGACTCGAACATACGACAACTGATTTGTATGACCAGTGCCCTATGCATTGAACCGCCAACCCGGATCAATATCGAACACCCGGTAAAGTTAAATGGCTTCTCAGATTTTTGCGAAGCCGTTCTACCAGCTTGAAACTGGTCAGCGGCTAAAACGGTTTTCTAGAATGATACAACTGTTTTGGACAAATGTTCAAGTGAAGCGTGCCTGGTTCGGAAACAGTACCGATTTTGTTTGGCCTACAGTCCAACACCTAATTAAAATAAATGTTTGGGGCATGGATTTGGTGGTATTGGAATTTTTCACACAGAATTGAATTGATGCAATCGAGGTCCCATCAAGTCGACTATGAAGTTGTTTGGAGCTGGCAACAAAAAAAGGGGTTTTAACAGGAAAATGACCCGAAGCATCGATGCTCCACTTCCGCACTTGAAAGCAGGGAAACGGTATCACCACGTTGGATTGGCTTCCTTCATCTCTCGTTGCAACCCCTATCCGAACTATCATGACCATCATTAGGAACACGGAAATTCTTAGTATTCGGCGTACTCTGCTTACAAGCTAAGCTGAAAATCTCGTCGAAAGCATGGTGGAGAAAATCACCCAACGCAACGTTAGATGATTTTGATTCAAACGGAACTACACGGCAATAAATGCTAAAAATTTCAATCACAAAAGTGAGTTTTTGAAAGTAACGACAAAAAGAAAAGTGCATTTTTTAGAATTCGGTTTGTAACTTACAGACTCCTGGTACGATACGAGACTAGGACTTCCGGATGCGGAATCGCAGGTAGTGGTTGAAATTCTTCGCAGTATAACTCAAATCAATTGCTTAGAAACAATTTAACGATTTTCAACAAACTTAGATATAAATGTTAGAGGGGCTCTTGGGAATTGTTGTAAAAAAGACGGGTGAATAATGTCAGAGACATTGCTGGATGACGTGAATACGAAGGAAACTGATATGCTTTTCCACGCTTCGGAAAGCTGTTCTTCAGTTTGAGCGTTAAGCTTATCTATATATTATTAAAAATGTTACCAAACATAGAAATACATTTATGTTGAGTATTACCAAAAATTTGGAATAATTGAATTTTTCATGATACTGTAAGTAAAATGATGGCGACGACCGACGTATTACATGTAAAAAATCAAATGAAACCAAATATGTTCAATACATAATACAAAATATTGGTAAATTGTTGTATCTGAAATGTATAGCAATAGTAAAATAATACAATACAATGAATCAAAATGTCTACTAGAATCTGCTTAATTTTGGCTGTTTGAATTTGAAAACTCAAAATTCATAAGAATATTGAAAAAAGCATTTTTGGAGATTGACCGATTTCGATCAAACTAGTCGCAAATGAAAGGTCTCCCCGTCACCCTGAACGCTATTTAATGGTTTTGAGATCGGATGTTTACTTTTTGAGTTATACAAAGTTTTAAGTCAAAATTTCTGTCACAATTGACCTTGAAAACAGAATGTTATTTCAGACTTAGATTTCGCACGGTAATAGCAATCACAAAAAGGCATAGATTGTTAAAATCCGTATATTTTTAACGGAAATATCGATATTTTTGTGTAAGCGACTTTTCCCTCTATTTCAGCAGCAGGAGTTTTGAGCGCTGTATGACAAAGCAATACGTACTTGAGAGCAACGTGAAATACTGTAACATACAATTGTTTCTAAGTACCAAAAAGACTGTGTACAGCATCTTTTTTCATGACTTTTTGCCTCCGACCGATTTTAGCATGGTTCATTTTTGGCAACATAATCGTTCGAATATGACATATGTAAACCAGATGATGGCAGCATTTTCGAGTTGAAAGTAATTCTATAATTATATTGATTTAAACTACTTACAGCAATAAATGCTGGAAGAACATAACACCCATATACCATTCGACTCAGTTCGTCGAGATCAGCAAATGCGTATGTGACAAATAATTTCACTCAATTTTCTCGGAGATAACTCAACCGTTTTCTACAAACACAGATTCATATGAAAAGTCGTATGCTCCGAAACAAGGTTCCTGAATTACGTTTGGATCCGACTTCCGGAACTACAGGATGATATGCGAAACAAAATTTTAACTCATTTTTCTCGCAGATGGTTGAACCGATCTAAGATTGAAATGAAAGGTCTTGAAATCCTATAAAATATTTTACTTTTTAGTCAGACCCGACTTCCGGTTCAGGAGATACAGGGTGATTAGTATAAAAATGTCTATTTCACATAAAATAATCAGGTTTATCGGGTTTGCAAATTTGGATAGTCGATAAACAAATAAACTTATTTCAGTTTTAGCGGTATTCAGTTTTCGATTAGGAAGGTATTCAAAAATTTAATTCGGGCTACGAATTCTCAAAGACGTCTACACATATGTTCATTTTGAATCAAATGTAAACTATACAGCTTCTCAGGTGAATTTAACTGACTTCGGCTACACTGATTTTCGAATTCCAGTCAACCGTTCCAGTATCATCTCACTGCTAGGTGGATTAAGCACGTTTTTTATTCTCCATACATGGTTGAGTCTGTGTATGTGGAGCTAAAATTAAAGGATACCCGATCAGATGCACATAACAAAATCATAATGCAAGTATATCAACAGTTGATATGTATAACAGTTTGTGTTATTTTGAGATATTTCACAAATGAAAACAGTTGAAAGCTAAAACTTATGATAACAATATAATAACAAAATCAGTTATGATGTTTTATTTTCATTTGCGAGACTCATGATGAAGTTCGATTATTGGAAAAATTAGTTCTTCCATTGCTTTATATCGAGATATAATGATCAGAGTTTCAAAAAAATTAAAAGAAGAAACCAGATCACTAAATAAATTATTCATTTAATAAAAAAATCATTCAAAAATTTTGGATTGAAACGATGCTAAAAGTTAGCTATGATATAGTTTTTCTGTGTTAAATTTGCTATCTAATTTATTACAACTATTGTTATAAATTTCTGCTTTCGGACTTCTGTAGTTATTTCAAATTCAATAATAATTGTGATACAAACGTTTCAAATTCTGTTACGATTTTGTTCCCGCTAGAGTCTTTTTTGTTATGATTTTTGTTATTTTAACAGCTTACCAGCCAAAAATATTTCAAAATTTGTTACAAAATATTTCTGAAATAAATTACTCCAGTTGTTATAATTCTGTTATTACCATCTGATCGGGTATTCTACCGTTTCTCACCCAATGTGGTAAAAAGCTATAGACAGAGGGGTTCATGTTTCTTCCTGGAGTGAATGAATCCTTTTTGTTTCTATCTTAAAAGGTTTGAGCAGTTGGTTTGGCATCCCTTTAGGGGATCAGGCAATTGATGAGAAGCTACAGCAAGGCACACATCTCCAAATAATAAGAGGAACGCGTCACTCAAGCCAATTAGTTTATTAGATATTAGATAGATATTAGATTCCTGATCCTCGAAACAACTAGAATCATAATCGTACTCTTCCCAAGCATGTTTCCTCAAAAAGAGCATTTTAAATTGGTTTATTGGTTCTGGAGTATTGGGCGGGCTCTAATTCGAATGCTAATGTTATAACTAATTTTATAATTCTTGTGAATGTTCTTAACTTTTTTTTAGTGCATAATTTTTTAGAGTGTACGAACGACTTCCTACATTTCTCGTATACCATTTTTGTACAAGGGATACAATCCGAGTTATTTGTAGATGAGAATAAAATGCAAGTAAAAATTAGGCATGAGTCGAATCGCCATACTGCAAACTCAAAATTTGTAATTTATGCTAATATCTGGAATTAATCTAACGTATTGAAGTGTTGATAACAAATTATACATAGAACTACTATTCAAAAAGTTGGTGAAAAAAGATCAAAGAGAGATGTACTGAGTGGGACGTAGGAATTCGGAAAGAGGTAGTCCAGGTCAAATAAATAACGGTAAACTATGATCAAAAAACCATTAAAATTACTACTAATTCGGTGCAGTTCTCGAAACAGCAACGTAAATATACTAACCACTTTCACCTGCAGGTTACGCTGTTTCGCGCTCGAGTATTTATTGCTTCAGTTAATTTTAATGCAGCACCGTAACCAGATTGTCACCAGATCAAGTATTGCCGAGCATGAACCTAATTTACCTCCATTCAGCAGTGAATGTTACGATTGAATGGAAAACCATACCGGAGGGAAAACAAAAGCTCTTTTCTTCTGAAACCGCTAAAAAAGCGCTAAAGGATCCAACAATGCACTCTACCCGGTGGTGATGGCATCGGCGGTTGGGAAAGGTGAAAAAGTTTCTCCTTCATTGTTTCGCAGACTGCTGCACCGTTGTGCAATGAGTGCAGCGAATTTTAAATCTACCCATCCCGCCCCCGAACCGTGCCTGCTATTATCTCCAAAACTAGGGTGTTAAGCAATCTCGGCAAGTATTTCAACACTTACACTCACACATACACACACACCAACGTTGTCTCTTTCGGAGAGTTGTTTATGGTGCCCTGCACGGAGGATTAAAATATCGAGAATATTTCGATTTGAAAGATCTTAAACAATTCTCGAAGCAATTCGATGAACCTAGTTTGGTAATAAAATCTCGCTCAGAATTCTTCAAAACTTTTAATTTATTGTACGTGTTGCTTTTGATTTTAATGAAAACTAATTAAAACACATTCAATTCGTATCATTTTTGGGATATTATTTTTAAATATGTTTGGTAGCCTAAGGAAAATTCCCATCGAACCACCGTGTGATAATCGAGTGGGTCCTGGTATCAGTGGCAAGTGAGAAACTTTTTTTTTTGTTCTGCTGCTGTCATGTCTTGGGGAGCTCAATTTTGCGCACTGGCTAAGTTTCTTCGATTCAAGGTACCATTTTCGTAAAGTTTTCCCGGTGATGGTGACGAGAAAAGCGGGTGAACTTCATCAGGCCATTTCAAGATGGGAACTTTGTTTACGGGAGAAGAAAGAGAAAAAAAAACAGTAAGCAGAAGAAAAAGTGCAGTTGCGCAAGACCCTGCACGAAACTTCCTCTTTTAATCCTATTTATTCTGCGGCTGTGTGGTACCCTGCTACTATAGAGTAGATATTACCCCCGCGGTCATCAACGAACAGCAATGGAATCTCCGGTAACAAATGCCACCTGCTGGAAGCGAAGAAGCAGTTCCACTTATGTTTCAGGTCTTTGCTTTTATCCGGGTACCGCACCCCCGTACCGGAAGCGGGGAATAGTTGTTTGTTTGCACCGTTCGCTAGGCACGGGAATTAAGACGAGCGGCAAATAGCATACTTTCAACTTTTGCCGAATATTCTGCTTCGTTCTTCTTCGATCCAACTAGGATGTGAACAACTGAGGCTGAGTTCATTCGCTCGGTTCCCTGTTAGCCGTATGCGAATTAGTCATTAAAAATAATAGTACTAAGCAATCCGTTCAACTTGATAAAATACTGTTTGCGGTATCAGCATAAAGCTTCCTTCTCAGCTCAATGCAGTAAAACGTCACACTTGACTAGCTATTTGCTGTTTTGTAGAGAAACTAATATTCACTCTGACAGCACGGAAAATATTTGAAGGCCAGCCCAAAAAAAAAGGATACCCCAGCAGCCAGCACAACAAACATCACCAATATGATTCAGCCAGGACCGAAACGTGATATGTTAATAAACTCCTCTTTATAATCGAAAAATTACTTCATTTAGGACATCCACACGACTGCACACCAAACGACAGCAATCTGCCCTCAGTAATTCCGACAGAGCGCAGCCGGGAGCCGGTGCTGCTGCGGCTGCTGCTCGTTCGGATGCTGAAACAAAAACCCAGGCACACCACAGGCAGGCCACGTACTTATAGTCACGTCCTAAATTTTGATTCATGAATATAATTAACTAGCCTGATTCCACGACCGAAGCCTGTCCCGTCCATTGCCCGGGTTCGCTTATGGATCCTGCTAGTCCTGCGTTTCGGGATGGAAAATATCAGATTGCAGGCCTCGATGATATGCCGTAGCGTTTTTTTTTTCTCTCGCTCTCTCTCTCTTCTTCCAGTGGCGGACGGATGAGGATGCCAAATCTGCCACCGCGTGCAACCACAACTAAAAGTCAAGATGAAAACCTCCTGCATGGGAGTTCGACGGAGGCCTCCTATGCAGGGGGGCGAAGATGGGGGACAAAAAATCTCATTGTTCATTCGACGGATCGTTGCTTTCCGTTGACATTGGCTCTCATGAATGAGGAATGAGGCTTTCCCCAACGTGGGTTGCTCAGCATTGGGTATTTTTTTTTTGCTTCAGGGCTGAAGTTGGGCATGTGACCCACAGATGGTCGGACGGCTTGCGGAAGTACGATCCTGCGATTGGCCTCAATAATGGTCGAAATTGCAAGAAGTGTGGATGGTTCTGGTGGCGGTGATTTCTCTCCTTCTCTCTCTCTCTCGCTCGCTTGCTCGCTAACTTACAAACCATGCACTGCAGAAGGACAGCAAAAATTGCGGCAACATTATGGACGGGCGAAGGATCACCAGTCGAGAGAAGGACCGAACAATAACATTATTTTATAAATGTGTCCTGCAATATGTAGTCACTGGTCCGTATGAAGATATACGGTCATTCATTTATATGCCGTTATTATTATCAACAAGCGTATAAGTACTGTGTGGCGGCAGGACTGTGGGAAGGAGCCGGCCGACAAGTCATATGACGACAACAACCGATGGCCGGCATCGTGCACGCTACTGGGAGGATGTTGTCGGAAACATTCGGACATGAAGTGAGGGTTCGAAAGTTCGGATTCAAGGAAGGGGATTGGAGGGCTGTGATGTGTGGAAAACGAAATCTCAACTGAGCTGCTGTGTTGTGTCCGTGTGAGCGGCATTATGGCCGTCAAGCAACAATGGGACTTTTCGAGCGCGAAGGGATATACGAGAAGTGATGCTGAAATGAGATTTTTCTAAAGGATTATCATTTCGCTGGACACGTCACGATAGGACAGTGATTCTTGTTGGACTGTTGCATGCGAACCAGTGGAAGGACGATGCCATTTTTCACTGAGCACACACATACATTCACATGACACTTATCGCCGTCCCGATGATGGATTAGTAAATCGAAAAGAACAACACAATATCATTAAGCGTATGGAAGCGAAATGCTGTTTCCAACACTGTCACGTTTCTAATACAATTACCAGCTTAGGTCTGCATAGCTTTTAATTCCATGTCGATAATATTTTTAGAGGAAAAAGTTGGTTAGCTATGCCATATTTTAACTTTACCATAACCGTTTTCCAAATTGGCCTATGTACAAATTTAAGTCAGTATAAATCTACATTAATTTAAATACTCAAAAAAATCAATTAATTATATTATCCAAATCGGTTCAGTACCAACAAAGATACAGCCATTTGAAAATACCGTTCCGACTGTTTTGAGGCTTAGTCGGAATGTTAAGGAATGAAAAACGGCTGAAGTCCGATCGAGTCATGGTTGAAAAATCCACCGCTCCGAAAGTATTTATCCTTTTTTGATTTGTTTTTTTTTCGAGATTACCGAGATTCGCAGCAATTTTATCTTTTGCCGAGATGGTTATCGAGTACTTAGCGGTGCGAAGCCGTAGCCTTCCTAGCTGACTGGATGCTTTGACAGTTGGACGCTGTTCACCGGGTACAGTCCACTCAGATGATGAACGTTTTGATTCCGGAGTGAAGTGATGGATCCATATTTCATCCATTGTCACAAATGGATGCAAAAAAATGTGATTTATTACTTGTAAACATGGCCAAACATTGCTCTGAATCATCAACACGTTGTGGTTTTTGATCGACTATGAATAAACGCGGTACCCACTTTGAAAAGAATCAAATGTTCATGCATAATTGTGCAAACACTGCCTTCTGATATCTTTATGATCTCAGCTATTCCACGCAATTTCAATTTACGATTAGATATACACCCTTATTCTGAAAAAACGACGTATTGATTTTTCGATCGAATCCTAGCTACCTTTGATTTTGCTAGCGTTATTGTGAATTTCAAATAAAATCCGATCGAAAAATCGATACGTCGTTATTCAGAATAAGAGTGATAACCAATTTGTGGTTCCTTTCGAGTCCGGATAAAACTTTTGAAACTATTGCTGAGCTTGTACAGTTTTTTTTTCAAGAAGTGGTGGTAAATTAACATGAAATTGTTTTGAAAACAACATAAGTAGCTTCACTTAAAAGGCTGTCCCTTTTTTCTAACTAATCGAAATGTCATGAAATTCCACACATAGATTTTTGTAAAGTTGGTGCTTCATAAACGTCATATGGATTTGACAATAACTGTGTCATAAAGACTGCCCCAGAAAGCACTTTGATTTCGCTGTAAATAATTCACAAGTGTTAGATATTCAATTTTTTTTCGATATACTGATAATATTAGCCTACAACAACAGAATATTATTCTCAACATTTGCTACTTAGCCATTGTAGACTAGCTGGCGCACCTTCTTGCGAACGTTCCTCATTAAATTCCGTACTGACTTCTTGTCGACAAGATTCAACAATTTTTTCCAATCTTTTTCTAACTGTTGAATGGTTTCGGCTGCCGAGACATGTTTCCTAAGATGTGCCTTCGTTAATGTCCAAAATTCCTCGCAGTTGTGGGCAATTTGGTGGATTCATGACTTTTGGGACGAAAGTGACATTTTTGGTAGTACACTGGGGTCTCTTTTTACGCGTTTTTTTTATGCGGTTTCTTTCTACGCGGCTTTTTTTACGCGGATTTCCGAAGTTATGCGGTTTTTTTTACGCGGATTTCCGAAGTTACGCGGTTTATTTTTGACACTGATTTCCCAAGTTACGCGGTCATTCCGTCTGTTTGGGGCACCCAAATAAATCTTGCCCCCGGGCCCATTAATACGTGGAAGTGAGGCTGGGACAGTGAGTATCTTTATATAAGTTATTAGTGGGAGATTAATGAAAACGTTCGTGATCGCTTCTCAACAATCGGAAAAGAAAATAAACAGCAGCCTTTTGTGAAATCCACTAAGAATTGATATATTTTTATTTGTATGACTGATAAGATGTATTTACATTTTCAAGCTATGCAAACAACATCATCATGCATTCCACATGATAATTAAGCCTAAGTATTTCCAGCAGTTTAAATGACAACTAAATCGCAAGTGTCAAGTCAATTGAATGTTGGGTTGTTGATGGTGGATGTTTACATCCATCAAAATTCAAAAAGTCGAAAGAAACTAAAAACGTTGGATTTTTTTTTTAAATTTTGTCAGATATTTCACGTTTGTGTTATGGCTCTAGTTGAACTGCTATGCATATATTAATGCACGAGTCAAACAAATCGAAGATGATACGTAGAGTAACAAAAATAAAAATAGAACTTGGCATCCCTGATGTGATCATTTTTCAAATCACCGCTATTTGCATTCTTTTCGTGATTTAAAATTAAACATTTGTAAGATATAGAGTGAGTAATTGATTATTCGTTTATCGTTTACTACGACCGTTTAGTTAGCATCAGAAAAAATTTTCCTTAAGATTTGCGGTTTTTTTACGCGGATTTCCGAATTTACGCGGTTTTTTTTACGCGGAGTTCCCAAGTTACGCGGTTTTTTTGCGCGGTTTTGTTTTATGCGGTACGTATCCCCCGCGTAAAAAGAGACCCCAGTGTATACCATTCTACCGTTGATTTCGAGTAGTGGCAAGAAGCAAGATCTGGCAAGAAGACAACAGGATCCTTGTGGCTTCGAATCATGGGTAGAAGTCGTTTTTGTGAACATTCCTTGATGTATATTTCGCTGTTCATTGAAGCAGTGGTGATGAAGGGTTTCGAAATCTTACCGCAGCTACAAATTGCTTGCCAGACCATAGCTTTCTTACCAAATTTTTCGACTTCAATCGATGTCTCGGACTGGTTTAACACCCTTCTCGCACCGTATAATATTGTGGTCCTGGCAAGGATTTGTAATCGAGTTTCAGGTAGGTTTCGTCGTCCATGATTATGCAGCTCAAATTTTCAGCAAGAATCGTATTGTACAGCTTTCGAACCCTCGGCCTGATCGATGCTTCTTGTTTCGGACGACTACGTTTTAGTTGTTTCTGCTTCTTATAGGTTCGAAGATTCAAACGAAGAACATTTGACTTCGAAGTGCCCACTTTTTTGGCCACATCCCGAACTGAAACCTCCTTCTTTTGATCGAACGCCTTCAGTATACGTTGGGTTAGCAGGATTTTTTTTTCGACCAGTTTTCGGTTTATCCTCAAAGGTGTTATCCTCACCGAACTTCCTGATTGCACGGCTTTTTCACTAACTCCTTTCATTTTTGCTATCTTTCTCAGTGACAGTCCGCGTTCTGTGCATCATTTGTACACAATTTTTCGACGTTGTTCTGCTGAAAGTCCACGCATTTCGAAACAAACTAATGAAAACGAATAAACAACTGCACAAGTGGTTAGAGAAGAGTGTAAACAACAGGACGCAGCCATAAAAATTGACAGATTCTGAACCATTGCGAAATGGCAGTTTCTGGAACAGTCTTTATGTGTGTCAGTCGTATGACTTATTGAGTTCCAATTGTGCTTGAAAACAAAATTCTCACGGCGCTCTCTTGTATAGACAGGGTCAACCAACTCCGGTTAAGCTAAACAACATCAGTCATCTCTTCGATTACGAGATTTCAAATTGTTGCGCCAATACCTACGTAAACTCGTGATAGAACTCGCAACCGAGCTGTTAGCGTACAGGAAAATTGCATGACTACTATCTTGCTGACACTAAAAATCCTTTTAGGCCTAGGCTCGAACATACACGGAGAACCCTTCGATCATAAAATTGCGATATCGCAGTTTTTGATTTTTGCGATAGTTGATTTAACTAATTTCTTTTTGATTCAACCAATATGGTTTTTGATTTGCATATATTCAAGTAATTGAAAAATATGTTGTTTTGAATGCTGTCAAATGCCGGAGACAGTTGAAAGCAAAACAATAATTGCAATGCAAAATCAACAACTTTTTTAGTTGAAATCTGTTCGCGTCGCTTCAAAATGTCAATGAAAACAACATCGATGGTTAAAGCGTTTGGTGAAATTGTGTTCATTCGATTTGAGAAATTTATGATAACAAGTGTTTATCTAACAGCGGTGTTGTGATGAAGTTAACCTTGTTTAAGATGAGAAAGATTTGGTGACAAATTAGAACATGTTAATGAATGATCACCTCGTAATCTTTCAGGTATGAGCAAAAATTTTATGCTTCAAATTCGATCATTGATTTATTTCCAGGAGACTGTTTTACTTCCAGCTGTTTGATACCGATGATGATGTTCATGCATTAGCAATAAAACGCTTTTCGACATGAATTTAATTTATGAAAGTAAGAGGAGCGAAGGGTTTCAAACACACAGAACGCGCTGCGATTGAATGGCGCGTTTGAATTGCCGTCGCAAAATTCCAATTCCCAGCGGTTGATGCACACAAGCTCATATAAATTGACTAAAATTTTCGCAAATCATTAACATTGTTCGAATTGATTCAACTATTTGCAATGTCTAAAACAAATAAAACCGATTTATTTTTCAACTAACAGAATTTTGTTTCAATAACAACACCAGTTATTTCAACTAAAATATTTGTTGAAATTGAAAGGTATGTGTCCTCACTAATTGACAGCATTTTTTTCAAACAGGTAAATTAGTTGTTTTAACCATCGTTTCTGCTAATCGAAATACAAAAATGACAGTTTAGTTAAAACAACAATCGATTAGTTGTACCAAATTTTAACCAATCGAATTCAGAAAATCAACTAATATTCTGGTTGAAATGGGATCGCGGGTGGCTCCGTGTACAACCTGACTATGGAGGGTTCCAAATCGACGCACTTGTAGTTGAATTCTATTAAAAATAAACATTTTTCTATCATTCCTCAAAAAAAAATTGCTATCAAATAGTATTCGAAGTATTAGGTCTCTCACTTTCGAGCCGTTTTGTCCTTCTCTTTGTCAATTAATGGATACCATCTCTTCACCTTTCATTGACATCCTTTCATCAAACCTGCCTCCATAATTTGGAATTGTTGCTCAGCCAGAGCGTGTTGCATCAATAACAAGAGTTGATAATTAGAAGGTGCTAGATGTGGTGAACATAGCGAGTGTCCAATCAGGCATAGAAATTTTTTCTTAGACCACTTTGACTGAATGTGGAGGGGCGTTGTCATGCAACAGAATAGCTTTGCTGATTTTTTTATTCATGAGTTGTTTAAATTGATCTTTTGGTGATGGTAGATGGTGATGGATAATAATAATTTCGCCGGTTTCAAATCGTTGTACACTACTTCCTTGTGATCCTTCCACTCAGATAGTACTGTCATTTCCTCAAACCAGTTCGGTCGTGCATTCGATGTTGATTTCAAATTATAATTTTCGTGATCAGTTGCTATTCGAAGCAAAAAACTTTTTTATCGTTGCGTAAAAAGAGTATTTTGCATTGAGTGTTTCGACTTGTGGAAACCATTTAACAATCTTTTGATTTTTTTCCCACGACTCTCAGATGATCGGAAATGGCTACAATTGCTTTGCCATCATCAGCCGTGCTTGTTTATCATTTACGTACAGTAAAGGTTGTATTTCGTCATCTTCGAACATTTTAAAGAAATTCTCAATTCTAAAAAGTTAAAACCAGTGTTCGCGGGTTTTGACGACTGAAAAAAATAGTTCTTCTCAACAAGAATTCGATGTCTTTTCGACGCCGATTTCATATGATCGAACAAAACAATCATCATATGCCGCGAATGCTCCTTATTCGGCTCGAAATTCAACTTGTTTAATATGAAATGAAAGCTCGAAATCAAGAAAATAAATATGACGTTAAGAAGAGGGAGCCCAGCCAACAAATTAGCCCATCAGGGTCGAAATATACACACTTCGATCCAAAAGAAATTCGTAATTTTACATCTTATAAGAAGCACATAATGGAGCGTTGTACATCACACAAATTTATATTCAAGAATTTGTAAAATTGTGTTATTTGAAAATTACATGGCTTGAAATCGAGTGAAATAAAAAGCAAAAGATTGATAGCAACAGCGCGACTTGAACCGAGAAACATTAGATCACAAATCACGTAATTTATTCAACTAAACCACAGAAGCCCATATCTGTTTGATGAATAATTGATACATATAGATCCATACGAGTGGAATATTACGTCTTTTGAAAAGTTAAGCAATTATGAATTGTATCGTTTCTAGAATTATGTCACCAGTCGAATTTATAATTTTTTTTTCTGTGTACTCAAATAGATTTTAAGCCGCATCTGTTGACAATCAAACGCCATTTCAATCTTACGCACCTGGTAAGATCTGCTAACGATGTACAATCCATTGAAGTTGGAGTCACTGTTCCAAAATGCCTTAACAGCAGTTTGCTTTCAAATGTTTCCGCTTCTTGTCCCGAAAATTTCGTCATGATTCATTTTGTTTCAAAGAAGCTATACATTATTGAAGCCTCGAACCGAAAATTAATTGTGTATACTCATTTGAAAAATACAAAGATCCGACGAGATCAGGTTTAAAAATCGTGAAGTCGTTTATATGGGCTAAATCGATGGTGTTCTAATCAGTAATCGTCGTAACTTAGTAGCTGTAGTTGACGTGAAGATGCATTATGAGTAGCTTCCCGGATAAAAGTTCTATAAGCTTAAAATTTAGTACCACTGTTGATCTGGCAAGGTATTTGTTGTATCACAATCTTAATTTTAATTGTAAACCTAATAGTAAGCAAAATAATGATTTAATCTGTAATATCCAAAATTTGGTTATTCTTTTTATCAAGAACTTGAAGTTTTGTAAATTCTTATAGGGTAACGGCTCTTTATTTAATCTGAGCTCCTATTTCCATCTCATCCCTTTATCTCATTACTTTGTACACGAATAATATCTTACAACGTACCTGAACCAAACTGTAGAATGTTTTAAAATAATGATTCAAGCTCATGTCACACTTTCTCATTGGAAGAAATGGTTTTAAATTCTTCAGTGATCGTTTTTTTTATTTAAAACAAACTCACTTTTCAATTTAGGACACATTTTCGTCTCAAGATTGACAGTTCGTCATGTTTCTGAATATCTAATAAACGATCCGTCTCAAAACATGATCACTATTTCGTACAATTACACTACTATTGAATGCTGGATGAATTCATAATTAGTAATGTTCACTTGCCACTTGTTTAATTAAAGATTAAAAACTTCAAAAATTACCCGACAAGCAATAAAAATCTTCAAGAATATGAGATGAAAGTTTTTCACTTAGTTCACTAGACTGCGCTTTGTTTTCATCTCATTTGGTTTCGCCAAGTTGCCAAGTTTTCTCATAATGTTTAAAAAAAAATTGTTTTCCTTCTTCAAATTATCATCAACATGTATTTTTTTGGTATCCGTGACATTAGTTTAATTATATTGTTGATATTTATATTTAAATAAAACTGTTTCGGTTTCGAATATTATCAGAAAGAGCGTGTTAAATACTAATGAAATAATCATTGTGTCATATCTAGTAGCACTGGTTTCTTTCCGCTATACGTCAACCTAACGCTGTTAAGTGTGTGTGTTTCATCGGCTGTGCACAGAGATGCCAGATATTTTCATAGAAAATATGTATCTGCTCTATCTGTTTTCACTAATAAAATGAATCATTTCAAATTGGATTAAAATTTTAATATAAATGTTTATCAGTGTTCATCATCAAATTTTTACACAAAAGATTTAGATTTTAACATGTGATTTGTCCGTTGATTAATAAACTTTTAAAATGTGCTGCAATCAAATACTACCAGATACTCACAGAGAAAAGTCTAACTTTTTACTTCTCACATTTTATGAACCTTTACAAATCTGTATTAAATTTAGAAAATCTATATAAAATCTGTAATCAGATTTAAATCAGTATGCGAACGTAAAAATCTATATAATACAGATAAATCTGTATAAATGGCATTTCTGGTTCTGCATTTTGTTTTTAGAAGGGCTAATGCCTAAATTCTTTTTTTTTTGTTTTTTCTAAGTTCTCCAAATTAACTGCAAAGTAAAATTTTAAATTTAAAACGAAAGGTAATGAAAACGATCCAAAAATTTTGAACGTCGAAATGATTCCAAACTGTTTTTAAAAATATCGTGTGTTGTCTCATTGTTGGCAACCTGAGAGTGTAATAGTGCAATATTTTGGTTTTGATTGCTGTCGCCATTGCTAATTTATGGGATGAATAAAGGACCAACGATAGGATGAATATGAAATCTTTGAGATTAAGTTAGGAGCACAGCAGTGAACATATCAGAAGTGTTTTCAGCTGATTTATTTAATATTATTTTAATTTCTAAGGAATTGAATTAATTCCCAATATAGAGCAAGGCGAACTAAGCAGAAATATGGAAAAAACCGTGGTGATTTTAGTGGCTGAAGCAGGTTTTTAAGGTAACGTCCTTACAAATGAGATGAAATAGGGAGCCCTTACCCTAAATAGATCTTACCCTAAATACATCAAATGGTGAATTCATCCAAATCGGGGAATATCGATCCTGATTTTGTCACTTTTTCTGAAGTTAATTTCGGGAATTACTCAAATGATTCTTTTTGGTGGATGCAAAATATGATCCAAATAAGAATAACGAACAAAAATCGACCTTGGTATTCAAATCGAATGTATGTGTGTGTATGTGCGTATGTGTGTATGTAACGTCATTCTGCACTAACTTTGCTCGGGATGGCTGAACCGATTTTCACAAAATTAGATTCAAATAAAAGGTCTTGTAGTCCCATACAAAATTCTCGAATATTATTTGGATCCGACTTCCGGTTCCGGAATTGTGGGGTAAAATGAACAAAAAATTGTGAAAATTAGTGCACCAATTTTTTTCGGAGATGGCTGAACCGATTTTCACAAAATTGGATTCAAGTAAAAGGTCTTGTGGTCCCATATAAAATTCTTGAATATTATTTGGAACCGACTTCCGGTTCCATAGTTATGCGGTAAAATGTGCAAAAAAAAAATGAAATTATGTGTTTTAACTTTTCTCATAGATGGCCCAACCGATTTTCACAAACATAGATTCAAATGAAAGGTCCTGAGATCTCATACGTAATTCCTCATCAAGGGGAACGTGCCATTTGAGCCAATTTGTTCTGATAGTCATTTTTTTCAGTTTGCAGATTTTCAAATATTTCGGTTCCTTATTTTCGTCTTCTAAAGTATTAAAAGTAATGGTCAAATACTTCAGATTTGATGCCACATCGGTTCTGACTTGACAGAGTTGATTTTCACAAACTTACAATCAAATGAACTTTCATCCTGATCCGATTTCCAAATAAATAATAAAAAGTTCAAACTCGCTTTTATTTGCGTAGAAAAATATGATCGAAATCTTCAAAACTGGTCTAAAGTTTATTCTGATTTGTAGTGCTTATTAGTTAGTCATTTTTTAGCGTTGTCTTCGATTTTCAATTCCGGAAACATCGAAACAGAAGTGGTCAAAAGACATCAATTTATCATTGCGTCAAAATATCACTAGATGGATGGAAACTGTTTTTACTTTCAACGTCTCATCAATGGTGATGTTAATAATAAAAATACGAACAAAATATTGTTCCTATTTTTCAGAAATAACCAAAGCTTTTCTCTTTTAAACGTTTGTCGGAGCTGGTGATCATGCGATAACCGGAACGGAAAATCATCGCCAACTTGCTATGAGCCTTCAACCTGGAATATTTTCAATATTAGTCTGATTTATGATACAAGTTGCGTGTTATGTTAAATAATCAGGTTTTTCATGTAAAATTGTTAGCGATACCAAATGAAGGAAAAAACGAAAATACTCCGATAGAAAGTTTAGAAAATGTTAGAAGAACTAAAACCTACTGCAGTGAGGTGTAGGTAGAGGAGGGGAAATAAACTTTTTAGCGAAACCTTATCGAATATGTAGCACAACCAAATACAGCAGCGATTTCCTCTGTGGAACGGATCCCCTAAATAGCCTTTTTTCCCATAATCACACATTGGAAATTCTTCCTAGCTGGGAAAAACAATACACTCCCCCAAACACTTCCCATTACAAAACCGCCATCAAGCGTGATGTCGAAAATTGCATTAACAAATTGCCACTTTGCCAGCCAATTTTCAACGCGGTACAACACTAGCGACTCCGTTTCGAACAAACTGCGTAAACTCTGTCGTGCTCCATTAGTAGTGGCTGTTTCCATACCAGCCGTCATAATAGAGACAGACGAAGAGAGAGAGATATATATAGATAGAATAAGGGAGACAGAGAGAGCGAGAGAGATAGAGAGAGATGGAGGAGGTAAGGGTGTTAAAGTGGTGCTTGTTCGGCAGGCGTTGGAAGCTTTTAAGTGGATTATAGTTGAACTAATATCCAAGAGTAGCAAACTGCACTTTGGTAGGTCGGTGGAAGAGGTCTGGCTGGCTGACGTTCGGGGGCAGACAGGAAATTGTTTTCCCCTTTTTTTTTTGCTCGCAAAAGCCAATGCGGGGGGATGTGCAATGTTGCTTCCGAGAGGAGATAGTAATAACAATAAAGTTTGATAATAAACAAAAATTCATTAAGCTAATCCCAAGTCAGTTTCGCTGGCGAGGTGCAAAGGTTGGAAGGATGATGTGCTACCCACATTCCTGGTTTCAGTTTCGGTAGCCACATTTTGCTAATTTGAAGATTTTCGTCTAGAAACGATTTCCACTCGGTCCGGACTGCCAACTGCGGGCAACGAGCGGCAGATTAGAATAAAACGGAACGGCCTTAACATTCCGACGAGCGTTATAATTTGCCTCGCCTTTTGCCTCCAATAATCTAGATTAAAATGTCGACAGTAAGCATTCGGCCCCGCTTTATAAATCGCACGTCTATTCTAAATATTTACGATTACGAGGAGCAAAATTATCGATTCCAATTTTTCTCGGCCCCGCCTGTCAGCGCAACCGGTGTTGAAGGCAGCATTTGCCATTAACATGAAAATCAATGCATTCCTTTCGCTTTCGCTCTAATCTAAACGAGAAATCCAACGTGCTAAAATATACCTTTTCTAGCCGGTGCTGCCACTGTTGCCATTTGCCAGCTCAACCAAACAATTGCGCTTGTTTTGACTGTGAAGGAAAAAATAGTAAGACTGCGGAACCACATTGCCATCTGCTGTGATGGTAATCGACAGGAGAAAAGAAAAACGAAACCGATGGAAATTCCAATCAAAAAGGCTGCGGAACGAAAATAGCAGTATAGGAAATGTTATCATTATGCAACCGATTTTCGGTACTATCCATCGGTGGAAGGGCGTCGGTGGGACCCGAGCGAAGATTCTGCTCACAATCGGCGAAATGCGAATGTTTTCTTTTTTTCTTTGTATATTATTTGTTCGTTTTCGTGGTGTTTGGCATCAAGAAAGAGGTACACAACTGTTCTGTAGTGCTGCTAGATTGAAGGGCGGGAATAAAATTCTATCTCAATTTTCATTTCCATTTTAATTTAAGGTTCCGCTGAGATCTTCGACGCGTTACCAGCAAAATTGTTCAGGGGCTGCCCTAGCGATTGTATTGGAAACATGAGCATGAGCATGAAATGGGATCTTCAGGAGGATTTTTTCCTTTTTGCAACACGTCTCCAAACAGTAGTGTTTGTTATCAAAAATGTAACGGCAATAATAAGCTTGGTTGCAGAGGTATTGAAAAGCAATAGGAGTCATTAAATTCGTTACTATTTTGAGTATTTGAGGAGGCAACACAATTTGGAACTTGTGTATGAAGGATCCCACAACAAATTAATGAAGAAACAGGTATGTTTATGTGTGCCAACATTGATTCTGATCACTACCTTGTCGCGGTTTGTATGCGCTCAAAACTATCGACGGTGCGCAACACTCGTCGCACAGGAACGCCGGGACTCAATCTCGAGCAGCTACGTAGTGTTCGTACTGCAGAGGAATACGCCCAACAACTGGAGCTAGTGTTACCAACGGAAGAGTAGCTTGGCGCGGCGATTCTTGCAGACGGTTGGAGGAATATAAGGTCCGCCGTGAGTAGCACTGCTGCAACCATACTAGGTACGAGGCTACCCAATCGAGGAAATGACTGGTTTGACGACGAATGTCAGCAGTTGGTCGAAGAAAAGAATGCGAGAGCGAACGAGGAACGATACAGACAGGCGCGGAACAGACAGAACACGGTTTTCCGGTGGAAAAAGCGCCACCAGGAAGGCCAAGATTGCGAAGCGATGGAACGCGCAAATGACACACGGAAGTTCTATGAGAAGGTGAGCCGCTCACGTAGAAGCTACATGCCACAGGTCGAAATGTGGAGATATACCAGTGGTAACCTTCTCACGAACGAACGTGAGATGATCGACAGGTGGAAGCAGTACTATGACGAGCATCTGAATGGCGAAGCTGGGTGCACGCTCAGTCGACGACAGATTCTCAGCATCTGATCTGTCGGAGATAAGTGAGGAGATCGGCAAGATGAGGAACAACAAAGCCGCGGGCAATGACCAGTTATCAGGCGAGCTGCTCAAACATGGAGGAGAGGCACTGGCTAGAGCGCTGCACTGGATGATTTCTAGGATTTGGGAGGAGGAGATTCTACCGCAGGAATGGATGGATGGAGTAGTATGTCCCGTTTACAAAAAAGGCGATAAGCTAGATTGTTGCAAATACCGCGCAATCACATTGCTGAAAGCCACCTACAAAGTACTCTCCCAGATGCTTTGCCATCGTCTATCACCAATAGCTAAGGAATTCGTAGGGCCGTACCAAGCGGGATTCACTGGAGCCCGCGCCACTACGGATCACATATTCGCGATAAGACAAGTACTCCAGAAGTGTCGTGAATACAACGTACCCACGCATCACCTATTCATTGACTTCAAAGCGGCATACGACACAATCGATCGAGAACAGCTGTGGCAGATAATGCACGAATACGGTTTCCCGGATAAACGCGATTGGTCAAAGCAACGATGGATAGAGAGATGTGCTACGTCCGAGTATCTGGGACGCTCTCGAGTCCCTTCGAATCTCGGAGAGGGCTACGGAAAGGTGATGGACTTTCTTGTATCTTGCTCAATATTGCCTTGGAAGGTGTGATTCGAAGAGCTAAAATCGACACGAGTGGTACGATCTTCCGAAAGTCCGTCCTTGCTGCTTGGTTATGGATGCAAGCTGATCTACGCTGACGATTTGAAGCTGTACTTAGTAATTCGTAATTATGAGGACTGCGTCCATCTTCAAGAACTGCTAGATGAATTTGTCGCATGGTGTCGACGAAACCATCTTGTGATTAGCATTGCCAAATGTCAAGTAATTACAATTCACCGAATACTTCGTCCATTAATCTTCGACTACAAAATTGATGGACAAACACTTACAAGAGTTGACTGTGTTAATGACCTTGGTGTTGTATTGGATGCAAAACTCACATTTAATCAGCATCGTTCTGCTTTAATATCTAAGGCAACGAAACAACTCGGATTGGTAGCTAAAATCAGCAGAGATTTTAAGGATCCACATTGTTTGAAGGCGTTATACTGTTCCTTAGTGCGACCATTGCTGGAAAATGCCAGTTTGGTATGGAGTCCATATCAACTCGTTTGGAACTTGCGGATTGAGCGCGTTCAGAAAAGATTTATTTGGCTTGCGCTAAGAGACCTTCCCTGGCGAAATCCCTTGGATCTGCCACCGTACCCTGATCGATGTCGCCTGTTAGGTCTTGAAACTCTGGAACGACGAAGGAAGATTCAACAAGCTGCATTTGTGGCGAAGATTATCAACGGCGAAATCGACTCTCCAAAAATCCTGTCTCTCATCGACTTCCGGGTTTCTACGATCAACAGGTTTGCTACAACGAAGATTCCATCCAACATCGTTTGGAGCCAACGAACCTATTGCAGCGTGTGTTCGAACTTTCTCCCTAGTTGAAAATTTATTCGATTTTGGTGAATCATCGCATAAGTTTGTTCAGAAAGTTGTCGAAGTCCTCGATTTTATAACTTAACTTTATATTCATTAAGACTTTTATTGTCAGATGGAACAAGCAAACAAATAAACAAATAAACTTTTTGGTTTCGCTGACAGTATTGATGTTGTGGCTCGTAACCTTGAGAAGATGACGGAAACCTACATCGGACTGAAAGTTGAAACTAGGCGTATCGGACTGGCCATAAATGCGTCAAAAACAAAATCCAAAAACGCCTCCCACCACGAATATTGATAGACGGTGACGATATCGAGGTGATTGACGAATACGTGTATTTATTTTATTGCTCACTGGTGACCACATATAATGACAAGCAGCGAGCAAGGTGGATCGATCAAGTGGAGGGTGATCTCAGAAGCATCCGCGCCTTGAGTGGCTGGCGACGAGCAGCCATGGACCGAGTTATGTGGAGACGTATGCTTGATACAGCAAAAGACACCTAAGGACGATAGCTGTTAGGTAGGTAAGGTAGGTATGTTTATCAAAATACACCTTGAGTTTTTCATAGATCAGAAGTCATTTTATTTAAAGCCTATTCGTCGAAAGCCGAATCGATGAACGGGTCTCATAGCCGAGTAAATTAATTCCCCAGAGGCCGAGTAAAAGTGTAGTTGTTTCAAATATGATTTGCAGACCCAAAATATTTTTTCATATTCAACATTGTGGTATATACAATCTAATAGAAGCTATATTAACCAAAAGTTTTACCAAATAACTTGTCTGATCTGCTCGTATGTTTGTAATACATTTTTTAGATATGAGCCGGGGCTTGATTGCGGAAGAAAATTACCTGTAAGGAAAAAGAAAATAATAAAATTAGTAACTAATAAGCAAATGTCCGTGTGTGTCTGTATGTGTGTTGTCAACAAAGAGGACAATATCTGTCACAATTGACTTTGAAAACTGAATATTATTTCAGATTTAGATTCCGCACGGTAATAGCTATTCAACAAGCCATAGATTGTCAGAATCCGTCAATTATTAACGGAGATATTGATATTATTGTGTAAGCAACTTTTCGCCATATTCCATTAGTAAGAGTTTTGAGCGCTGAATGACATAATAATGTTTGGGGGCAACGTGGAGCATGATTTTTTATACAATTGTTTCTAAGTACCAAAAAGACTGTGTACAGCATACTTTTTCATGACATTTTGCCTCGGACCGATTTTAGCAGGGTTCGTTTTTGGCAACATAATTGTTCGAATATGACCCATGTAAACCAGATAATGGGAGCGTTTTCGAGTTGAATGCAATTCCATAATTATATTGATTTAAACTACTCACATCAATAAATGCTGGAAGAACATAACACCCATATACCATTAGAATCAGCAAATGCGTGTGGGACAAATAATTTCACTCAATTTTCTCGGAGATGGCAAAACCGTTTTCTACAAACTCCGATTCATATGAAAAGTAGTATACTCCCAAACAAGGTTCCTGAATTACGTTTGAATCCGACTTCTGATTGCGAAACCACAGAATGAGATGTGAAACCAAATTAAAATAATGCAGCTCATTTTTCTCGTAGATGGCTGAACCGATCTAAGATTCAAATGAAATCTAAGAACCATCTAACATTCAAATGAGAGGTATAAAACATTTTAGTTTTTAGTCAGATCCGATTTCCAGTTTAGGAGATACATGGTGATTAGTATAAAAATGGCCATTTCACATAAATTAATCTGGTTTATCGCGTTTGCAGATTTGGATAGCCGATAACCAAATAATTTTTTTTCAGTTTAAGCAGTATTCAGTTTTCGATTCGGAAGGTACCCAAAAATTCTAATTCGCACTACTATTTCTCAAAGATGTCTACACACTCAGATGGATTTAACTGATTTCGGCTACATCGATTCTAGAATTCCGGTTCCAGTATCGAATCGTTTCTTAAAGCTCAATCATTTTCTCAAAAAGGCCAAACCGAATTTTTGTTTATGATAAATTCAAATTTAAGGACTTACGGTCTCATACAAAATTGGTGAATTTTATCCGATTCTGGAATTACAGGATGATGAGTTTTTAAAATTCATACCGATATAGAAGATGTAAATTGTTTGGGGTATTAATTAGTTCCTAAATACTGGAATTTTTCTACGTTTCTTCGCTCCACTTCATACTCTGAGTATTTCACGCCGTTGCTGTGTGGAATTTCCCAAGAGAGAATCGCAAGTTGACAATTATCGCAGAAAATCGAATCGATGATTCAACTTGATGATTCTCATACTAGGTTGCAATATTTCAAAACCCTTGTGTGGAGCATTCACAGACATTTTCATAGACACAACTTATACGAAGGTTATATGCACATAGTTAGAATAAGCGGCAAAAGTAAAATGATTCTATCGCAATTATCAACTGCCTGTATAGAATCGGATCGCGAAACGAGAATAAGCGACCGTTTGTTGCTTCAGAGAGTATCCCCACAGCAGCGTGCTAACCATTGATTCTCAGAAATGTCATCGAGAGAAATTCGTTCTCGCACTGGTGTCGATTCTATGTTGAATGAGCCATGCCGGGTTTTTGTTGTTGCGATGATATCCGTCCCTCTTTGATGGTACTGATTCAATCGTGTGATGAGTTGCCAGTGAGCGTTCTTTGATACGATAAAATCCATCCTTGATTACAGGGTAATGAATTAATAAAATCTCAATTTGCCGTTTAAAACGACGATAATTAAAATAATGTCATGAGAACTAAAACACCGAAGAATATGCATGCAAAAAACACATGCAGATCGATAAAAAAAGGTATCATCTCACTGCTAGGTGAATTAATCACGTTTTTTGGCAGTAGTTGACATGGAACAAGACCGAGTTGGCGATTCAATGCATAGAGCGGTGGTCTTACAATCCCTTTGCCGTATATACTAAAACCTCAATTTACGCGAACTTAATTCACACCTTTACACTGAACTCCTTTTTAACGCGTTTTATTTGAATTACTGCAAGTTTTATTTATTTACGCGATGATCGCGTAAAAACAGTTTTTGCATATTGAAGGAATTTTTTATTTATACGTATACAATCTAACATGCTTCAGTGAATTTAATATTATTAAATGTACATTGCAGAATTGTTTGGTTTCGTGGGTTACCAAGAATTCTCTAAAAAAACAGTGTATAAACGCGTTACTGGTGACTTTTGAATGAATTTTACGTGCGACATGTGCTCGTAGTACTATATTCAGCAAATTGACATACTGTAATAATGTCGGTGGAAGTTCTTGTCCACCCAAAACCTCCTTGGAATATAGACATTAGGGTCTACCAACGTATCCGATGACAATAGTGAGTTTCTTTTCTGTGGTCCATACTCGTGGTACCACATTCTAATCATGGGATCATTATGAAGAAGTGATTGTTCATCTAAAAATTATCTCAAGCTCAGACCTTAAGATTTACCAGCATAACAAAGTACATTAACGAACTCATAGTCCTCGGCCCGTACTCGTAATACCACATGCTTATTGCGAATGATCTACGCCATCCCAAAAATTACCTAAAGTTCAGACCTCAAGATCGAATATTGTGCTTAGAAAGAATAGTAATCGATAGCAGTTTTACTATGAATACGACAAAAAATTCTATATTTATATTTTGGAATGAATTAAAATATTATTAAATATACAGGGTCCGCCATGTAAATTTTTTTTAACATGCAATAAAACACAAACAAATCCGATTTCAAAATTTATTTTTTCATATTAAAGTACAATACTTCCGGTTAATTGTGGAATATAATTTCATTCAAATGGCTGCCTCGGCTGGCCTGGCAGTACGCCATACGGTCGGTCCAGTTTTTTAGTACATTTTCGATTGTATGCAGCTTTATTTCGCTATATCTGCACGAATGTTGTCCTTCAAGGCTTGAATTGTCTCTGGCTTGTCCACATAACACTTATCTTTGGCAGCCCCCAAAGATAATAGTCTAACGGCGTCAAATCACAGCTCCGAGGCGGCCAAACGACATCCGAATTTCGACTGATAATTCGATCTTAGAAGACAGTGCGCAGAAGATCGATCGTAGCGTTTCTCCAAGTATCATTGCAGTATTCTGGTCAGAGCTCTGACTGGACATTGCAAACTCAATTATCACATGGCCACTATTCAACGTGCTGAGTATTATTCGTGTGATTTGTGTGAATGCGATTATGGTACTTCATATCATCTGATATGTAACTGTCCCGCATTGACGCAGCTACGTATCCGGGTTTTTGGTTCTCCATACATGGTTGGGTCTGTGTATGCGGAGCTAAAATTGAAGGATATTCTCTCCTTTCTCACCCAATGTGGTAAGGAGCTATAGTCAGAAGGGTTCATCGTTCTTCCTGGAGTGAATGAATCCCTTCTGTATTCACCTTAAATAGGGTTTAGCAGATTGTTTGGCATCCTTTGGGGGGTACCGAATTTACTTCTGCTCGTACATACTGCGAGTTGTTCTGCATTCTTCCGGGAGTGCAGAATGGTGTCGCTTTTGTAAGATCTCTAAATCCTCTCGGGGGTTGGAGGTTTTATTAACAGCAGACTGTTCGGGACCTCGTAGAGGTTCAGAATTTACTTCTGCTTCCACTAAATGTGATCCTCAGCAGATTGTTCAGCATCCTTTAGGGGTGCAGAATTTACTTCTGCTTTTATGTGTTTTTGTGTCGTCAATTTTTCGCATCCTCCTAGTCCAACCCTTACCATTTCCTTTCAATCCTTCCCTCTTATATATCGGGAAAATGATGCTAAAAACAAATTGATGGCAAGGCACAAATCTCCAAATATCAAGGGGAACGTGCCATTTGAGCCAATTTGTTCTGATTCCTGATTCCTGGACCCAAATGGTGTCCAAGTCTTCCTCTTCCTGTAACCAGATGCGACAATTTTGTTTATTAACATACCCGCCGAGAAGAAAATGTGCCTCATCCGAGAAGATGATTTTTTGGCAAAAATGAGCGTCTTCTTCAAGCTGATTTTCAAAGTAAAACTGCACTATTTTCACGCGTTCCTCAAGCGTATATACAACCATTTTCATTCAGCGGAAGGATAAAACTAAGTTTCTGTCAAATCAGAACTGACATTAAGGTTACTAATGTCGAAATAACCGCTAGTTCAAAAAAAAAGTTAGATGGCGGACCCTGTACATATTTTCTCGAATATATTAGAGTAATATTATATTAAGATTTTATGGTGGTTATAATTGAAGGCAGTTACAATCAATTTCGTTATAAAATCATTTAAATTCATTTTCAAGATTTCTCGATTTTTCGAACAATATTTCTCCAAAACGGAACTATTTTCCCATTCCTCAGGAACGATGGGATTAGAAATTGTATCTAATTTTGACTCCTAGCGCCATTTCATCGCGCTTCATCCAAAACCCCTTCTATTATGATATGGCGGGAAAATCGCCTGCACAAAAAAACAATTGAGACAGATATTATCAAAAAACTGCATATTTTGACACAAAAGTTTGCATAACTCAAAAATCAATCATCAGATCTAAAAACAAAAATAATAGCGTTCATGAACTAGGGTCTTTCTTTGCTCGGTTTTTATGCCATTTTTTTAGATTTTTCAAGCGGATTTGCGTAGCTACTCGGTTTTCTGAAGTTAAGTGAGTTTTTTGCGCGAATTTTCAAACTTATCCGGTTTTCTTATTTTGTCTTAGAAATGCATGAAGCGTCGAGATCTGATATTATCCCAAATTTTTTTTTAATCAACTCTGACACCATTTTTTGAAATTACCCTAGATCTCGACATTTCATGGCTTTCTAAGACATTTAACATTAAAAAAATCGATTTCAGAAATCTCAACATTTTTCTTGGTCACAAAGTCGATTTTGTTCGAAAAAAAAAAGGATTATACCAGATCTGGAAGATTCGTGCATTTCTAAGACATTCGACATCCACAAAAAATTCTCTAGTTTTGCGGTTAGTTTACCGCGGTTTTCTTAAGTTACACTTTTTTACGCGGATTTCCGAAATTACCTACGAATTTACGCGAGTTTTGCAGTATTTTTGCGCGGTTATTTTTCGCAGTACGTATCCCTCGTATAAAGAAAAACAGACCTCAGTGTACTTCCAGGCAGACCTTTCGTTTGCAATTAGTTTGATCAAAATCGGGCCAGTCATCGCTGAAAAACACTCCTCTTAATTTTGCACACACAGACATTTGCTCAGTTACAAGAGCTGAATCGATTGGTATATGACACTCAGCCCTCCGGGCCTCGGAAAAGTTTTCCAAAGATTGAGCGATTGCTAAACCAATTTTTTGTATTTACAAAAAAAGGTAAAAAAACTTTTATCAGCCGTGATCTGAACAAAAAGTGGACGGGAAGCTGTGCATGGTCTTGTCTGAGTGAATTCTGCTTACGAAGTCTAAGCTGTAATCTAAATGCGGTACTTTATGTTACATGGGATAGTTTGTCTACATCGGTTCGAAATCAATCGTCTCGTCGTTAAAAACATTAGTTTTGAGGTATTCTTAGTGTTTATAGGACTTGAGCACTAACCGTGCAATCATCCTGTACATAGATGATCGGTGACGAGGTCTATTGAAATGGAAAGTCAAACTCCGATTGCGAATATAGACTCTTTACTTTTTCGATGACATCTTCGAAGGTGTGTGTGTGTGTGTAGAATGAATGATATGATAGTGGCTACCCGAAACTAAGTGTCTTGTACTATTCATTCTACCCTCCGCTAGGTATTGAATGTGAATTCCGTGATAAGGACGAGCCAGCGAAGATAATCGTGGTCAATCTGTTTTTAGAATAATCCAAGTGAAGTTATCATTACAATAACACAAAAGTTGTCGCTCTGTAACCTACAAATAGTATCACAAAGCAAAAAGGAAAAAAAAAAGATATCACAGCTCAAAATATCGTTCAACTTCGCTAGTGTTCTCGGTTTGCGGAAATGTAAAATCATTTGAAAGAAAACCCACCTACGTCTAAAACATTCAAATTTTCCATAAAGTCACATCACGAAAAATACGGAGAGTAGAAAGTTGACGTAAACAAACGAACAAACAAACAGACCGAACAGCTTTTTCAGCCCATCCGATTTTCCCCGGAAATATAAAAAAAGTTTAAAAATTTAATACCGAATCAACGTGGCCGCGCAAAAGATCCTTTCGGTTGCTGTCGCAAAGTCGGAGCGAATCGCATGAGAAACGAAGATAAATGAGTATACGGCATCGGCACCGGCAGCAACAGTAGCAGCCTAATGGAGTCGTGCCCCCAGACGGGCAAAAGAAAATTGTATGCTCGGTGATCTTGAGAGAGAGAAAAACCTTATGACCGTGGACCACGGGGAAAGATGGCATGGAAAGGAACGAGTGGCGTTTCGACACGGCAAGGATGAATAAAAAGTGGAAAATATTTTGCATTGCTCACTGCGTGACAGCTGGAATGTTATACTTTAGTTCGTGCTTGGTTCCGGTATCCTATGAGAATCATGTATTACAGAACTGCCACCGAGAAAACCCAGCAGCGAACGGACGAGTGTGAGGACATGTCGTACCATGTCACGATTTCTGAACGAAAAATGCATTCTGTTTATATTATTTTTACTGCATTGCCCGAATTGTGTGTTAGTTTGAGTGAGTTCAGGATTATTCGGTTTTCGCCAAGGGAATAAAACAGTCAGCAAACGGTAAATGGTTCTGCAAGAGCTCAGGCAAAATTTATCGACTTTGGACTGCCGGTTCGGATGACAATGGCAGCGACACTGGCGCAGATGGGAATTGAATTGCTTGTGCCGATTTCAGTATATAATTTCTTCATTAATCACAGTGCTGGCCGTCGCATTAGCGGACAAGAAATGCGGCACACAATTATTATGCCATTATAACCATCCGTAGGCTGCGTCAAACCAATGAATAAACCAGGGATTGTGATTTAATGTTTTCTGTTTAGCTCGGGAGTCTAGACGATAATTGATTGATGCTCGCTGTTGGATCCGATTAACACGTTTTATTCAAAACTGTTGCCACCAAGCGAGAACAACTCGCTTAGTTTTTGGTAGAATGAAATTAACACGCCGGTCTATAAGTCCCTGGGCTGACAGGCAGATGGCGTCACTAAACACAAATCCCTCTAAGGAGTGTATCGAAAAGTAGTTAGTAACATTGATTATTGAATAAAAAAGCGAAAAATAAACATATTTTGACATCAGTTTTCGATATATTGTAGAAAAATTAGATTTTTATGCATTTCACTGATTATATTGAAGAAAACCCTAGTTTCTGTGAAACGCTTGCACTTTGGACTTGACATTCTTCATTAAATTCTGAACAGTTTCTTTTGTGACTTCTGAACAGTTACTTTTGTGACTTTTTTGTAAAGATCCGGGCAGTACGGTGGGTTGATGTCCTTATTTTTTGACAACCACTGTAGAACGGAGTTGGCGTAGTGGGCTGAAGCCAAATCCGGCCAGAAGAGTGGAGGAGCCTTATGCTTTCTGTGCAGTGGCAGCATTCTTTTCGTCAAACATTTTTCCTCGTACACCTTGGCGTTAATTGTGCCCTTCGTGAAGAAAATCGACGACCGCAAACCACAGGTACAAATTGCTTGCCAGACCAACACCTTCTGCCCAAACTTTTCCATCACCACCGTGGTGTCAGCGTCGCCCAGGTCCTGGTACACCGATTTCGTATAATATTGCGATGCGGGCAGCGCTCGAGAGTCTTCCTTGGCGTAGGTTTTGTCGTCGATCAGGATGCATTCGTCTTTATTCTGTAGAATCCGGTTATACAGTTTTCGGCACCTTCTGTTTCTTGTACGTTTCCAGGGAGTTCCGAACTTTGATCCCTTGAATCATCCCGATGCTGGTGTTGAACTCTTGGCCAAATCCCGCGTCGACGCCGATGGGTTTTTCCTTATGTACTCAACCACTTTTAAGTCACGGCCGGGCTGGCTGGGACCCGTTTTCCTACCGGATCGGGGCAAATCCTTCATGGAAAGGGTCTTACCGAACTTCTCGATAATATTGTTAACACTGGTGTGGTGCACTTTCACCCGTTTTGCAATTTCATTGTACGTGACACCACTTTCTGAGCACCAAGTGTGCAGAATTTTCTTTCGCGTTTCCGGATCAATTCGACTCATCATTGAAACGATAAACCGTACCGAAATCAATCGATTGCGCAGCTGTTATTGACATGTAAACAAACATGTCACCGCAAAACACACTGCAAAAATTAAGCCATTTCAGAGTAATAACTGTTTGAATGTTGGTAACTACTTATCGAAACACTCCTTAGTGTGTAATAGATAACAGTTCGGCTGAAAAGTTCGTATCGTTTAAAAGAAACACACATTTTTTTGCCAAAATTCGTTTTTATTATTCAACATAATTGCCATCAGCGGCGATACAGCGATTATAGCGATCTTCCAACTTTTCGATACCATTTTTGTAGTACGATTTGTCCTTTGCCTCAAAATAGGCCTCAGTTTCAGCGAGCATTCTCTTGAGGTCTGAGAACAGGAAAAAGACACTGGGGCCAAATCTGGAGAATACGGTGGATGAGGGAGCAATTCGAAGCCCAATTCGTTCAATTTCAGCATGGTTTTCATCGACTTGTGACACGGTTCATTGTCTTGATGAAACAAAACTTTTTTCTTCTTCAAATGAGGCCGTTTTTTTGAAATTTCGTCCTTCAAACGCTCTAATAACGCTATATAATAGTCACTGTTGATAGTTTTTCCATTTTCAAGGTAGTCGATGAAAATTATACCATGCAAATCCCAAAATACAGACGCCATAACCTTACCGGCCGATTGTTGAGTCTTTCCACGCTTTGGGTTCGGTTCGTCGCGTGCAGTCAATTCAGCTGATTGTCGATTGGACTCCGGAGTGAAGTGATGGAGCCATGTTTCGTCCATTGTTATATATCGACGAAAAAAAAATTTTATTTCGATATAACAGCTCCAAACACTGCTCAGAATCATCAATTCGTTGTTGTTTTTGATCGATTGTGAGCTCACGCGGCACCCATTTTGCACAAAGCTTTCTCATATCCATATATTCGTGAATAATATGTCCAACACGTTCCTTTGATGTCTTTAGAGTGTCAGCTATCTCGATCAACTTCACTTTACGGTCATTGAAAATCATTTTGGGAATTTTTTTCACGTTTTCATCGGTAACAGCCTCTTTTGGACGTCCACTGCGTTCATCGTCTTCGGTGCTCATATGACCAGTACGAAATTTTGCAAACCACTTACGAATTGTTGCTTCGCCCGGTGCAGAGTCTGGATAACACTCATCAAGCCATTTTTTGGTATCGGCGACACTTTTTTTCATCAAAAAGTAGTGTTTCATCAACACACGAAATTCATTTTTTTCAATTTTTTTCACAATAACAAAAGTAGCTTCACTCAAAATGCAATATCTCACAAACTAATAATAATCAGACAGCTGTCAAATTTATACACGTATCTTTTGAAGGATGGTACTAACTGAAAATGGTATGGATTTAATTCTAGTGGTGCCCTCTCATAGAAACGATACGAACTTTTCAGGCGATCTGTTATATGATTCAGATGTTATCTGTCAGAATTTCATGACATTCGGTTCATTAGAGGGTTAGTTATTGTGTTCTCAGTGTGCTACTTTAGAAAAATTAGGCACAATGGAGAAAAAAGAACTTTGTCTTTTGATAAAACACTATTTTTAAAATCGAAAAATGAATGGCCTCTGATTCATGCAAATCAGAGGGTATGGTTACTCAAAAAAATAACTGTTGCTTCGGAAATCATCTCAAAAGTTCAATCCATCCGTTAGGGGAAATCGAAAAGTGAAGTTGCATATCAAAAGGAATGGAATGTATTCACTATTTTGCATGAGCCCTTGAATATGAAGGAACTGTTGCCGCGTTTTATCTCGGCTGAACAAATGCACCATGTTACAAGCCTTACATGAGTTACATGAGTTGAAATTCGAATGGCTACCACATCCGCAGGAAGCGCCATATTTAGCCCCCAGCGACTACGTTCTCAGCTCGGATTTGCGGTTCAATGCATATGGCGTTGGTCTTACAAGCCAGTTGTCGTTTGTTCGAACTCCAACCTGGAAAGGTTCTTAGTGTCAGTAGGATTGTAGCTATGCAATGGTTCTGTATGCTATGAATCGATTGCGAATTCTGTTGAAACAGAAGGGTTAAATTCAACAAAAGGAGTGTACTGCCAGAGCATTGCGTGACTATTTTCTAATCTCACCTTTCAAAAGAAGCTTGCTAGAGAAAGACTTGCATGGAGAAGGAAGTGCTACTATCAGATTCTCAGGACAACAATATTTTCCACAAAAACGATCGTCAAAAGTTTTCTCCTGCTGATCACACTGAGTCATCTGTTAGCTTTCTCCCTCTTTCTTACAAATACTTCCTCTAGCGCCTTCCAAGACAAAATATTGAACCGTTATCATATTTTCCAATTTATGTCATCACAGAGCAAGTATCGATCGACACTGGAGTCGGAGACTGTGCCGCCGTATCTTTGTTTCGGACTGATGCCTTGGCCCGACCCTGGAAGATTGCTGTGCGGCAATAGACTTTGCCCACATTTATTCGCCTTTCTGCGCCATTGCTTCGAGCGAATGTTCCCATTCACTTTCATCTCGATAAAGATTGAAACAAAATGCATATCTCTTTTACCAGACCGCCTTCCGCCCTGCCGAGCCCGACCGAAATACTCCCGGCAGTGTGCGAAGAAATGCCACACTTCGGTATCGATTCAGCATAGAATGGGTTTTCCTCTTCGCCACCAATCCTCTCCCAGTTTGCTCACTTTGTGGGCTTGGGCTATCACCTTCTCTGTTTGAAGAGGATGGGTTATTTCTTTCACATTTTTTTTACAGTCCATAAACATCGTCACGCCTTACCCCCCTTGGAACGGTCGGTGACGACGATATGGACGGAATCAATGATCATTTTGCTCCTTCCCTTTGGTGCTTCGAACTTCGCACCGCCAGAACCCCATCAGTCGATGAAGATTGACTTGCGGTAGCGCCAGAGTCGGGAGCCTAAGTTTTAAAGCAATATTACTTTATTTTAAATGCTTTTGTTCGCTCGGTAGCTCGAAGGATCTAGGTTAAGCGTGCATAAATCTAGAAACGAAAGCAATCTCGGTTGCGGTTTCTACTATCGATACCTCGGAACCCGATTGTCCGTTCTTCGGGGACACACGTGTTCGGGGTGTGCGTGCAGGAAAATCAGAAGAGACTCGGGCCGAGCCGGGTATGCCCACGAGGTAATGATACTGGGAAACACGTCAATCGACTTAAGCGATATGCGGTGACAACGATGATGATGATGATGATGGCAATGACGACCCATCTGTCGCTCTGCTGTGTCAATTCCGGCCAATGTTTACAGGGTGTTTCCAAAGCAGTGGGCGACAGTGTCGTACGGGAAGAGTTGAAACAACTGAAATGGGTGTGCCTCGTGAGCCGAACAGAACGTGGAACGCAGAATTTAATCAATTAACGAGCGGTACAGGAGCGGATTTTCGTTCGGAAATCTAATAAACGTGACAATTTAGGCAGTTAATTAAACTTTTGTTGATTTAGGGCATTCGGCAGGTGGGGGCCGGTCGCATTCCGACAAAAAGGATTAACGTTTGCCACGGTACTGCTGACATCGATATTTATTGGCATCCCGATATGAATCCGGGGGATTATACAGATGAGAACACTTGGATAAGTAGGGAAGTTTATTGCTTTTGTGTTACCGAATTACGTTGGAGTTCTACCGCATGGAAAATTTAAAGCGTGTCTTTTTTTGTATTAACGGGTCAAACAAATGCTGGGCTTGTCGTTACGGGGTGTTTCTAGGAAACTGGAGCAATAAAATTTAAATTCGATAGTCGATTTTAATTTCATAGTTTTTTAATTGGTTCAAACTTTTCATAAGCAGTTTTCATGGCAAATGAAGACAATTTGCATCATGAGCTCACCATTTTGACTCTAGAGAAGGAAAACTCTACACGGAAAGAAATCCGTTACTGCTGTCATGATTAGAAAATCATGAAATCAAATGTTTTAATTTATCATGAAACTATGAGCAATAGCTCTTCTCCCATGAAAATTTATCATGGTTCGAAAATACGTTACTTGAAGAATGCATTTCTTTCATAGCTCGTAACTCTAATTTTCTACCCGGATAACACTTTGAACCCTCTGTTTCAGGAGATCTGACAGATTGCTTAATAGATTAATGGTAAAGCAAAAAGCAGACATTGAAAAGCAAGACCTACTGAAAATGTTTACTTGATCCTGAATCATGTTCATTTAATAATCGTGTTGTTTTACCCACCGGCTGATAGAGAATTAAACATAGCATAAAAATATAGATAATAACCCGAAAATTGACATCATAAGAGACTAAGCACGGCTACGCTTTTCATTTGAAAAACATCAATGTTACATTTTGTTTGAATAAATTCTTACATATTTGATGTGACCGTTGTTGCTAGAATAATATTCCGAGAGCTAGCGTAAAACAAAAAATAAATTCGATTGTGAATTTGGAACACCATCTAACGAAAATCAAAAAAATATTTTGTTCAACCACTTTGATTAATTTGTTTCATAGATATAACAACACAAGCTGCATTGATTTACCTAAATATTATAAATAAGACGATTTTTTTGACAGAGAGTTTCTTTGTAAGAGGTTTGATTCACACGTGTTTTTTCATGCAGTTCGTTTAAGTGTTATAATTCTAAAACACAAAATCAAAACTGAAGCAATGAACGTAAGTAAACACGTTATTTTAGGCGTCGTCGTATTTCAAAAACATAATATTTAAGTGGTCTGATTAAAAGAAGTACGTCGTACTTTTTACTGAATTAACATCGTTGCAAAAATCACGCATAACGCATCAATTTATGTTGCAAAAATTATCATCGTAGCAGAAACACGCCTGATGTTATACCCACCAAAGTCAAGTGCGTTACGTCTAAAATTTCATCGAAATCAGTCCAAATAGATCATGATCCGAGAAGTTTTAATCATGGTGTATTATCATAACATAAAAACATATTATTTTCCCCAAAACATGACTCGCTTTGCTTATTTCTAGAATCGGAATTTTGCCCGTGTATCTCAGAAATGGTTGTTTCGCTTGATTTGGTGCCTTCCGCGTCTTTTTAGGTTATACACTGTTAACAAGATGTATTCAAATCACTGTTTTTTTCTGAAACAGAGTTATGCTTCCAACGCGACACCTAAAACTTAAGTATAAATAAAATGAAAATCATTCATTTCACTTTCAAAAATTTCCTACAGCAGTTTGCCGATGCACGGCCAACACCACGGTCAACATCAGAACATTAACGACAGGTGAGATTCCGGAAGATTCGTATGCGCGTCGTTTTGTTTTTTCTTCTTCTTCCAAAGACGGCTTCCTGTAATTGATTTATTCTCTGAAATTTGGACACGCCACCCACCTCTAGTTCACAAAGCTTGCACGATGAAACGCTGATCACTGCTTCGACCGAGCGTTCCGTGCCGCCCCGATCGAAGAAGGTTCCGGCCAAGCTACCCCAAATTGTGCAGGGCGGGTTGGGAAAGACACCGATGCCACCGCCACGGAAAACTATGTCGTCACATAGGTAAGGATGCACGTTCTATAGAGCTAGGAGAACTTTTAAAACGGTAGAAATATTCAATATGTATACTTTTTTTGAATGTTTGAATCACTCATTTCCAGTGCCAGTCTAGTATTTAAAGTTTGATTGTAGTTTGAATTGTGATCTGTGCGACTTTTTCGTGTTTCTCGAGTCCGAGTGGAATACTATTGCATGTACTAAAGTTTTGTCATACTTTTTTGTGACAAATATTCGCATGCACTCATGAATATATAAATTCACCTTGTCTAATTGTTTCATAATTCCTACATTAGGAGTGATAGAAGATTTATCTGATTTTTATAATATTCATGATGCATAAAGATTATAAAAATCTGTGAAAATTTTGATGAAGCATCTAAAATATGTAATTCTTTTAAAATCTGTGATTTCTCCTAATATGTAGAAAAATCTGTGATCTGTGACAAAGTGTGGTGATTTGTGACATAAATTAGTTCACGAAATCGGAAGTCAGCGCGTTGCATATCCGAAAATATTTTCGAAACCAAAGGTAGAAGTTATTGCTTTGAAATTGATCATTGGTCACTTTCTGAAAAAAGCGCTGATACATAAAAATGCGATATGTCGTTTACGTCACATATACGATTATATCTCCGGAATCGGAATTATCAGTGATTCGACCATCAAACTTTATCAAAGATCCGAACTAGCATAGGATTTCTGCAATCGGTTCCGCCATCTCCGACAAAATTGAGCAGAGATAAAAAATGCGGTTTTTTGTCAGTTTACGTCACTTATACCATTATATCACAGAAACCAAAAGTGACAACCCTTTGATTTTCGAAATTCAGCCACATCTCATGAAAATCAAAAAAAGCCACATCTCATAAAAATCATCATTTTTACGAATTTTTCCAGAATTATTGTTCAACAAAATAAATTCAAATGTTTTGCATGATAAAAAGCATCATTCGAACAACATTTTGCAATTTTTTCGTGGAAAAATATTGGGAAATAAGTCGATGAAGAGGTATTTTTGAAGACGCTTCTTAAAAATTATGATTTGCGGTGCCCACTGTATCTCAGCGCAGACTAATCAGAAGTGAACAAATCAATTCTTCATAGTTAGAGTGGAAGTTTTTCAAGACCCCAACGTTTTTGTTTGATTTTTTTTTAAATTTTTCTTTAATTTTTGGTGGTTGTTCAAAGTGAAAACTACGATTTTTCACGAAAAAAATCCACCATTTCGTAGCTGTAAAACAGCCCCAAAGTAACAAACAACGAAAAGGAAAACGTTGCGGTCTGGTTATTATAATTTATTATAATGAAACATTTCAAGAATGTTTTGTCAAGTTTTTAAGTCAATCGAAGTAAAAATCTTGGACCTGTGCACTAAGATCTTGCTTCTTCCTAGAATGAGATAGCCATAGATAAAGGTCCATAACTCCCAGAGTTTCATTCCAATAGGCTTGAAAATTTCACAGAAAAATTCTTGAAATATTTTACTATAAGAAAATATAAAGAAAATAATAAATGATTTTTCAAAATTATTAGACCCTACCCGCCCCTTAACAAATCTCTATATATCGAAGCCGGTATCGTTCTGCAAAGTTTTTATTATTACCATTTTTATCGAAAATTTTGATACACGTGCATTCCAAAAAATATTTTAATCAAATATTTCAAATGTTTCCAAAATCTACCTTAGGGGCTGTCCATAAAAGACGTCACGCCGCAAGGGGGAGGGGGGTGTTTCATAAAACGTGACCTTTTGTGACAGGGGGGAGGGGGGGAGGTTTTTGGAATGTGACGTCCAATATTTTCAATGAGCACATTTTTGAAATACCTAATTATATTACTGCTTTGCCCTTTTTCCTGAAAAAATCTCCACAATAAACGTTTACATTCTATAGGAAAACGTGTATTTGTTGATGTAAAAGCTTCTTCATGTAAATTCGGAAATGAGTGATGCAGGAAATCATTTCTGTTGTGATCAGCAAAAGTGCACGGAGGAGCGAGTAAATTAGCGAAATTAATAAATTTTGCCAAATATGAGTAAAAAAGAAAAAGATGCCTTCAAACGGTTTAACTTAAGTTATGCACTGACAATTTTTTCAGTAATTTGATTTTCTAGTATTGATAATAGTATATCATAAGAATTTCTCTTATCTGATTCTGATGCAGTTTATTCAATTGTACTCCATTTGAAAAAGGGCGGGAGATCAACGATTTCAAACGTAGATCATGTCATGTCTTATCTTGATCATTTGTGATTTTCCTCCACCAACATCAAAGCTTATCGAATCATCCAATGATTGAACTTACATAAATCAAGAATCATTTTAGCTCAAAATCACTACCGATTTTGGGTGACGGAAGATCCGTACCGATTTTGATCGATGTGATTTAAATTTCACTGATCAACTGATAATGAAAAGATTCTCCGGCAGTGATCTCGTTTTGATGAGGTTTTGGTCTTTATTTTCTCAGCCCTGTATGCTACACTAAGGAAATATTATTCTTTACCTAAAACAATAATATATCTATATCGATTTTTCCCTCATATTTATATGGTTTGTCATACATATTGAATGTATTGAGATGAATTTTATTTATTTTGAATTCGTGACATGTGACATAGGGGGAGTGGGGGGTCTTTGCTTCTGTGACAATTTGTGACAAAGGGGGGAGGGGGAGTAAAAAATCGTCAAAAAAAGTGTGACGTCTTTTATGGACAGCCCCTTACACTAATTTGGGATTTGTCCATTATTTCTAGATCTGGACCTACAGTTCAATAAACTTCAACAATTGTTAGCTATCACAAATGAATAAAATCGAACATCCTTTTTTAAGAAATTCTGTCCGGAGAGAACTAATAGGTACTATCAATCTCCTAGTGGATCCCAGCCCCACGACAAGCGTTGCTCAGAGAATGATGGGAAAAAGAGGGGAATATTCACCTTTTATACCGATGCAGTTGTACAGCAGCAGATATTTTGTTCTCTTCCTCAGAACGCGTTCTGATTGGCTTGTGCTGGCATGAGTCGAATCAGACAGTTTTTTCAACAGAGTACCATTGAAACACTTTAATGTTGTTGCTATACACGTTCAAGTTGAAAATTTTCGAATCTATTGGTAGTTAGATTATATAAAATCTTCTACAAATCGCCATGTAAACCTGATTTGTTTCTTCATTTAGGGGTTAGCCAAATTTTGTGCTAGGGCACATGATTTGTTTATTTGTTGAAATAATTCATCTGACAATTAATAGTCTTAATGAATAACACGCAGTACAAACAATCAATATATAAAAATGAAAAACTTGGTAATTTGACTTTAAAAACTTGAACTAGTTAATCGGTTCATGTAGTTCGAATGTAGCACGACGAAATCTTGGATCAAATAGATCCGTCGAGCGAAGAGATCGTTGAGCAGCACGGAAGTCAAGAAGAGATAAAATTCTTGAGGAATGAATATCGCCATTGATTACTTTATCCACAAGTATTGTTAGCTGCATCTTCCTTCGTAACTCTAACGATTCCGGGCCAATCAGACGCCAGCGTTCAGGATACGGTGTTGCCATGGCAGGTATCGCGAAAGCGAGCCGGACGAATTACTTCTATACACGTTCTATTCGCAAATTCCAAACTAGTTGATGCGGGCTTCTAATCAAACAGACATTTCCGAGCAGTGGACGCACAAACGGACAATATGGCGATTTTAGACAGTATGGATCCTTGAAGTCACAGCTAATTCTCTCGATAAAGCCGAGTTTATCGGTGTTGGTTAAAGGTAAGCTTAGTATCCAACAAAACGTTGAGGTCAACTCTACCAAGCGTTTGTCCATCTATTTGATTGTCGAATATTATAGAGTTGGTTTTGCGGTGAAATGTTATAACTTGACATTTCACGGTACTAATAATTAAAAAGTTCCTTTTACACCAGCTAACGAATATATTCAATAAATCCTGGAGAAGAGCACAATCTTCAGTACACCGAACTGCCAGATTCAGCTTCCAGTAATCAGCACAAACCAGTCTGCATCCAACGCCTAATAGTAAAGTAGTGTCGTTGAAGAACAACACAAAGAGTAATGGATCTAGGGTACTGCCCTGAGGAACACTGGATTTATTCGTGAAAGGAGAAGAAATACACGAGTCTAACTGCGCTCGTAGCACTCTGTCGCATAAATATGAGCTCAGCCTTTGAACAAACATTCCCGAAGCGACTAGTCGGGACAATTTCGTTATAAGTATTTGATTATCTGTTCCAGGGGTTCCCAAATTATTTTGAGTCATGGATCCCTTTACTAAAATTAACTTAGGCCTCAGACCCCTATCAACAAGCTCCTTTGAAAATTCAATTTCTTGCTTTTTTTATATTGATGTAAAATACTTACCAATTTCTGCCGATGGTCAAATAAACACAACTTTTTTAGCGTGAATATTTAAAATAACAACTAATATCAAACAATAGGGAGTCAATTTCTAGACCTCGTCGACCCCCATAGTCAGTTTTCGTTTACGTCGACCCCCGAAAAAAGGATATCGACCACAAGGGATTCGACTTTTTTTAGCCCTTTTCCAGCGGTAATTACCTCGAATCGAGGTGATTGCAAATGTATTTAAATCCACTAAACTAACCGGAACGTCCATTGCGGCGGTTTCAGCCTGCGTGGTTTTGCGTTAAATATGCGATGACATCACCAGTAAAATTCGGAATTTTTCGCTGTGTATGTTCACGTTGAATCGTTAATATTTTACTACAAAATCAAATTTTGGCAGAAGTGTCGAACAACTTTTTCAAACCTAAATTTACTATTGTTCCAAAAAGTATACACACTTAGAAATACCGGTTTTAATCCACCTAGAGATGTAATGATGTCTTTCTTAGCTTTAAATTCAAAATAACTTCTCAATTGTAAAAACGAAACTGGACACATTTCACGTTCAATGGATGCATTAATAAGCAAAATTGTCGGTTACATGCCAATGAAAATCCTCAATTAATTGATGAATAGCCTCTATACGACCCAAAAATTACCGTTTGGTGTGGTGTTTCTACGAATATGGTGATTGGCCCCTATTTTTTTTCAAGACGATGATAGAGCAACGAAAACTGTTAATGGTGATCGTTATCGAGCCATGATAAATGATTTTGTGAAGCCCATTGTTCGAGAAAATTGTTTCAATGGCTACCGGTTTCAACAGAACGGTGCAACATGCCATACACCTCGACTTGTTACGACCATTGTTCCCCGGACGAGTCATATCGGAAAACGGTGATTTTGACTGGCCCTGGAGATCATCCGATTTGACACCACATCTGTCATAGATATTCTATCAAATTTTCAGCTTGATACCTGAACATTTGTAAAAGTTACGCTGTGCTGAGTACATTTTGTACAGTTTTCAAAATAAAATTTAACATGCAACAACGAGTTTGCACTACAGTTCGGGTTTACATCTCATCCAAGTCAGTCGATAAAACAAAACCGCTTACGTTGGGGACAGAAGAAACCAAGTACAGTATTGTGTAGTGAACAATAGACCTCGAAAATGAGTGAACCAAACGAACAAAAGCTACCGCCGGAACGAAATAATACAATTATTGTTGACTTCAGACAGTGCAAAATTCGACCTTGCGATACGAGAACTTGAAGATTTGCTTAAGGAGCAAATGCATCTTGACATTAAACGTGTGCATTTACTTCAATGCAATAAGACCAATAATGTTGTTTATATCCAGTTCTATAAAGAGTTGGATGCAATTCAATTCGCTAAAGACAATAATAATGTGCACTATGTGGAGCATGAAAATATCAAGTACAACATTCCAGTATATATGGAAGATAGTGCTATAGGAGTGCGTGTGCATGATCTACCCTAATGCGTCCCCGATCCTTATATTCGCAAAACTATGTCCCAATACGTAGAGATTCTCTCTATCGAAAAATAAAAGTAATTTTTTCTCCGGTATTCTAAATGGCGTACGTTTGTTACGCATGCGCTTGAGGAGGTCTTCTTATGTGACATTCGGTCAGGATACAAGAATACCGTGCAAATCACTTGTTACCTATGACAATCAGATGGCCACATGTCAATATTGCCAAAAAGCTCTTCACGACGGTAAGCCATGTGATAAACCGGACAAGGAGACAACTATACCAAAGGACAACGGTGCTTCCTTTACATCAACCCCAAGCAACCCCAGTACACCTGTGACAGTCACCAACAACAGGGAAGTAACAGTGGCACGAACGTTTCAGAAGTGGCCGTGAGTCAGTGAATGATGGTGAGAGAAGCGGTAGGCCATCGACATCGAAAACCGACGAAAACATCAACAAAATCTAAGAATGGACCACAAATTGATTATTAGAGAGATGACAGAGGAGTTATGAGACGTTTGCGTGAAACAATTCGCCGAAAATGACCAGATCTGTTGGCAAATAACTCATGGATCTTGCACCACGATAACGCACCGTCACACAATGCCATCGTTATCCGTGAACATTTGGCTAAAAACGAAACGAATACCATTTTGCAATCACCGAATTCACTTGATTTTGCACAATGCGACTTTCTCGTATTCGGTCGAATCAAGATTTTTTTTTAATTTCCTGAATAAATTCCGGGAACTTTTTGATCAAGGTCAGATTTCGCAAAAAAAACGATTGGGATTATTCTGAATAATGACTACCACTTTCTTGTCTATTTGTCGGAAGCATGCTTTTCCATTTGCTCCACTTTTCATCTTTCGATTCTGACCGAATGATTTACAAACACAAAAAAACGGTACTTTTCGGTAGTTTTAGTGTCTAGACAATATCGCGTATCGATGAATTCGCATTATTCTACCCGTTCGTACAAAATGCGTTTGTTTCACTTTCACTAGATTCGACGTCATTTTATTGAATGTGAGAAAAATGTAAACATGTTGTACCACGAACAAAGTGGGCAGTGTAATATAGGTGAACAATAAACACATGATAATATTATTCGAAAATTTACCACCGAACAACCTCTTCCTGTGATGCATGTGAAAAAGCATTTAACGAACAATCCTTCATTCCCAAGTAGATGCAAATAATAATTTTACTGTCAAAAAATCCGCCTTCATTCTTGTGTATTAGACTGTATTTAAAACCTATGCTGTACGAGTTCAGAAAAAATATTTTCGCGATGTATTCATTCTCATTATTCTCGTAATATCCTAGATTTCAGTATTTGTGTCCTGATTGTTACCGCACTGGCAAATTGCTTGCCCAATCAGAACTTTTCCGAAAAAAAAAGAAATTGTTCACAATCGAGATAACCGATACTAATTTTACCGTGTAGAATATTGCCTCTGATAGCATTTTGTAGTCCAGCTTCAGATTTTTTTTGTCAACATCTCCAATGCTGACAAAACATTATGACGATGGAGTACAAGGCTGAATTTTTGACCGAGATCGCATGACATTAGTGAAACCAAGGTCATTTGCGCTTTTTGTATGTCTCAAAAGCCACTACATCATTCGGTCTGCTATTCGTCAATTGTTCGGAATCTATTTAAGACTTTTAGGCTTCCTCTGAATGTAAAAAAAAATATGCGCTTTCATTTTTATCGTGAATGTATAGATGAAAACAAGAATCGTAGCTAATCGTTGCCTTTTTGTGGGTGAAAGACAAAAATATTTAATATTTTAGTAATCAGGGAATGGATTACGGGCAATATTCCTCAATCTTTGATGATTATTTTTCTGTAGAATGGAAACTCAATATTGTTTCACCAATTTGTAACCTCTCGGGCAAAATAAAAACTAAAATGCGAGCAGTGCTAGTTTCTCGAAAACTTCACCGAACTTAAACAACTGTGCCAAATACCGGTTAAAGTTTATAAAAGCAAACCAATGAAACTGTTGTTCAGGATTCGTTACATAACCACCCCGCAACGTTCTCAGCAAGAAATTATCTCTTAATTAAACTTAGAATCACGTTCCACACGTAACCCCGGAAAAGAGTTAATGGATAAAACCCAACCAAACTTTAACCCTCTGGCCTACATTTAAAACTTTTACCAATCCATGCAACGGAGATCCTCCGAGCAGAGCACCGTGGTCGAAGCGGAAAGTAAGTGCTTTGCTCAAGAAAACTTCGATAACATCTTCCGTCCTGAGGTAAACGTACCGCAAAACCGAATCTCTCACTCATGGGACCATATTTGTCCCACCAAAGCACCGCAAAATGGAAGCCAGCATTTTCCATGTAACTAAACGTGAAGCTCGTCGGTGTTGTTTTCCTGCTCGACTAGCTGTGGCAAAAACTAGCCCCGCTAGCATTAGTGTGATTATTTTCAGCTCCTCCCGATGCAAGGCAACAACAAGAAAGGAGAAAAAAAATGCTACCACTTCGAAGCAACTCACTCGATTATTATTTCCAAACAGCCACGACGTGTTACCAGCGATTTCTCCGACCACACACCAACTCCCCTGCGATGCATGGAAAACATGATGGCGCCCAATAAAACAGTGTTCGTGCGCGGCCCGTCCTGCTGCTTTGTAATCATATGCCCCATTCCCTCGTCCACCATCTCATCCCTCGTTGTCTTTGCCGGGGCAAGGACTTCCACACGTTAGATTTCCACGAATCCCACTTCCGCAGAACGAAAAAAACGACACTAAACACGACTGGAAGGATGTGGGAAAGGTTGGTGTGGAGATTCCGCTTCCGCCCGAACAGAGGTGCGAAGGGACTTACTGTCGCCAGACCTGCCGTTTGCCGGAACCGATGCAGAGTCCGTAGCCTTGCACACGTTTTGTCGCAGTCGGTTCAGAACACCGACAAGCAAGTCACGCAATGTTTGTACATGACCTGACTGGCGCCAGGCAGAAACATTTCGTCTGACGTGCGAACGCTGAGAGGATGGATGAGTGAAAAAGAATGAGAAGAAGAAGAAGGTAAAAAAACAGACGAGAAAATTCTAAAGTGGAACGGAAAGCTGTGGGATTTGGGGGAGAGGTTGGTTTGTGCACACCAGTTTATTCGAACGGTGCCGTAAGAATGGGCAAATGGCGCCCGCCATTTGTGGAATTATTCGCTACAGAGGCAGGTAATTGGCCATGCCAGGACGTGCACCCACCGGTTCGGTATGGACTGGTAAGGATAAAAATTTCACATCTAATCGACCGGTGATTAGCTGTGATTGGCCGGGTTCACCACATGCCGGTGTGGCATGTTGCAGTTCGACAGGAAAGGACTGCCATTATGGAATCGATGGAATTAAGATCTCTACCTTCTTTGGCCAAATCTCTATAGTCCATTGTCCCTAGTCCCAATATGTGACTAGTGACTTGAGTCTAAAGACTGTCCCAGAAAGTATGGACTCAACCAAAAACCGCCGACATTTTGCAATGGTTCAGAATCTGTCAATTTTTATGGCTGCGTCCTGTTGTTTACACTCTCCTCTAACCACTTGTGCGGTTGTTTATTCGTTTTCATAAGTTTGTATCGAAATGCGTGGACTTTCAGCAGAACAACGTCGAAAAATTTTGTGCGAATGGTGCACAGAACGCGGATTGTCACTGAGAAAGATAGCAGAAATGGAAGGAGTAAGTAAAAAAGCCGTGTGAAATACAATCAGGAAGTTCGGTGAGGATAACACCTTTGAGGATAAACCGAAAACGGGTTGAAAAACGGTCCTGCTAACCCTCAGTTGAATAAACGTATACTGAAGGCGTTCGAGCAAAAGAAGGAGGTTTCAGTTCGGAATGTGGACAAAAAAGTGGGCACTTCGAAGTCAAATGTTCTTCGTGCTAAAGAACGTTTGAATCTTCGAACCTATAAGAAGCAGAAACAACCAAAACGTAGTCCGAAACAAGAAGCATCGATCAGGCCGAGGGTTCGAAAGCTGTACAATACGATTCTTGCTGAAAATTTGAGCTGCATAATCATGGACGACGAAACCTACCTGAAACTCGATTACAAATCCTTGCCAGGACCACAATATTATACGGTGCGAGAAGACCAAATGTTAAACCAGTCCGAGACATCGATTGAAGTCGAAAAATTTGGTAAGAAAGCTATGGTCTGGCAAGCAATTTGTAGCTGCGGTAAGATTTCGAAACCCTTCATCACCACTGCTTCAATGAACAGCGAAATATACATCAAGGAATGTTTACAAAAACGACTTCTACCCATGATTCGAAGCCACAATGATCCTGTTGTCTTCTGGCCAGATCTTGCTTCTTGCCATTACTCGAAATCAACGGTGAAATGGTATACTACCAAAAATGTCACTTTCGTCCCAAAAGACATGAATCTACCAAATTGTCCACAACTTCGATAAATTGAGGAATTTTGGGCATTTACGAAAGCACATCTTAGGAAACATGTCTCGGCAGCCGAAACCATTTAAAAGAACGAAAAAGATTGGAAAAAGTGTCAAAACTTGTCGCCAAGAAGTCTGTACGGAATTTTATGAGGAACGTTCGCAAGAAGGTGCGCCAGCTAGTCTACAATGGCTAAGTAGCAAATGTTGAAAGTAATATTCTGTTGTAGTCTAATATTATCAGTATATCGAATAAAATTTGAATATCTAACACTTGTGAATTATTTACAGCGGAATCAAAGTGCGGCCATACTTTCTGGGACAGTCTTTAGTTCAATCATTACTGGCAATTTTTTCGATTGCAAGTGAGTTTTTTTCTTCACATCTTTCATATCTCTGAATTTCGAGCTGGGAAAATTATTCGTCTTTTGAATCCAACAGCGTTGTGTTGACAACGAGTGTTGTCGTGACGAACAATTAAGAATCAGATCTTATATTTTGACTCTTCCTATCAATTCGTGCTTCAAATGAATTAGCTTGCATCGATATAATGGGACTATGATCACTCGAACCTCTAAAAAGAAGCGTTGCTCTTTACATACATTCAAGGACCAAAACATTAGAAAGTTCAATCATGGCACTAACATTATCGTAAATTTGACATCTAAACTGAAAAAAATGTCAATTTTGCTTGTTGATAGATGTTAATATCCAAAAATTTCACAAAAAATTTGGCATTATTGGTATTACTTTTTTACAATAAACCGGGCTAAAATAAACAACTAACTAACTTTTTTATAATATCGTTTTTTGCTCGAGAAAACAAAAACTGATCCAGGGTAGTTTCATCAAACAATCTCTTTCCACCAAACAGTGTTGGGTTTGATATAAGAATCAGGTTCGAAACTGACTCAATTTCCAGTTCAATGACGTTAAAACTAAGTTCGAAACTGGCTTCAAATAAACGGACAGTTTTAAGTACCAACTTCGCAGGCCCGTGCGCAGGAGGGGGGGGGTTGGACTTTAACCCCCCCCCCCCCTTCGTGAAAGATTTTTCAACATTAAGTTTCATCAACAATACAGTACTTATTATATTAAAGTTCAAATAACTTGACTTTTCTTTCAAACTTGAGCGTCTTCCCCACCGATCGAAACCGAAATTTTTGGAACGGGTTTGATGAGATGTGAGATGTCGGAAAATGATGTTTGAGGTGGTTCTGAATTCCAAGATGGCGACTTCCGGTTTATTGATATAAACGTATTTGATGAGTAGATGTCGGAAAATTGATGTTTAAAGTTATTTCAAAATCCAAGATGGTGTTTCTCAAAACCCGTAGCAAAACGAATGTTTTCGAAACGGGTTTTAATTTTCAGTATTGTAGTAAATATGGTTTATTTGAATAGATTCAAGTTTTGAGCTGCTGTTAAAACTGTTATTTTCGTTTTCGTTGGCTGATTTCAATCCCTGAACTGTTGATTAGTTTCCCCATAATTTCATTCCGGTAAATCACAAAAAACTAATGAGTCAAATAATTAGATTTTAAAATGATTTTGGTGACTATGTCACAGACCTGAATTATCAACTAACAGTTCCTCTCCATATCGTTACACTCAAACATCGTTTTCCAACATGTACTCATCAATCCCGTTCCGAAAATACCCATATTGTAAGGGTTTTTAAGGAATATCGATAAACCGGAAGTCGCCATCTTGGAATTCAGAACCACCTCAAACATCGTTTTCCGACATCTACTCATCAAACTTGTTCCGAAAATACCAATATTGTAGTAATTTCCATGGAATATAAATAAGCCGGAAACGATGTTCATTGTATGCAAAAACCTTTTTTTACGAAGTAGGTTCGTAAAACAAGTTTACGTTATTTGGAATTTTCAACGCAAAAAAAGATTACGTTATTTGGGATTTTTATCGTAAAAAGTGGTACGTAAAAAGAGGTAACGTAAAAAAAGTTTACGTAAACGGAGGTTTGTGTGTACCATTCGAATCAGTTCGTAGAGATCAGCAAATGTGTGTGTGTAACAAATAATTTAACTCAATTTTTTCGAAGATGGCTTCATCGGTTTTCTAAAAACTGAGATTCATATGAAAAATCCTAAGCTTTCAAACAAGTTTTCTGAATTTCATTTGGATCCGTCTTTTTCTGGAACTACTTGATGATATGTGTAATGAAATTAAAATGATGACACTCATTTTATTCGTAGATGGCTGAACCGATTTCCTCCGCCCTAGATCCAAATGAATGGTCCTAAGATACCATAAATAAACTTCTTATTTTTTAATCAGATCCGACTTCCGGTTCAGGAGATACAGAAGGATTAGTGTAAAAAAGTCAAATTTACAAAAATAATCGGGTTTGCAGATTTTGACAGTCTTATTTCAATTTTACCGGAATACGGTTTTCGATCCCTGAAGGTACTCAAAAATTTTATTTTGATTGCACTACGATTTCTTATAGATGGTTACAGTAATTTTGAAAAATTTCGAATCAAATAAAATGATTTACAATCTCTTAGGTGAATTTAACTGACTTCGGCTACATCGATCTCCGAATCCAGGCTCTGGAAGTATCAGGAATAGAGGAACTTAATTGTTTTTCTCAAAGAAGGCCAAAACGAATTTCATAACAAAAATTCAAATTATAAGACTTATGGTTCCATGCAAAATTGGTGACTTTTATCCGATTCCAACTTCCGAACTTGGAGTTATGGGACTTATGATGAGTTTTTAAAATTCAAACCTTCATAGAAGATGACATTACTAAAAAATCATCAAAGTTGGACTCAAATTTATTGATCATATTAATTTACGGTCATACGACCCATTTTGGTTTATGCTGTTCCCTGAATACCGGTTCCGGAAGTACCGTAGTAATCATGACCAAAGACTCTAAAGTGAAACTTTCTTCGAGATCTCGACATTTCTCCAACGAATCCGAGTCTACCCAATTAGGAATTTGTAGTTCGAAGAATTAGTTTGTCGAAAATTACAGAGGAACTGGTAGTAGTGGATCGTTTCACCTCAGTAGTAGTTATTAAATTGTTTCATCATGTTGTTCGGTGTTGGTCCTTAGGTCTCCAATTTTAGAAATTAAGGATGACAATGAGTTCGAATAATTTGGATGCATCGAAGCATGCTAGAAAACATCGAAGTACACCGAAACATCCGTTTACGTAAACTTTTTTCACGTTACCTCTTTTTACGTAACTCTTTTCACGAACAAAATCCCAAATAACGTAAACTTTTTTTTACGAAACTATTTCGTAAAAAGAGGTTTTTGTATACAATGAAAATCCGGCTCATTTATATTTCATGGAAATAATTACAATATGGGTGTTTTTGGAACGGATTTTATCAGTACATGTCAGAAAACTATGTTCGAGGTGGTTCTGAATTCCAAGATGGCGACTTCCGGTTTATTGATATTCCTTGAAAACCCCTAGTAATATGGGTATTTTTGGATTAGGTTTGATGAGTAGATGTCAGAAAACGATGTTTAAGGTGGTTCTGATTTCTAAAATGACGACTTGTAAGGGTTTTCAAGGAATAACCGAAAGCCACCATTGTGGATTTCAGAGCGACCTCAAACATCGTGTTCTGACATCTATTCATCAAACCTGTTCCAAAAATACAACATAGTTATATTATACATATCCAATAATATACATACATAGGGAAAACTTTTTTTACGTTGAGAATTCCAAATAACGTAAACTTTTTTTACGTTGAAAATTCCAAATAACGTAAACTTTTTTTACGTCATAACTCGATTCACGAAGTCCCGATTATTACGTAAATGAAGGTTTGGGTGTATTCACAACCAAATCTCAATTTCACATTGATAAATGCTAATTAATGGCTTCTAATAGTCACCGTCAAATTTTATCTTATCTGACAGGTCATAAAGCGCCTAGATAGGGATCACATCCACCCATGCTACCTGTAATCAACAATTAGCAGTCCAAAACCAGGTTAGACCAACGAGAAACAAAAACAAAAAAAAGTCCACCGCCCTCCTTTCCTTCCCCGATAAACCAATTGTTGCTTCGGGTTTTGTTCACCATCAGTAACCCGGTACGGAGAAGCTGATCTCTATCAACTTAGCGTTCGGAAGTATGATTAATGGGCTCCTATTCTAACCATGAATCATGGAATGTCCCGAGGCGATGACGCCCATGCTCGGAGTCAACGATGCAGGACTCCTACGCACATTTTTCGAGCGGCGAGTGGCGCCGCCACACATAAAATAATAGTTATTGCCAATTATAGATCTAATTTTGGCTCGAGCGACCTCGCATCAATAAAAATTTGATTCGTTTCGGTCACCAGTTGATTAAGTGTACTGGGAAGAATGATCGACATTGTAAATCAGTAAACGTTATATGTTTTGCTTTCGGCAGAAGTTATATCCGTTTTGTATTAGAACTTCGATCCATACACGGTGGTGGAACAGAGCGGATCAATTTGGCCCACATGTTGCAATACAAGCAATACACTGACACTTGAGGAACTAAAACCGGGGGTAAATAAACGATATAATAATAATAATAACACTTGAGGAACAACGGAACTGCTCGCTGGGAAGATAGAAGAACATAGAATAAGTTAACATTGGCTCATCCACGCGTTTTGCGTTCAGAGATATCACCCAGAGTGTGTTATTCAATATGGATATAATATTTTTTTTCCGTAGACACCGCTTGACTATCTTTGCTCCCACAGCTGCCGGGTATCAGTTTGCAGAGGTTGACACTGAACTAAATTAATTTAAACAATATTGTGTTGGCGGACAAGCTGTGCCAGTACTAATATCGACACTGAAAAGCAACCGTCTTGGTACTACATTCCGTTATGGAACTTGACCTCATGTTTAGACCGATTTCACAGCAGATTCCTATCGACCAGGACTGCCACACTGCCGGTTCGGGTTACGATCTTATTGACACTAAAAACATTTCTGGTCAGACCTTGACATGTGAAACACATTCCCACTGAACCACGCTATCAACGATGGCCTCGTCAAAAAGTACGGAGTGACAGGGTTGTAATATCGGGACAACCAAAAGCCATCCATCACTGAAAACTTCTATTTCCATGTCAATAAGAAACCGTTCTTCTTCCGAAAATCCAAAAGGCAAGAATTCATCCCACGGACCGATGATGGTAACTCGATGACACTATCGGCGCACTGAGTCGTCAGTCGACTAAACCACGAGTGGGTGAACAACACTTTTACGGGCTGACCCCCCATCCTCCCCCGGCAAACAACCGAATGACTAATGGAAAAGAATGACGCCAAGCAAGTAATTATTGAATGTGCCGGTTGGGATCGCGAGCTGGCCGGCAAGGGTACAAAATGACGTAATTTTCATTTGCAAGACACCCTCGTTGCCGGAAAACCATTCGACTGTCACAGTCAGCTGTTGGATGGGACCATTACAGGGGCTCGGTTGGATGGGCGATGGATTAAATCCAGACGGCAACAGAAGGCAACGTTCTAACACAGTAGACGCGTTAATCAGGATGTTTAGTTGTCAGATGTTTGATTGGATTACTTGGTGTTAAACCGTAAGATTGGTGTGTTTATGGCTCGACTGGATATTGTAATTGACAATTTCCCGAGGTGTGTTTTAATCGTACAAGACACTTGGACACAATTACCTCGTAGTATGGCGGAATACTGTTGCTGGTGGGAATACGAACCTGCAAAAAAAAACAGAAACAAAATATGTGTATTAGTCACTGAAAATAAATTGGCAATAATGTAAAATTTCGTGTTTTGTGTTGGTATTGAAGTGAAAAAGGAACTGATCATCAGTACTATTAACATAAGGATAAATAAATTGTCATCATTTCGGCAAACTTTTGTCATTTAAAATCATAAAATCGTAATATGTTAAAAGTTCTACCTATCTGTACGTTTATGTAGTTTTGATTCAGTAGTCATTTGCCTATCTGTGCGTGCTGTGAACGATGTTTTATATACACAACCTTCACACAATAAGAGTTTTGTATAGAAAAAGATCTGCTAAAATAATTCAAGAGTTATGCATTGCTACCCAAAGTAATACGACTAGTAGGGGCTGGAGTCCACTAGGAGATTGATAGTACCTAATTTCTTTCCCCGGTCAAACGGATGCCGTGAAAAAAATGAGCCAAGAATAGATCCACTGGGTTCCTGCTTCCATGTCGTAAAAGGTGACAAGTGCAGAAGTTTCTTTTTCCTTCCAGTTATAATATAATTTCCCTGTTTCACTTCTGATTATGCTATTTCACAAAATTATCTTTTCATTCAACTTCCTTCAACTTCTCAATTTGGTTTGTTTTCTTCTTCCATCTTATTGCATGTCTTTCAAGATCATAAATTGAATGATTTAAATTAACTATTTTGCAGATCCACTAATATTACAAAGTTAATAACAGAAGTAACACAAATCGGTATGTTGAGTAAATAGTAAAAAATTCTTGTTTGTCTGATAAATTAATAATTTTTTTCTCGTCAGCCGGTAGCCCAGATCAACCAATACAACCAATTAATAATTTTAATAAATAATTCAAATAATAAAGCGAAGATAATAAACAACCAAGTCGTGCGTGAAATCTGTTGACCTTTGTCTGGTGACTTGAAATGTAACTGAACTTCAGTATCGCATATTGTTGAAATGTTCACTCGGAAAGTCGGTGAGTTTAGTGGTGCATCTGAGTATCTTGAAACCGGAACATACTACAACAACAGTAACAACAAGTGTTGGACTAACATCACTTCTCAGTCCTTAGTCGATCTACGTTCGGGCCTGGCCGGTGCCGGTACTGATCAATGAATCCTGGGATTACCAGAAGATGTACATTGAAGGATGATTTACCAGTCCCAGGTCGGATCATCAAGAAACTCCCTGTACAATTTCAGCTAATCCCGATCAGTAATGGAGTAGCAACCAGGGGTGGTCGTTCAAGCTCAAGCTCAAGCTACTCAATGTAATAAGACGTGATTTGAAAAACAGACAAAGAGCGGAAACTGTTTCTTTGTGATGGCCGGTTAACGATTAGTGGCATATCACAAATTATTATTCATAGATTTCCCGAGCAGTACAGAACAAATAATATCCATTGGACGAAAGTTTTTAAACTGAATTTTAAATTTTAAACGACCTTGTTACAGTAGCGTATTTAATGAAAGTATTTAATATTTTATAATTTACTTTTTTATCGATTTATTTACTTACACACCAAAAAAATTTGAATACTACAGGTGACTTAATTCCTCATATGATGTAATTAATGAAGATCTAATTAGTCATATGACGGCAAATTTCATTTGTATTGACTTAATGTTAGATTAGCTTGAATTTTACTGGTTTCGACTGTAACTTGCATTATGCTAGCAGGTGCGACTGTATGAATTTAAATGCACCTTTTACCAACCAAGCAGACGTATGCTTCTGTAGCTCAGTCAATTAATAGACGTACATGCGATTCAATGATTCTCGGTTCAAGTCTCGCGGCGGTATTCTTTTTTATTTCAACGAATTTCATGTCATGGAGTTTTAGACACAATATTAAATGTTCTTCCACGTGAATTTGCGTGAACTGCGACGCTCCATTTATGTGCTTCTAATAAGAGGTAAAATCACAGGGATTTTTTAAGTGTGTATTTATTCATTTACATATTTATTTATTTATTTATCAATTGGTTAATTTATTTGGTTAAACTGAATATTTTTTTATATAAACTCATTGATAAACATACACATAAAATGGACCTTAGTTATGATTGCAACTGAGATGTGGACCTATGTGGAGTATCGGAAATAAACTCGAGTCCCTTCGAAACTCGCAGAGGGTTACGGCAAGGTGATGGTCTTTCGTGTCTGCTATACAACATTGCTTTGGAGGGTGTGATAAGAAGAGCGAGGATAGACACGAGTGGCACGATTTTCAGAAAGTCCGTCCAGCTACTTGGTTTCGCTGATGATATTGATATTATAGCACGCAACTTTGAGAAGATGGAAGATACGTACATCGGACTAAAAGCTGAGGCCAAGCGGATCGGACTAGACATCAATGTGTCAAAGACAAAGTACATGAAAGGCAGGGGCTCAAGAGAAGATAACGTCAGCCACCCATTACGAGTACCGATTGGCGGTGATGAAATCGAAATGGTCGACGAGTTCGTGTACTTGGGCTTACTGGTGACTGCCGATAATGACACCAGCAGATAAATTCAGAGACGCATATTGTCAGGAAATCGTGCTTACTTTGGACTGCGCAGGACGCTTCGATCGAGCAAAATTTGCCGTCGTACGAAGTTAACTATCTACAAACCGCTGACTAGACCGGTTATCCTCTACGGGCACAACTCCTGGACAATGCTTGCCGAAGATCAACGTGCACTGAGTGTTTTTGAACGGAAGGTGTTGCGATCCATTTTTGGCGGAGTGCGGATGGAAGACGGTACGTGCAGAAGGCGAATGAACCATAAACTGCACCAGTTGCTGGGAGGACCAACCCTCGTCCAAACGGCCAAGGTCGGGCGGTTAAGGGTAGCCGGGCATGTTGTTAGAATGTTGGAGAACAACCCGGTTAAAATGATCCGACCGGTATAAGAAGAAGAGTTGAGGACGACCTGCGGAGCCTTCGCAGCTACCGAGGCTGGCAGCGAACAGCCATGAATCGAGTTGAATGGATACCCCTCCTGTATACAGCAGAGACCCACGTGGTCTACGACTGAATGAGTAAGGGTGAAGCCAGAGAGAAAGCGACAAGCGAAACGAAGCGAAGCGATGTGAAACTTGACAGATCGCACGCAGTCGGCTTGCAGAGCTCCGTCAATTCGAGTTCAGCAGAAAAATGACATGTATGTCAGAGTGAACTCGATGTATTGAGAAGCGACTATTGACCGATCGCATCGCACTCACTCTGACATTCTTGTCATTTTTCAGCTGAACTTGAATGGACGGAGCTCTGCCGCGCGACTCCGTGCGATCTATCAAGTTTCGCATCGCTTCGCTTCGCGTCGACGGTTCAATAATGTAATATAATTTTAGGCACACTGCTTAAGCTCTAAGATGCCAAGGGTATTTTCTAATCTTAATTAACGACTAACTTAAAACTAGAATTGTATCATTAGACTATGTCATCTCGGGTTCTCGTAAATCCAGCTTTCAGCAGGCGATCGGCCGTGGTCGATGAATTGAGTGTTGCATGAGTCTTCCAGATGGCGTTGGTCCGTGTGGGTCCGCGGGAAACACCCCTTGGCTACGAAGACCCGGCGGGTGGCCCGCATGCTGTTTTTCGACTGGAGCGGTCTTCCGTGGGTGGTGATAATGATATTGCCGAAGAGAATGAAAGAGAAGTAAATATTGTGGAAAACGTAGTAAAATGGGATGTGGGAACAAAATGTCTGAAAACGACAGAGATCTAATTAGTTGCCATCGAGATGGTGAAGCGACAGGGAAGGGGGAACGAAAAAGTTAGTGACAAAAAAAAGATCTTGTTAGTTCCAATGAAGATGGTGGACAGGGACGGGGATCGAGAGAATCGGGCGGATGTTAGTGTCGAACTTGTGGGTGGAGATTATACTTTCTGAGCGAGGAATAACACATTACACTTGTATATCAATCTGTTTAAGGTACTGGTATATGAGAAGCATATATAAACTATCCCGACTCGCCAACACATCCCGAACCGGAATCGCGTCAACGGTAGCTTTCTCTCTGGCTTTACCCTAAGAGAAAGAGTAAGGGATCCACATGTCAACTACCCATCAATATACTTCAAAACAAATCCGCCTGTATTTATACGTTGTAACGTTTCGTTCTTTAGTCAAACTAAATAGTAGAGTGACACAAGATTTCGAGTAATCCCGAAAAACTCTCGGAAATACGTTGATATTCTCTTCCCTTATCTGAAGATTACAGGGCTCAATCACTTTATCCCAGTTCGTTTAGTAGAGTGGATGTGACGCGATTTTGCTCCGTTTACTAAAGTTATTAAAAGCTAAAAGTAAAGTAAACGCTTGCTGGACACCGTTCGCCCACTACGTTTCTTGCCACATCCTGGACAAATTTGCCCGATGCAAGAATAACCAGCATCGTCTAAAACCATCCGCTGGTCAAATTCGGGCGAGGTGACAATAGTGCTTTGATCCCCTTGTTCCCCACGTATTCTGCAGCATTTCCAGTATCACCATTCCTTAAGTCGCTGAGTCGGTGAGTCCGTTCCGTTTTACTTTATTGATCTTATAGACGTCCATAAATACCGAAGCCGAGAGAAATTGACACGCCGCTTGATTGATTTTTGGAGTCCGCTTATATATGGGCGCGTCCATAAAGTGATCATGTTTACGATGCATATGCATATGTGAGTGCGTTCTCGGAAGCACTCTCCGAAACGCACACAAATTATAAGACCCGGGTGTTAAAGCTTTTGACTTTCAACGCATGCCGCTCCTGAAGATGTCATCATAACATGTTGTTGGATCAAATAAGGAGTGTATCGAAAATAAGCTTTTTAAGGTTTTTTATGCTCAGATGCATGCTGTGAGTGATTGGCTGTCAGCTTTCGTTTGTTTACTTATTTGTGCGGTTGAAATTCTGCGTTTTTAAAGTGTCGCGTCAATGAAAAGGAAGTGAACATTAAGATTCTGGACACATGACTAAGTGAGAAGGGTATTACTATGCGAAAATTGGCGAAGCGGTTTGGAATTCATCATGCCAGTGTTAAAACCATCATTAATAAGTTTGGGGAACACTATTCTTTGGATGAACTACCATGAAGAGGCAGAAAATCCGGTTCTTCCAATCCGTAACCGGACCAGAAGTGGTATCTCTAATCATGAGGAACAAATCAATGTCAATACGTGATTTGGCCGAAAAAGCAGGAACGAGTGTCGGAGTGATCTAGCGTATCAAGAGGCGAAATCACCTGAAGACCTACAAGAAGCAGAAAATCTCGAAACAATGTGTAGAACAGAAGAAGCGAGCAGCAACAAGGGCCCGGAAATTGTATTCGCGTATTTTGCAGTGTCCGGATGCATGCGTTTTGATGGATGATGAGACTTATGTAGAGGAGAAACTCAAAAACCCTTCCAGATCCACAATACTTTATCGTTGTCGTTGGGAAGGATGTAAGCGATGCGGACAGGTCGATTCAGGTGGAGAAATTCGGTCCAAAGGTACTGGTATGGCAAGCAATATGTTCCTGTGGTTTGAAGTCAATAATTTTTAACACTAGCGGAACTATAAACGCAAAAATCTATTGATCTGAGTGTCTCCAGAAGAGATTGCTGCCTTTATATAAGAAGCATAGTACACCTCCACTGTTTTAGTCGGATTTAGCGTCGGCTCACTATGCCAAAACCACTCTCAATTGGCTTGCGGAAAAGGGTATAAATTTCGTTGAGAAAAATATCAATCCACCAAACTGCTCTCAGCTTCGACCCATCGAACGTTACTGGGCAATCGTGAAGAGGGTCTTCAAGAAGACTGGTAAGGCAGCTGGGAACATGCAGGAGTTCAAATAAATTTGGGCTCAAGCGTCCAAAAAATGCGATGCAACACTTGTCCGGAACTTGATGAAGAGCGTTCGATCAAAAGTTCGAAAAATCGTGAAGGAATAACTTAAATTTCACCCGGTTTTCATTATGCTCAAGTTTAACCTCGTACAATAACGGATCAAGTTTTAGTTTGAACAAAGTGTCGTTTTTTATCATAATTTGAAAGAAAAATTTGTGGATAGCTTATTTTCGATACACTCCTTAAACAAACAATCCAACTTGTTTCAGTAGTTTTCAAAGACGAAACGTAAACATATTTGATATTGTAAGCGTTTTTAAGAAATATCAAAAAACGGAAAGTCGGCATCTCGTATTTTGGAACCACCTCAAACATCGTTTTTCTGCATTTACTCATCAAACCCGTTCCAAAAATTCTCATAATTTAAAGTTTTATAATTCACCCATTGAACTGATTGAAATAAATATTTTTGTATTCTTGCTCATTTTGTCACACAAATGTTTGAAACAGACACACAAAATTTGAATTTTCAAAGCATATGGCGATAAGTACTATAAACTGATTCTGATTTCAGATTAGTTTTGATGGTGTATGTCTAATACACGTTTTATTTTCTCGTTAGTCGAATTGATTTTCAGTGGATTTCCGAATCTCTACAAAAACGCACAACAGCATAACAATTTAGCAACATGCGTTTCTCCATAAATGCAATAGTATACTGCTCAAAAATGATATTAGGACATAACATTCAAAATATTATTATATGTTAAACAATCCAAAACCCGTAGGATTCATACGAAAAACACGCGCTTGTCACATTCACATTAGAAGGCATAACGCCTGAATTCACACAGCACAAAAGTTCACCGAGAATCATATCAGAAAACTTTAAGGATCAAGAGTAAACCAAGTTAACTTGTGTTGGTAATTTGTGTATTACGTACATTTTATTTGGTACGTATGCCATAGATCTGTGCATTCATATATGCAGTGTACCGAGTTTATCATAGTGGATTGCACGATTGAGATTCGAATAATCTTTTTTTACAATAATTTATTATCAAATGAATGTTAAGCCTGACATCTTGGATAAAATATCAGTTTTGATCAATTGTTCACCAACGTTTGATGAAATATTGCTTACATTCTATGAATGTAGATTTTAATTTCCTAATAAAAAAGTTAGCAACACTGCCTAAATGCATTTGTATTAGATTGCGCTACACAAAATAAACAAAACTAAATATTTTCTGTTGCAAAAGCAGTTTGCCGGAAAAATAAATAGTTTTACGACAACATTCCATATCCATTGCCTTTCGCGTGTTAAATTCAAGGTTCCTTTTTAGCCGGATTACTAATAGAAGGTATATAAATCTTTATATCGCAATAATTTCTGCAAGAGGAAATCCATATAGGAATGTGTTTGTTGCTAATCAAATGTGTCAGTGGAAGTAAGCTGAAACTGAAATAATCTTTCTCGAGCAGTTTTAAGGAAAACGGAAGAGTTGTAGACTAAGATTTTCGCTTTTCTTGAATTGCATTTTTAAGCAGTATGAACCGATTTATTTATTTTACAACCATATGGAAAATTTATTGAGTAAAATCAGGAAAAGAAGTGCCGGAATTTGTTTTTACGCACACATTGTTGGCATTACTCATACGCTTGCAAAGAGTCTTGCTCCTAAAGTTATACCCATTAGTGAAAACGGCGTATCACTCAAATTTCTGTCGAATTCGTTCACATAGTTTATGAAATCAAAAGCGGCAAATCATCATTTCATAACATAAAAATTCACAATTTTTCCGGAATCATGATTTATTTTTGCTCATTTATAGAGTCGGGATTCTGCTAGTGTGATAACAAAATAATATACCATACTAATTGAATATTTCTGCTTTTCTCCTGACAGTTTCCTAGTCGGCTTGCTTCCAGTTTTGCCTCAATCTGAAAACCGGCGATTGAACTAAGGCCTGGAGAACCGAGTGTCATGTACCATTCGACTTACTTCGGCGATTCGTCACTACTTATGCGTATGCGACAAATTTTGCATTCACTTTTTACCGAAAGTTTGACATACCAAGGCTCAAAGGGAAGGTAAAAATGTATACATGATTTTCTTGGAGATGGCTGAACTGTTTTTTTTTCAAACTTTTTGAATTTTGTCCGGATCCGACTACCGGTTCCGGAATTACAGGATGATATTGGTCAAAGCGTTCCAAAAATATACACTTGATTTTATTGGATCTGTAAGGACCAGTTTTCACAGACTTTGATTTGATTAAAACGGTCTTACAGGGCAAAGAAATTTGTTCCGGTACTTTCGTACTTACTGAAACAAAAACTGGGTGCTGGTGCAACCAAAATCGGCCAAAGTCAATGTTTGGCCATCAACTATAAAACTTGCGGAAACAGATTCTGGATTGATTGAAATATCGAAAGAAAAAATCTGCATCATTAAAGCTAAACTCGAACATACAAACTCTTTGCTTGTTCATTTGAACCAAACTTCGAAAAAACATATTTTGTTTCCTATCGTTCATCGGGTAAAGATGTTTCGGATATTTTGTATCCCTTTTCGGGAAGATTACCGGAAAATCTACGATGCGAAGGAGTTGCGCATGGTTTTTCCAATGAGTAATCTGATTGTGCAGATGTTCACCTCTCGAATCGAGGGATCTATTTGAACTAATTGAAATGTTTGCCTGACATCTCTGATATAGACTGACCTTGACTAAGCCCGTCCTGGTCTTCGGTCCCGGAAACACTGGGTATAGCGATCAAAAACTCTGAAAATGAGGAACTTCATACCACCAGGTGGATTGGAACAGGTTTTTAGTAAAGTGTTTGAGAGCATCTTCCTAGCTATATCACACCCCCCATTGAACACGCGATACTTTGATATGACCCCCAGATAACGGGGTCTGCTCGTATTGAGGCTCACACAACAGTCCTGAATTGTGATCCTAACGTTGCAATAAATACCAAAGCTGCCAACACCGTGAATCCTGGTGATGCCTTCGTTGGCTATCTAAAACTCCTCGGGGGCGATCTACAATCCGGTCTAAACCGTGTATCAACAGTACAGAGAGAGAGAGAGAGAGAGAGAGAGAGAAAATCACTTCTTATAATTTTGCTACCCAGTGGGTGTGTTAGTCTCCGATACACATACATTCTCACGAAAGTGCGAAAGATAAAAAAGTATAATACTTCCACTGCCTAAAGGGTTGTGCTGTTGCTATTCGGATGCCTTCGCTGCTGCCACAATTCAGAAAACAGGTGGCGAACCGCGTATATTTTTTCTTTACTGTCGCGTTGTTGTTATTTTCTACTCCGGAACAAACCCCACGCCATGTTTCAGGACACGCGACGTCACTGTCGCTAGATTGCGCGGGAGTGTCTGCCGCTTCCCATCGCCAGTCGTCCCGGATCAGAGCACAAGAAGATTCGGTTCGGTTTCTTTTGTCCTCTTCTTTTACCGTCAGATTGTTCAACAAACAACGTGATTGCAGGGTATCAACCGGAAAGATAAAGGTTCTACGAGAAATTACACTTTTCTGTTCGGGGAGGATCGCGGAACGAGCCCGGTGGAATTGAATTGAGTCTTTCGGAATTGTAAAACTATAAACTAGTTTGGAATTAGTTCATCGAGAATTTCAAACTGCTCAGCTTCACTTGACAAACAACGTCTAGGTTCGTTGATATTCAAGCACTGAAACTGAATAGCTGCGTGTAAGGAATCGCAAAAATAAACGATAGCTTTATTAAACATAGCAATGAAGATGATTAATCATTGCTAGTTTGTCTGCATCGCAAGCGACAATTAGAATGGGCTGTTCAGCCATGGCAGATTCAAGATTGCGGAGGAAATATTTATTCAATAACTTAACTCCTGTCTTTCCTTTCCGACATAAGGCAGCACATAACTGGAATGTACAATTATCTGACTGAATCGTTTCGTACGCACACTAATCGCCGTGCCGTGCGTGTCAGGTGCCGTAGAAGACAGCTCTTCTCCGTATATTTGGTTAATTAATTTAATCGAATTGAGTTCACAGTCAGTGGGTCTTCTGCGCGAACGAGAGTGCCTCCAACCAGTTGAGCAGATGAGTAAATAGAAGCACTTATTGGTGTAACCGCTTCCGATGCCACAGCCGCCGGATTTCGCTGTGGGATTTACGCACTGCTTGTTGGCAGGATATCGATTCGGGGCAGTTGAACAGTGGGAGAGGGTGACCCCCACCCCAGTAGGAAGAGACCAACAATTTCCGAAACTGACCGCCGGTCAAGGATTTCCACTGCTCAATCCGATCCTGTCACACTCCCTCGGTAAACATCACCCTAGAAACGACACTGGCCTGTGTTCGTGAGAGAGATGAGGCGATTGATTTCACAACTTGATTGCGGGCCTTGCGAATCGAGGCTCGAATTTGATTATTCACCGTTCCTGACTGCGAGAATGCGTACACAGGAGTTTTCGCGTTTTGTCAGGTCCTTATTCCGAACCACGTGTTGGCAAAATGGGGATTTTCGGCTGAGAGTTTAAATTAACATGTACACACAGAGTCAGTTACTGTCTGCGTCCCTAGGATGTGCTGTGGGATTCGATTCGTTCTCCGACTAGGAGGTGGTAAGAGTCAATTACAATCATCGCAAGTCGTCTGTTTACCTTAAATGTTTACTGATATTTTGAGCGTGGCGGCTGTGTCTGAACTGAACTGACGAAATTTCAAACAGACACCATGTCGATGCATAATTTGTGACATTCCAAATTAGGACATACACCGACGGCACACATGTAAGCAAAGGAAAGTTAATAGATTGTTTTTCTTGAAGCGAAATTATCCCCTCGATTCCATCTACAATTCCTCAAACAGTAATCGGGGATAAGCTTGATTGAGGCTAACCAACTTCAATCCTTCACAGAGGCCGAGCATTGTATTTTTCCGATTTTCATTGGTCGATGATTGCAACCGTACGTTTTACACAAAGACTGCCACAAGCCCTGTCAAGCACGATCGGAAACATATGCTCGGAGTGTTGATCCATTCCAGTCCGGTTGACAACGAAAAGTCCGGAGAGTTCGTTCGGCTCCTTTTTTCCGAACCCCGAGATGCCTAATCCGAGTTTCAGCAGCTGTTCGCTTCGACGATAATCTAATGAAAACACTCGGCAAAGTCTATTATCGGATCAAAAAGAGCAGAACAGATCGTCGTACTCGGTTGGGCCTCGGACCGGGCTCGACGTACCTCCTGTGGGGCCAAATTAGTTCAGGTATCCGTTCTGTTGAAGCGGTATGCGAGAACTGCACTACCGGATGTTGTGTGAGAGAACGGTGAAAGTTTCTGGTGCAACGTTTCTCTCTGGTGTTTTTGATTCTGGGCCGCCCTCGTTGCCGCCGCCGCCGCCGCCGCCCCCCAAACGGGTTGACAGGAAATGTGTGAACAGAAACCATTTATGTTCCTTTTGGGATAAAGTTGTCAGATCAATCGACAAGTTGGAGTACCTCGAGTCTGATATGGAAAGTGTTTGAAATTAAAAAAAAAAAGAAAACAAAGAGTGAAATGAATTTTTGGCTAAACTCTGGGAAAAACGCCGGTGAATCACAGAAGCGATAATTCGATGTGAATTTACTCAACTATCCTCAGCAGTGTTGTGGTAAATGGATTAGCGAAATTAGTTTTAAAGTAGGAGCTGTAGTGATATTTTTGATTTATTCTGTGTTATTATTCATTCAACACATCAAATACTAATTATTTGAACGTTTGAAACGTTCTATAAAAGATGACCTCAAATGAAATTAATTATTTTAAAGCACTGACTAGCACGGCAAATGGCAACCTCCGAGTCAAACAAACGTTAGCAGAAAGCTCTAGAATCCGATAAGAGGTCCCAGAAGACTGAACATCTTTGAAGACGATAAAGTATCTGCATGAGGATCCGTAGCAGTCACAAGAGGATCACAGAATGTGACACAAAAAACAAGTTCGTATGATGAAAAGTGAACTCAGTATGATAATTCTAAACGCAAACGACACATGTGCACTTTTTGCGATCTCGACGAACTGACTGATGACTAAAGGGCCTCCGGTTCGAAAGACAGTTTTCACATGCGATTGCAGAGTCTCTGTGGGCGAAAAAACCTAAGTATTATACGGAACATAAATCCAGAGCTCAGTTTCAAAACCGTCGAGCCCCAAAAAGGCAAACTCACGAGGATTGTGCATTTTTTTCATTGCTTCTGAACTCAGTTCCAGAATTTCGTTCCAAAACGAAGATTGAAAATGCAGCTACAGGTGAGCGAATCCAGGTTCAGATTTCAGTTCCAGATCAGGACCATAGCTCTAGAATTCAGGTTCAGGTTAAGAAGTGAATTCCAAAACTAGGCCCAAAACTCAGTTTTATAATCCCGGTCCAGAATTCAGTTGCAGGTCAAAAATTCAATTCCTGTTGCAGAATTTAGTTCCAGTGTTCAGAACCCGAATCTAGGCTCAGAATTCAGAATTCAAATAAAACAAATTTTGAATGAAAAAAACAAAAGTATTACACGCAGAGATTAGCGCTAATCGCGTAAAAAAAGTTTTTGCAAGATGAAGGAAATTTTTATTTATACGTATAAGGAGTGTATCGAAAATAAGCTATCCACATACATTAGTGTTCTACGCATGTATTTGTGATTGTTTTTTATGCTCAGATCACTGCATGCTATGCGTTTGGCTGTCAGCTTTCGTTTGTTTACTTGTTTGTGCGGTTGAAATTCTGCGTTTTCAAAATGTCGCGTATTGAAAATGAAGTGAAAATTAAGGTTATGGACACATGGTTAAGTGAGAAGCGAATTACTATGCGAAAATTGACAAAGCGGTTTTACATTCATCATGCCAGTGTTAAAACCATCATTAATAAGTTTGGGGAACACTATTCTTTGGATGAGCTGCCAGGAAGAGGCAGAAAACCCGGTTCTTTCAACCCGAAACTGGACCAGAAAATGGTATCTCTAATCGTGAAGAACAAATCAATGTCAACACGTGATTCGGCCAAAAAAGCAGGAACGAGTGTCGGAATGATCCAGCGTATCAAGAGGCGAAATCACCTGAAGACCTACAAGAAGCAGAAAATCTCGAAACAAAGTGTAGAACAGAAAAAGCGAGCAGCAACAAGGGCCCGGAAATTCTATTCGCGTCTTTTGCAGTGTCCGAATGCATGCGTTTTGATGGACGACGAGACTTATGAGAAACTCAAAAACACTTCCAGGTCCACAATACTTTATCGTTGTCGTTGGGGAGGATGTAAGCGATGCGGACAGGTCGATTCAAGTGGAGAAATTCGGTCGAAAGGTACTGGTATGGCAAGCGATATGTTCCTGTGCTTTGAAGTCAACCATTTTTTACACTACCGGAACTATAAATGCAGAAATCTATCGATATGAGTGTCTCCAGAAGAGATTGCTGCCTGTGTATAAGAAGCATAGTACACCTCCACTGTTTTGGGCGGATTTAGCGTCGGCTCACTATGCCAAAACCACTCTCAATTGGCTTGCGGAAAAGGGTATAAATTTCGTTGAGAAAAACATCAATCCACCAAATTGCCTTCAGTTTCGACCCATCGAACGTTACAGGGCAATAGTGAAGAGGGTCTTCAAGAATACTGGTAAGGCAGCTGGGAACATGCAGGAGTTCAAAAAACTTTGGGCTCAAGCGTCCAAAAAATGCGATGCAACACTTGTCCGGAACAATGAAGGATCAACTTTTAGTTTGAATAAAGTGTCGTTTTTTATCATAATTTGAAAGAAAAATTTGTGGATAGCTTATTCTCGATACACTCCTTAAATAAACAATCCAACTTGCTTCAGTGAATTGAACTTTATGAAATGTACATTACAGAATTGTTTGGTTTCATAGAATCTGGTTACGATCGGGGGTATCCAAGAAATCTCTAAAAAAAAAGAAATCAGAATACGAACGCGTAACTGGTGACTTTTGGATTATTTTTGAGTGCGGTAGGTGCTCGTAGCACTATATGCAGCAAATAGACATACTTTGGTAATGTAAAGACTGTCCCGGAAAGTATGGACGCACTTTGATTTCGCTGTAAATAATTCACAAGTGTTAGATATTCAAATTTTATTCGATATACTGATAATATTAGACTAGAACAACAGAATATTATTCTCAACATTTTCTACTCAGCCATTGTAGACTAGCTGGCGCACTTTCTTGCGAACGTTCCTCATTAATTTCCGTACAGACTTCTTGGCGACAAGTTTTGACACTTTTTTCAAATCTTTTTCGAACTGTTGAATGGTTTCGGCTGCCGAGACATGTTTCCTAAGATGTGCCTTCGTTAAGGCCCAAAATTCGTCAATTGGTCGAAGTCATGGGCAATTTGGTGGATTCATGTCCGGACTACGTTTTGGTTGTTTCTGCTTCTTATAGGTTCGGAGATTCAAACGTTCTTTAGCACGAAGAACATTTGACTTCGAAGTGCCCACTTTTTTGGCCACATCCCGAACTGAAACCTCCTTCTTTTGCTCAAACGCCTTCAGTATACGTTTATCCAACTGAGGGTTAGAAGGACCTTTTTTTCGACGCGTTTTCGGTTTATCCTCAAAGGCGTTATCCTCACCGAGCTTCCTGATTGCATTTCGCACGGCTTTTTCACTTACTCCTTCCATTTTTGCTATCTTTCTCAGTGACAGTCCGCGTTCTGTGCACCATTTGTACACAATTTTTCGACGTTGTTCTGCTGAAAGTCCACGCATTTCGAAACAAACTAATGAAAACGAATAAACAACTGCACAAGTGGTTAGAGAAGAGTGTAAGCAACAGGACGCAGCCATAAATATTGACAGATTCTGAACTATTGCGAAATGGCAGCGGTTTTCGGTTGCGTCCATACTTTCTGGGACAGTCTTTATATGGAAGTTCTTGTCCATCGAAAACATCTTTGGAATACAGACCTTGAGGTCTACCAACGTAATCGATAACATTAGTGAGTTTTTTTTATAGTTCATACTTTTTTTCCTGCACTGTATTAATTTTTTTTAAATTCTCATATAAGTGAAGGATTATAGTTGAAAGTATAAAAATTTTTGAATAAAAAATAATCCCTCCATATCCTCTTAAAGATAGGATAAATTTCCTTCTCCTCAGATTCGACAAATGAATCGATCCAATTTTTGGTGGTGTCGTAGTTTTTGAAACTCAACTGACAAGTTATGCGCCATGGATTGGAGCAAATGGCAACCGTATGGAACAATGTCTGAAAAAAATGGCGGCTGGGGCAGAACTTTTCATTGCAGCGATTATAAAAAAAACTTATACAACTTTCGAAACATGGAGTCTTGCATTGTCATGAAGCAAAAATATTATGCCATGAAGATCATCATATTGCGTCCGCTTTTCATGCAATGCTCTGTCTCTTTGTTCTTGTAGTCCATATAAGAAAATTTCCAAATTTCAAACACGAAAACCACTTTATGCATGTTTGCTCAGCGTCATTTTTTCGTCATTTTTCATTTCACATAATTTAATAAGATACTTTAACATAATAAAAATCCACTATTATTAGTGAAGCGGTTAGTATTCAACCAAATTTTATTTCGTACTTGTGTTTGTGTTCTTTCATAAAGACGAAAAACTTCAAAAATGCAAAATGCAGAGCATTTTCCGAAAAATAGTATTTTTGTTAAAAACAAAAAAAAACACTTATTTGATAGTTACTCTCCCATCTTCAATCATAGTGCAATAAACTATATCAGTATCAGAAAATAAAAATATTCAGATAAGCCCTTCTGGAGAAGATTGATATTTTCAAGATATAAGTAAAAAATGTTTACTCTGTGTATACATTTTCCACACAGGTTTAAACATTATTTGAAACATTAGTTAAAACTCCTAATCAATCACGAAGTAAATAAAAATACACAAGTTAATTTATTTAAAAAAGTCGTCATTTTCCGGTCCATAGCGAACGGTGCATCATGTCAGTTTTAGGAGTATCGAATATTTTTTCATACATTATCAAGATGGAGATATATTCAGAGACCTCAAATTATTAATAAAATATCATCCAGTTGACGTTTATCGATGTATTTATGGTTTTTGCCAACTTCTGTATGGAGAGGCATCAACGTGCGCCGACCCGGGCCATACTCGTTATACCACATGCAAATAGTATGCCTATTGTAAATGAACTACGCAATCCAAAAATACCTGCAGTTCGAACCGTAAGAATAACCAGAATAACAAAGTGTATTAAAAAAATTAATCTTTACGCTTCATACTCGCGATTGACTGAAGTCCTTGGACGACTGAAAATATTCTTGAAACAGATCAGAATAGACAACTAAGCAATAGATCCACGACTATGAGCAGCATTGAAAAAATATTCATAAGCTGCGGATTGTTTGTGTAGATCTTAAGATCTGTTTTTTTTATTGAAATTCTTGGATGACTGTAAACGTTTCTGGATCAGATCCAAATAGACAAATAAGCAGTATGTAGCTCGACGATTATGAATAGCATTGAAAGATAAGCTGATGTTTACTCGTGAAGATCTTTAGACCTGTTTTCACTGAAGTTCTTGGATGACTGTGAACGTCTGTAGTGTAGTCTCTAAGAACAATATTCCAAATAGTTGTTGGATCTTGAAATATCTCTTACGGATACGTATTTAGGGGTGCCCAAATTTTGCTGTGATCAAGCCTTAAATACAAGAAGGTTTGTTTGGCCTGTAACTAACCTACGAAATATAACAGTTTTGAGTCAAATAAACAAGAATTTTAACATTGTTTGCAACGTCACTCAACATGACTCTCTAAATTTGTTTCCAGAATCTAGCTCTAGAATCTAGCTCAAGAATTTGTTTCCAGTATCCAGGTTCAGAATGCAGTTCCAGGTCCAGAATGCAATTTCAGGACCTAGGTGCCGAATTTAGTACCAGCTTCTCAACTTAGGTCTAACAGCCAGGTCCAAAACTCAGCTCCTGGTACAATACTCAGCTTTACGTTCCAGAATCCAGGATTCGAATTGAGTTCTAAGTGCAGAATTACAACTAGTACTTGAATCCAAGTTCCGCACCAACAAGGCGAACTCACGAGGAACGTTGGCCTTTCTCGTGCATTTTATTTATTGCTTCAGAACTCAGTTCCAGAATTCATGTCCAGAATTTTGTTCTCAAATCAAGGGGTAACAATTCTGCTACAGGTCTAAAATTCAGTGTCAGAATCCAGGTTCAAAATTCAGTTCCAGATCAGGACCTTAGCTCTAAAATTCAGGTTCAGAACTCCATTCCCGGTACAGAACTAAAGTCTAGAATCCAGAACTCAGTTCCAAAAAATAGGTCTAGAACTTGGTTCTAGAATTCTGGTCGAGAATTCAGTTGCAGATCAAAAATTCAATTCCTGTTGTAGAATTTAGTACCACTGTTCAAAACCCGAATCTAGGTTTAGAATTAAATTCCACTTCCAAAATTCAAATGCGAAATCTTAGTCCAGAATCCAGCTAGGGTTGCGGCTTCCTATTTCATCATAGCTCCTATTTTCATCTCATAACTTTGACCATGAATCTTATTTTCCAACGTACCTAACCCAAACTGTCAAATTTTTTAAAATGTTTATTTAAGTTTTTGTCACACTTTCCCATAAAAAATGGTTTTGAATCCATCAGCGATCGTTTTAATTTCATTAAAAAAATAAATTCACTAAGAAGCGAATTACTTAACAAGAGTGGCAAAAGTGGAGCTGGGCCAAAATCAACGCAATTTCTGTTGGCTTGATGTCTCAGACGAAAACCGTGAAACTCGTAGGAAGATACAACCAACATTTGTTTTCACTGCATAGAACTTAATTTTGACTCATTACGTTAAAGACTGCCCCAGAAAGTATGGACGCAAACCAAAAACCATCATTAGTTTGTTTCGAAATGGGTGGACTTTCAGCAGAACAACGTCGAAAAATTGTGTACAAATGGTGCACAGAACACGGACTGTGACTGAGAAAGAAAGCAAACATGGAAGGAGTAAGTGAAAAAGCCGTGCGAAATGCAATTAGGAAGTTCGGTGAGGATAACACATTTGAGGATAAACCGAAAACGGGTCGAAAAAAAGGTCCTGCTAACTCTCAGTTGGATAAACGTATACTGAAGGCGTTCGTGCAAAAGAAGGAGGTTTCAGTTCGGGATGTGGCCCTAAAAGTGGGCACTTCGAAGTCAAATGTTCTTCGTGCTAGGGAAAGTTTGAATCTTCGAACCTATAAGAAGCAGAAACAACCAAAACGTAGTACGAAACAAGAAGCATCGATCAGGCCGAGGGTTCGAAAGCTGCACAATACGATTCTTGCTGGAAATTTGAACTGCATAATCATGGACGATGAAACCTACGTGAAACTCGATTACAAATCCGACTGCCGGGACCACAATATTATACGGTTCGAGAAGGGCAAGTCTTAAACCAGTCCGAGACATCGATTGAAGTTGAAAAATTTGGTAAGAAAACTATGGTCTGGCAAGTAATTTGTAGCTGCGGTAAGATTTCGAAACCCTTCATCACCACTGCTTCTATGAACAGCGAAATATACATCAAGGAATGTTTACAAAAACGACTTCTACCCATGATTCGAAGCCACAATGATCCTGTTGTCTTCTGGCCAGATCTTGCTTCTTGCCACTACTCGAAATCAACGGTAGAATGGTATGCTACCAAAAATGTCACTTTCGTCCCAAAAGACATGAATCCACCAAATTGCCCACAACTTCGACCAATTGAGGAATTTTGGGCATTATCGAAGGCACATCTTAGGAAACATGTCTCGGCAGCCGAAACTATTCAACAGTTCGAAAAAGATTGGAAAAAAGTGTCAAAACTTGTCGCCAAGAAGTCTGTACAGAATTTAATGAGGAACGTTCGCAAGAAGGTGCGCCAGCTAGTCTACAATGGCTAAGTAGCAAAGGTTGAGAATAATATTCTGTTGTTGTAGTCTAGTATTATCAGTATATGGAATAAAATTTGAATATCTAACACTTGTGAATTATTTACAGCGAAATCAAAGTGCGTCCATACTTTCTGGGACAGTCTTTATTACCGAAACGTCTCGGTAAATCTCAACAGAACTTGTTGCGGAATACTTGAACTCGGTGTGAAGAAAATTTACAGAGCAAAAACCGTGTATTTTTAATCGGTCCTAAAACTAGCAGCTTTAATGCTCGAATCTAGTACTTTATTGAAACGACTTGAACCGAATTTTGCACACGAAGCTTTTATATAGTTTTACCAAGCCAGTTGTATTTATCTAATTTTTGCTTTCCTCTGTTCACTTCAAAAACAATTCCTTCAAGCTGTTCATTGGAACCAACAATCGTTACCATCGTCCTTTTTTTTTTTCAAATAGTCACGTTTAAACTGTACTGAACTTCTGGATTTCCCTAGCCCCCGAAGGTCGACTAAAACACGCAGCACAACGAATGCGCCACAGGTGCGCTCTGAACGTTCCCAGCTAATATCGTAGCCCTAATACCTGTTGTTTGTAAGTTCCGCTCTGATTGTTTGGCCGCGTTCCTGAACTTAGCGGAATTATCATCAGATCACGGCAGAATTCCAGAACGGAAAAGCTATTTCATAAAGGATCCAGCTGCTCGCCTACCGAATGACCGAATGAATATAATCTACTTTGACCTGTCCAAATTTGTCCACCGGAGGCTGCTCCAGCGACTCTAGCAAATGGAACAGGTAAAGCCGAATAAAATTCAAATTTCGAGTATGGTTGTCTGTGTGTGTGTGTGTATGTGGGAATGTTCTTCATATATCTACTAGCGGCAGTAGTTCGACTGTCCTGGTTTTGACCCTACCGCTATTTGCAATTGCTACACAACATGAACTTCAACATGGACTTATGAAATTAAAATAGGATTTACAGTTTCAAAAGTTCGCCCTCTATCGAGGTCGGTATGCTAGAGTTGGCTTCGGCCTAGATAGAACATGGGCGGACTACCCGAATAGACACAGACAGCTAGCTAAAGTCAGGGGGTACTACATTCCAATGTGGAACATAACCTGTTTGTTTCAACAGTCTATCGTCTGCAGGACAATTGAATGGCTAGTGCTACGATCGCCGTGACATTAGAAATCCTTTCAGGTCGGGGCTTCAACATACGACAACTGATTGGCGAGGCCAGCGCTTTATGCCCGAAAACTGAAACTCCAAAACTTCGTCCGAAAAGTGTGTGTGTGCTCCATGTTCTGTCCGTCGCGTTATCTTCGCCGACCTGTTTTCAACTTAACTGGATCTCTCTCTCTCTGTAGAACAGAATATGATTTTAAAAACGGGATTAAATTGACTTTGCGAGATGTTAAACGTTCTGACGAGAAGATTACTGTATCATATTTGTAACGTATGCACATACCGCATCGGTTCGTGGGAGACTGCCACCGGACTGGCGAATCATTGAAAATTCAGTTTGTTTTTTTTCCTCAATTCTCCGGCGTTCATCGTCGCCTCCAATACAGTCGGATTGCGCTCTTCAGCCTATCATGGAAAGCCCACCTTTCAGATGCAGAGAAATAGTCCATATGCGCGTTCGGAGGATTAGTGCTTTCTGTTAGCTGGGCTGGTTGTTTCCAACTCGAAAAACGAAACATTTTCTCTGAAAGGGGGATGATGGGAGATGGGGAACCATTCCTACTTCCCCGAAATAGGGAGCGAAACCATCAGCAATTATTGCTCGCCTCGTTGATTTTTTCCATTAGGAAAATTCGCATACATCCGCAGCATGCCTCGATCCGGCGTTCAACATAAACACATAACCCAATCCTGCTCGCTTGCAACGGTCCATGCAGGAAAACAAACGTGCGATCCTGTATCGATCCGAAGTGTATCAATTTTTCCAGCAACAACAGGGAAAACAACACCGGCATGGGGAAAATGACGAAAACGCCAACAGCCTGTCAGTCAGTAAATTGTTTTCATTGTAATCCTTATTATGAATACAAAACGGTTGGTACTTCAGTCTCGGTGCCGACGGGTGCCTGGAGAAGAGGTATAGGAGGAAGCAACTCTCCGTTCAACCGTTCCCAACCGACCAACTAACAAGTTGCTACATTCGGTGGCAAGGACGAGCAAATAATTGGAGGGAAACGAATTTAAAACAACAAATTAAATTGAACTTAATCTCATTTGATGTGGTTCGATGGGCACAATTCCCGCGTGCTCCTGCCACTAGAGTGAAGTAGTTCCGCTTGTCTAGGCGGTTCCGGTGTATCCATCTCACTCACGAAACATAATTTGTTTGGATGTTTTTTCCTGCTAAGCATGTTCGTTTAATTTAATCCCGAATCATTTTGGTGCCAAAAAGTGCGTGCAATCATGGAAAACAGACAAGAGTTTGCCTACCCGCTGTAACCGCAGATGGGCGCTCTCCAATCGTTTTCATCGAGCCTGGCGTCAAGGTAAATGCGACATATTATCGGGAAAGTATTCTGGAGGTTGCTTTGAAGCCGTGGGCAGACAAACATTTCGGTGGCAGACCATGGACGTTTCAGCAGGACTCGGCACCGTCTCACAAAGCTCGAGTGAACCAAGAATGGCTGAAAAACAACGTTCCGAACTTCATCACGTCCACACAATGGCTCTCGAATTCACCAGATGCGAATCCAATGGATTATTCTCTTTGGGCCATTTTGGAGAGCAAAGTCCGAACTAAAAGATACACCAGTCTCGAGGCGCTGAAAAAAGTTATTGTTCGCGAGTGGGCCAAAATACTTGCAAGTCACATTCGGCCAAACGAAGCAACTCCTTCGCTCTCTCAAGTCATCAAGTCAAAGCAAAAGGTGGTCATATCGAGCAAAAGTGAATTGATTCTGAATTTTGTATTATTTTTACACGTTTTGTACTTTGAATTAATGCCGTTTTTCATTGAAAAACACTGGTGGCGTGGACTGCTCTGATTTTGCACTTTCGAGCAAAAATGCAGATCTAGAATTCGTTTTCAGAATCCAGGCCCTGAACCAAATTCAGAATTCGTGTCCAAAATTCAGTTCATGAACTCAGGTTCAGTCGTAAAAAAAATCGTGTATATTATTACTATGAAATTTTAATGTTGAACGTAAAACAGGTTTTGGAACTTTCTTGAATTTTGAACCATTTCTAAATATATTTAACGCAGGGGTATACTGATGCTTTCTTTCGCTGTATATGATAAACCTTATGGAAAACTGTCTACTTTTTTTTTATTTAACAGTATGTTTTAATTGATGCACACTGCCATAGCTCTAAGATGCCGAGAGTATTTCTTAACTGTACTTAAGGATCAAGAGTAAACCAAGTTAACTCGTGTTGGTAATTTGTGTATTACGTACATTTTATTTGGTACGTATGTCATACATCTATGTATTCATATATGCAGTGCAACAAGTTTATTCAAGTGGCTTGTACCATTGAGTTTCAAACAATCTTTTTTAACAACAATTTATTCTCAAACGAAAGTTAAGCCAGACTTTTTGGATGATATATCAATTTTGATAAATTTTTTCACCAACGTTTGATGGAAAATTGCTTAAATTTTATGAATGTAGATTTCAATTCCAAAATAAAAAATTAGCAATACTGGATTCGTGTTAAATTGCGCTACACAAAATAATCAAAACTAAATATTTTCTGTTACAAAAGTAGTTTTCCGGAAAAATAAATAGTTTTACGACAACATTCCATATCCATTGCCTTTCGCATGTTAATTTAAAGGAATTTTGCGGGTTTACTTATACAGGGTGATTTTTTAAGAGCTTGAGAACTTTTTTAAACAATAAAACGCATAAAATTTGCAAAATCTCATCGGTTCTTTATTTTAAACGTTAGATTGGTACATGACATTTACTTTTTGAAGATAATTTCATTTAAATGTTGACCGCGGCTGCGTCTTAGGTGGTCCATTCGGAAAGTCCAATTTTGGGCAACTTTTTCGAGCATTTCGGCCGGAATAGCCCGAATTTCTTCGGAAATGTTGTCTTCCAAAGCTGGAATAGTTACTGGCTTATTTCTGTAGACTTTAGACTTGACGTAGCCCCACAAAAAATAGTCTAAAGGCGTCAAATCGCATGATCTTGGTGGCCAACTTACCGGTCCATTTCTTGAGATGAATTGTTCTCCGAAGTTTTCCCTCAAAATGGCCATAGAATCGCGAGCTGTGTGGCATGTAGCGCCATCTTGTTGAAACCACATGTCAACCAAGTTCAGTTCTTCCATTTTTGGCAACAAAAAGTTTGTTAGCATCGAACGATAGCGATCGCCATTCACTGTAACGTTGCGTCCAACAGCATCTTTGAAAAAATACGGTCCAATGATTCCACCAGCGTACAAACCACACCAAACAGTGCATTTTTCGGGATGCATGGGCAGTTCTTGAACGGCTTCTGGTTGCTCTTCACTCCAAATGCGGCAATTTTGCTTATTTACGTAGCCATTCAACCAGAAATGAGCCTCATCGCTGAACAAAATTTGTCGATAAAAAAGCGGATTTTCCGAATGGACCACCTAAGACGCAGCCGCGGTCAACATTTAAATGAAATTATCTTCAAAAAGTAAATGTCATGTACCAATCTAACGTTTAAAATAAAGAACCGATGAGATTTTGCAAATTTTATGCGTTTTATTGTTTAAAAAAGTTCTCAAGCTCTTAAAAAATCACCCTGTAAAATCACACATTGTCCTATTGGAACATGTAACCAAGTTATTCTTAGTTGGTATACCGAAAAGTGTGCCGATTTTTTTTTTAAAGAAATGTTTGTTAACAAATATTTTTGGCATAACGCTGCTCGTTATCACCAATTTTTGAAATTTTATTCTTATTTCAAATTACAGTTCAATTTTCTTCGAATCGAACTTCCGAGCTACTTATATTACCCAGATGGTATAGGCTATGTCGCCCACTTGGGCACAGTTAACTAAGGAAAACTGACAAGAAGATTGTTGTTGATGGGAACTCTATGGAAAATCGGTTTGCTATTAATTTCTGTAATCGATAGACAGATTATCTGCGAAATTAATTAAACAATTAGGGGTTGTTAACGTTTTGTCTTCGGGTCATCAGTTCTCAAACAGTTCAAATTGAACGACCATGTCCACCTAGCAGTTCAATTTAAACCGCAAAGCAAACACGAAGATTTCACTATTTATGTAGCACTTTTGAATATTGCAAATTATCGCGCATACTCAGTAACTTTTGCACAACCTTTCAATTTGAAATAATATATTTGAATTTGATCATTAACTTATTTGCAGTTTTAGAAAGAGTAAGTCAAAATCGGTTAGGGCATCATCGAGAAATTTGTGCGTATAGAAAAAAAATGCGGTTGGCCGGTTACGTCACGATTATTTCTCCGGAAGGGGAAGTCACAAAGCCATTAGCCAGTCAAATGAGTTTTGCTACCATATGATAGCTTTTAAAAGTGCCCTAATTTTTGTGTTCAACTCGGAACGAATGTATGTTTATTGTGTAAAATCATTTTTTTATACACATTTGACAACAGTCGGAAAGACTGGGAGCGGAACAAAACCAGATCTCAGTGACCACCAGAAGGATGCGAAGGTGAAGCAAATATTGCAAATATTGTAACGTAACCAAAATGCATTCAGTTTGGAATCAATCGGTACTGTGAACAGTTCGAACGATTGCGTCATCCAGCTGCTGGTAGTTTGCATTGGAGAAAAAGGCGACGATGGGGAGCATTATACAAAATCAGCCTTTCTAATGACTCTAAATATTATCTAAAGAACAATTAAAATTGCTTATTTGCAAATCGGAAGTACAAGTTATCACTTTAGTGCAAATCAAGAATAATTTGAGCAGTTTTGTGTACTTTTCGCTGAGCAAAATTCGCACCAAACGAGCGCCAATAAAGCTAGCAATTGACTGTACCGCGATCGAGAAAAATGTTCCGAACACATACACACATGGATCTGGGTCATTTCGCCGAAAGCCATTTCTCCGAAAGCCGTTTCGCCGAGAGCCATTTCGCCGAAAGGGTTATTTCGCCGGATGACATTTCGCCGAATGGGCCATTTCGACGAATGCCATTTCACCGAAAGCCATTTTGCTGAATCAGTCATTTCGTCGAATCCTGAAATCGTCTTAAAATCGTAATTGGAATTGATTTAAAATGAAGACAAATTAAAGATGATAGCGTTAACGCCGTTCGTTGACCTACACTTGTACTTTCTTGAACATTGATTCTTGTACTGTTGAATATAGATTGATTCATGAACCTAAGAACGGAGTTCCCAAGAAAACTTGTGCACTATTAGTTACTAAGCATCAAAGCAATTGCATAGGTGTATCTACTAGGCAAATGTATGTGGTATTTTCCGTTTATTAAGTGAAAAATGAAAACAATATCTAATGCGGCTACTCCACATCGTTTTGATTCGTGTGCTTTGTGTCGCCGAGCCATTTTGGCTTCGGTTATGTGGCTGCACCACATCAGTTATACAGGAGACATGACCCTTTCGGTGAAACGACTTTCGGCGAAATGACCTATTCGGCGAAAAAACTTTCGGCGAAATAGCATTCGGTGAAACGACGTTCGGCGAAATGGCTTTCGGCGAAATGACCCGCTCCCTCCACACATGAGAATTCCACAATTTGGCCCCTCTGAATGCCAAAAATGAATCCCGTAGAGCAGTTTGATAGTTTCTTTCACTCAAATATTGAGATGTTCGAAATATTATATGAGCGATTGTACGACTTGTGTTGCTATTGTATTTATGTATTTATGTAGGTCAAGGCTCAAACTTAAAAATGATTTGGAATTCAAACGTAATTATCTGTAACCTTTTCAGAACTTCAAAAGTAATGGAAGGAACTTACTTAGAAAACTGTCTTAAGCTGCCACCCTAATTTCTAGAATACAAATGCTAGCTTCCGAAACCGAATGGTCCTTTTCAGTACTACAGAATCTTATACGTCAATCTTATCGAAACGCATATTTGTGTACCGAACAGTATGAATGAATTTTCATCAGCCCATTTTTCGTTCGACAATTTTCGAAAGTGATATCAATTTGGAACTTGTCATACTGCTACTGAAACATAACAAGATTTTTGATAAGTTGCACAATAAATCCGTTGCTGTTATGATTAGAAAATCATGAAACCAATCATTTTAACTTATCATGAAACCATGAGCAATAACTCTTCTCCCATGAAAATAATCATGGTTCGAAAATGCGTAACTTGAAGAATGCATTTCTTTCAAAGCTCGTAAGATTAATAGATTAATGGTAAAGCAAAAAGCAGACATTTAAAAGCAAGACCTACTGAAAATGTTTACTTGATCCTGAAGCATGTTATTTAATAATCGTGTTGTTTTACCCACTGGCTGATGGAGAATTGAACATAACATAAAAATAAAGATAATAAACCGAAAATTGACATCAAAAGAGACTAAGCACGGCTACGCTTTTCATTTGACAAACATCAATGTTACATTTTGCTCGAATGTATTCTTACATATTTGATGTGATCGTTGTTGCTAGAATAATATTCCGAGAGCTAGCGATTGTGAATTTGGAACACAATCTAATGAAAATCAGAAAAATATTTTGTTTAACCACTTTGATTAATTTGTTTAATAGATATAAAAACACAAGCTGTATTGATGCACCTAAATATTATGAATAAGACGATTTTTTTTTGCAAGAATTCGACATAGAGTTTTTTTGAAGAGGTTAGATTCACTCGCGTTTTTTCATGCGTTTAAGTGTTTAAATTCTGAAACACAAAATCAAAACTGAAGTAATGAACGCAAGCAAACACGTTATTTCTTGCGTCGTCGTTTTTCAAAAACGGAATATTTTCATTTTAAAAGAAGTTCGTCGTGCTTTTCACTGAATTTATACTGCAAAAATGACCATCGTTGCAAAAATCACACATAACGCCTGAATTTATGTTGAAAAAATTACCATCGTAGCAGAGACACGCCTGAAGTTAAACCCAATAACGTCAAATGCGTTACGTTTATATTTCATCGAAATGAGTCTGAATGGATCATGATCCGAGAGATTTTATTCATGGTGTATTATCATAACATGAAAATATATTATTTTCCCCAAATCATGACTCGTTTTGTTAATTTCAAGATGTAAAAAAAATCACAGTGTACAGATACTTCCCTTTGACTCATTGATACGAAAATTTATGTAGATCTACAGCCAAAAAGTGAAACATGGTATAGTTGGTAATATGCTGCCCAATTGAATCAGAAGTTTCCAAAGTTATTCTCCCACAGAAACTCAACAGCGATAAGTTTTACGATCGATTGTAGAATGGTAGAAAAATCTTTAACATATCTAACATAAATAACGAATTTGGACACAATTGTACAACATCGTGAAATTTCAACAAGTTATATTTGATACTTGGGCCATATTATTGCTCAATTTAACTTTAAGGTTTGAACAGTTGAAACGTACGACACTAACAGTTACAACGAAATGACCATTCTAAATTACGTAACTCGAAACAAATTAATATATCAATGATTATGTCGAACTTTGGTCTTGGGTAAGTTTCCTCGTTCTGGTTGAAGCGCCCTGCAGTGAAACGGCATACCGTTGGAAAAAGTATGCTGGCAGATTGTTTAATGAAGACACGAACTCACGAAGATACTGAACAAATAATTAGTGCAAGTAACCGAGCTTCACTGCAAACTTTGAAGAATGATTTCTTCCACTGCTTCTTGTTTTTCTCGATTTTCGGGAATACTTCATCTGTTCGAAGGAAAACATCGGTAAGTCAGGATTTTCGCATCAAAACAGTTCCGTCGTAGAGTCTAATCGTTGCCAAAGAAATTACTTTAACAATCCATTTTGGAACTCGGGAAAAACCTGAAAACGTTCGTAATCACTATCGAACCGGACACCGAATTTGCAAACTCAGCGTCATGAAATTTCCCCGTTGCAAATCGTCTCCTGTTACACTCGAGAATGACTCTTTATTTGCAAACAAACAGAAAGTACCGCCCCATAACAAGAAGCCTGTTAATTCGGGACAAATCCTTACGAAACCATTCTGGGCTCGGGCGGACTTGTCTCGCACGGTTGGACACAGACGGCCCCCTGCTTTCTTCAACTGCAGCAAATAACACGAAATCTCCCACTCAATTATCCTTGACTTTTGGCAGCCTGGTACCATTTGCGAGTAGGTGTGTGGGTAAGTGTGTGTGTGTGTCTGTGTATGTTTCGGAGTCTTCTGCGTTCTCGAAAAGCTACGTAGAGTGTTGCACCAGGGCTTGAAATTTGCCTCGCTGAATTCCCAAGTGAGCATCGGCAGCAAATTGCGGCACCAACCGCACCGTGGCGTAGGGAAGGCGCAAAAATTCCTTCGAGCACGTCATTTTCGTTGACGTTATCTGCGGCAATAAATCAGTCATTTTCCGCCACATATTTCGCTCAACTTTCGTTTACCACCCTCTGCGGTCTGATTCGGTCCCTGTCGTGTGGCCTAGCCTGGCAGCAATTGCACGTCAGGGATGCTGTGAATTTCGGGAAAAACTGGGACTGGGAGGTAAAGGTTTTGCAGAATTTGCTCCGCTTCGAGCTGCTGCACCGGAGGAGCGAACCTTTTGAATAAAATTCGAAGAAATGTAAAGCATTTGTGCGCCGCGTACTGTTCCCGCGTTGAACTATGAATAGAAATAGTTGAATTTGACAGTGGTGGAAGGATGTGGATGGCCGATCCTGGGTATTCTAATATGGGAGTAAAATTCCAGTTCGGGATGCGGTGCTGCTCAGTCACACGGAATGCGATGGGAGCAATATTGGATCGGGATTATGATTAATGACAGGTACTTTGGGAAGGGTTCCAATTAATGGGGAAGACATCAGTTCGGTGCCAGGTTGACAACAAGTTGTAGTGATGATGGACAGACTCATTAATTAAATCACAAATCAAATGTCGTGGTAGTACAAGGTCGGTCACTGTTGGCGAAAAACTGTATGCATTTGAATTCGAAATAAATTAATTGAAACAATAAGCGGCTGCTGCGTGGATTTTATACAACAGAGCGGAAATTCTGTCTAACACAGCAAACGGATGCGTGAACAAAGACCGCACCACAATGACCTGAAGCGCGATTGTATGTTTGTCATTAACATTTCCCGGGCTTAACAACGGCATTGAACTATGCTTGTCCACAAATTACAAACAGCGGCTGTTCATATTAATACGATAGTCTACATTTATGTAAACGTTTATTGCTGCACATGGGAGTTTTGATTCCAAAAATCACCTTTGATTGCTATATAATTTTGTAATTGAGGTACGACTCACAGTTCCAGGTTTGAAAACCACATGTTTTTGAAATTTTTAGCGTTTCAATTGCCTAAGGAAAACCCGAACAGCGCTTATATTTCCCGGCGATTCCGAGGCAGTGTAGAATTATGAATACTAACAACCTCATTAATTCCTTACGGGGTTACACATCGCATGAGGCGCCCCGATGTCGACAGACAACGACATTCGACCACGAAAGTTGACTTGGCATTTGGACCTGAGCTGATAGAAAACGGACTGGCAAATGAAATTGGAATCTACCCATATCTGGTTGCATTGGTTTCAGTTTGGTATTGTGTCTACTGCAATTGCAGCAGCAAAGGCGAAAAAAAACACGAACGACTGACCGCACCTACGTGGGCAGCAGCAATCGCACCATGATTCTTTTTACTGCGACTTGCCTTCCAAAAGGTCACATCAACTCAAGGTTCAGTAAGCCACGTTGGTTGTGGTGTGAGTATAGCTTATATTTTGTTTTTCAACGCAGAAACTGAACTGGCTTTTTTTAATGATAAACCGCCTATGCACCAGTCGTTTCGGTCCGCGCCTCTTCCGACTATCAATTTAGTCAGGTAACGGATTTGTATTTCATTGGTTTTGGAAGGCCCAAATTCAGAAAACAGGTCAACAAAACCATCTCTAGCTTGCCCATTTTGGCACACAAAATCAATCCCGTAAATATATTCAAATTTCATCAACAAACTAAAACAACAACGACACCGATGAGCATCGCACGGAGAACGTAAAAAAAAAGCGTCGAAGCAAAAAAAAACTAGATCACTGGCAACGATGGAGAGAGGTCACAGTGAGGACATCATCATTTTGGAATTTGCAATCGCCCGCCTCGTTGCGCATCAGCATAAGACAGTCAATTTGCCAAGCTGAATAATGGCCATTCTCGGGAGTTTTCGCCATGGCGTTTGCGTTCGGAAAGTTCAATCAAATTTCGATTAAGAGCTTTTCGAACGCTGTTCCGTTCGTTCGACTTGACACGTCGAAAGCTGTTACCGTCTGTACTCTCGCCGGGTTGTCACGGGGTTTTTCCATATTTCTCCACCCATCGGCGGAGAAGTTCCGGCTAGCGCGGTATCATTAATCATAACACCTGTGCTCTCACACTGCATTATCCTGATGAATTTGTTTGTCACAGTTGGTTGCTTGCTGTGTAGGCAGTACCGGTAGCATTCATTTCCGATGATGACCGTGATGACACACACACACACACACTCGTGGAAAGCGCATGACAACACAGGAGAGGCGTCGGTGTCACCGTCAAACGGGCAAAAATAGAGGATCTTTGGTCGATTTCATGGCAATGCGAGCCGTGAGCCTTTCTGGTTGCTTATTTTTTCCTTATCACCTGAATGGTAAAGCGAAACTTCTTTCAACTTTTCAAAGTTCAATAACTTCTAATTAAGGAAAGTACATTTTTATGTCTACTCACTGCTAGGTGCAAAGTGGATTGAGTACGTTTTCGAGCACTGTTTTTGTGTTGAAAAATATCTAGGATTAATTTAGTTGAACGGTCCAAAAATGTTTCTTTTGAAATTGATATAATATTTTTTGCATTGTAATACGTGGTCGTGAATTTCTCAGATGGTACTAAACTGAAAAAAGGAATCCTTGCTTCATGCTTTCGGAAGCATTTTTAGAAATTTTCAGTACTGCCAGACAAGGGTAACTATCGATGAAAGAAGGTGATGAGTGAAGGCAAAATGTTTGGGTAACTTTGTATGTCGGCGATTTTTTTGCAAAAGATGGAATCACCAGATGGTGTTGGGTAGAAACGTCCGATCTCTTATGTGATATGTGATTCTTGAAAGCAAGATTAGACCAAAATAGTATGCTTCATAAAACTATATCAACTTCTAACCATTCAGTTAGGTTACACGATTATTGTTTGGTTCAATAGAAAAATCTGAGGGCTTACGCTGAGAGATAGTTTATCGTGTTTAGCCACATTCAATGAAAAAGTTTTACTCGTATGTAAATGAAGATTCCAGTATGCACATGACCCCGTCGACAAATCATTCCATTTTTAAGCGTACATTATTGAGGTAATGCTTACGAATCAAGTTAAATGAGGCAAATCCATCAACAAATCACCGAGATAGAAGCGCTACAAATTAGATTCGAGAAATCTATCGCCGATAGTTTAAAATTGGCCTTATAGTTACCCGAGAATCAAAATCAACAGCTAATTGGTATTCAATATACTTAAGTGAGCAGTGCACTATGGTCTGAAACGGGAAATTAGCGTGACAAAAATGTTTTCACTATTAAATATTAGTTTTTTGTAGTTGGTGTCTTCCCAAAAGTTGTTTGTAATCAAATGGCGCGCTCCTTTTGATGAAAAAAGTTACTAGGGTGGTCCTAATTTAGATTGAAATCTGAAATCTAACTTTCTTAATTGAATTCAAAAATGATTTCGTTCTACAATAAAGTTGTAGGAAATTATATTTTGAGCAACTTTGCTTAAAAAAGCACCTCTCTAGCTTTTCATTTGATCGAGTTACATAAATTTTCCTTAGTAAAAGTAGGGTGGCTCCTGAATAATCACATTTTTTGTTCTAGCTTTTCTGTGAAACGTTCTATGGAAAAGTTGTTTTCAAAGAAGTTGTTGAACTAATCATTGCGCACAATTTTGCTGAACTAAACTTTTTCATATTAGCTACCAGTGAAAAGTTATGATTGTTTTTTTTTTTGTAGAAAACTAGTCCACCTTCAAATATCAATATTCATTAGATGTCAGATCGATAAAAATGTATCCTATGCGGTTCCTGAAAGGTCATAATATCCAGCGATTATCCAGTGAGCAAAGTGAAACCTTCAAACCTTCCTCACTCACAGCCTGTGGTTGACATAGCAAAAATGTGTTGGAGCATATGATTATAGAAGATATTTTTTAGGAGGCATAGGATTTGATATAAGAAACAACACAACAAAATTGGGAAAATTGATAAAACCTTTATTGGAATCAAAAGAGCGATCAATATAATTTAATGCGTGAAGATGATTTCAAGCAAATGTTGGCCGCGGTTCTGCTTTAGATGGCCCATGCGCAAGGTCCAGTTTTGGCACATTCTTTCCAACATATCGGCCGGTATTTCACGAATAATGCCACCGGCCCATAATTCACACCAAACAGTGACTTTTTGGGATGCATTGATAGCTCTTGTAATGCTCCTGGCTGGTCTTCTTTTCAGATCCGGCAATTTTTATTGTTGACGTATCCATTCAACCAGAAATGAGCTCCATCGCTAAACACAGTTTTTCGATAAAAAAAAGTGGATCTTTCTCCAACTTCGCCAGCGCCCATTTATGATTAAATTATAGACCAAACGACGATTCATTATTAAATTATAGACCAAGGTGAACAAGTTTGACAACGACACAAGACACGATTCACGCGTGGTCCGTTAAAAACAGTGTTGCCAAAAGGTACCAGCAAAAAACACCCTTTAGATTTCGTTTTGTGCGATATTTCATACTACGGAAATCGGACGAGAAAATGACACCATTATGGCAAGCTGTGATTGGCTAGTGTAAACATAGATAGGTCAATTCAAACCAATTTTTCAATGTATACTATCGAAATAATTTAACGACGTTGCCTCATATGTTTAAGTTAAATGTTTCCGAATCAATTGGTACTTAAATCATATAAATCCATCAATAAATGACTGAGTTATAAGCGTTCAAAATTTTACAGAAAAAGGTCACGCGGTTAGGTTTTCATTTTTTAACGCCATAAATCTAGTTTATATAGACATGTAGACAAAGTTTTAAGAAATCATTGCTAAATCCCGTCCAGCATCAAGCCGGATACACCCAAACCTCCATTTACGTAACTTATATATGTATATATGTATTAATATACGTACACATGTGTGCAAATATTTGTATTTCTTAATACATATAAATATTGGTGAAGTAAAAGCGATCATTTATATGTATAAATATTTACACATATATGCAGACGAGTGAGTGTGTAAGCATACATACATACATACATATATAAGGTTCGTAAAAGGAGGTTTGGGTGTATAATGTTAACAGTAAATCATTTAATTCTGGTGAGATTTCTAAGGAAGACAATAAAAACGAGCATTTAGGGTGCTATGATCTAAAGTTTGTCACACAAGATTCGAATCATGTCTGCATTTCAAGTTCACCACATACAGAATATAGAAAAAATATTCACCCATGCTTTCTTCTTAGAAGAGCTTGCTGGTGAAATCGTGGTTGGAGAAGTTGGTGTTCCGCTCGGCAATGGTGTGACAACCGGATTTCGATTTCAATCAACCTTCCTGATTCAGTCCTCTGGACGGTCGACAAACGTTCATCGCATATTTTAATGGATCTGTTGGAATTAATGACCGTTAGTTTCGCCACATTTATCAATTTCAACTACTTTGCGTGTGAGTAGCTTGGATTTTCGCGATGGGCAAAATTTGATACGTTGCTACTCTTGCTTCGATGCCTTTTTAACAACCGAGAAGCAAACATCGAAAACAATCAGAAGGCATGATAGTGACATAGCGTACTCTAAGCATGAAAGTCATCTTGCAATTGCAACGTGATCAATTTGATTAAGTAAAAAACTTTTGTTTTTCACATGAAAACTCTTGAAGTTTGAACGCAATATGGGATGTCGGAAGTTTAAACAATCTTCAATTCTCGTCCTTTTATTTTACTAAATCTACTACTTATAATCCCGACTCGGTGCTTCCCAACTATTATTTGATTCGATCAGTACAAAACACTCTTTCCGGAAAATATTTCTTTTCGAAATTGGTTCGTTGAATTCATAAGATGAGAATTCATTATATCCAGAGTTTGTACATTGTCCGTAAAATGTGTAGTTTTCGATGGAAAGTACTTCGATTGAAGAAATGTTTTTTGACTTTTGACTATTTTTTCCATGATATTGAGAAACCTAGTTTAATTTAGGTGAGAAATCGGTATAATATTTACTCCGGATTTTTTCCACACTTCTTCCGGAAAGGGAGAACTGATACAACCAAATAGAATTTGTATAACCAACCACCACTGAAAAGATCAACAAATCAGAGCATACTAAAAATATTAAGTTTGAATATGGAGTACCATTTTTGCGTCATCACTTATGCAACGCTACGAAAATGTTAACACCCATCGTCCTTTGACTCTGAAATCAGGAATCGTGTCTGGATAGATTTCCTTAAGTCTCCTGTCGATTTCCACAAATTCAGATTTAAATTTAAGACGATCCCATAAGGGGCTGTCCATAAAAGACGTCACGCTTTTTTTGACGATTTTTGACTCCCCATCCCCCCTTTGTCACAAATTGTCACAGAAGCAAAGACCCCTCACCCCCCTTATGTCACATGTCACGAATTCAAAATAAATAAAATTCATCTCAATACATTCTCAATATGTATGAAAAACAATACAAATATGAGGGAAAAATCGATTTATTACATGCTGTCATTAGATTAAAAAATATCCCTAAAACTACAAAATCATCGGAATTATTTTATTAATATCAATTATATAAATTACCAAACGTATTTGGTTGGAATTGATGAAACATTTAAATCATCTGTTTTATTACTCCTAGGAGTACACAGATATATTATTGCTTTAGGTAAAGAATAACATTTCCTTAGTGTAGCATACAGGGCTAAGAAAATAAAGACCAAAACCTCATCAAAACGAGATCACTGCCGGAGAATCTTTTCATGATCAGTTGATCAGTGAATTTTAAATCACATCGATCAAAATCGGTACGGATCTTCGTCACACAAAATCGGTAGTGATTTTGAGCTAAAATGATTCTTGATTTATGTAAGTTCAATCATTGGATGATTCGATAAGCTTTCATGTTGGTGGAGGAAAATCACATATGATCAAGATAAGACATGACATGATCTACGTCCGAAATCATTGATCTCCCGCCCTTTATCAAATGGAGTACAATTGAATAAACTGCATCAGAATCAGATAAGAGAAATTCTTATGATATACTATTATCAATGCTAGAAAATCAAATTACTGAAAAAAATGTCAGTGCATAACTTAAGTTAAACCGTTTGAAGGCATCTTTTTCTTTTTTACTCATATTAGGCAAAATTTATTAATTTCGCTAATTTACTCGCTCCTCCGTGCACTTTTGCTGATCAAAACAGAAATGATTTCCTGCATCATTCATTTCCGAATTTACAAGAAGAAGCTTTTACATCAACAAATACACGTTTTCCTATAGAATGTAAACGTTTATTGTGGAGATTTTTTCAGGAAATAGTGCAAAGCAGTAATATAATTAGGTACTTCAAAAATGCGCTCATTGAAAATATTGGACGTCACATTCCAAAAACCTCCCCCCCTCCCCCCTGTCACAAAAGGTCACGTTTTATGAAACACCCCCCTCCCTCTTGCGGCGTGACGTCTTTTATGGACAGCCCCTAAAATAAATTTCGGATCCGTCGGGGTTAAAGGTATGGAAAAAGAAAAAAAATTTGCACTATTAAATTTTGTCCAGATCCGATTTCCGGATCTAACGGGACAATGAAATTTGTACACGAATTTCTCGTTCTACGAAACAGCTAGACAAAATTTCATAATCTTAAATTCCAATTAAAGTTCCCGAATCACATAGCTTGCAATGAGATTTTATCCGGTTCCGAAGTAACGAAGTAAAATGGGTAGAAAAACGATAAAACTTCGCTCGATTTTTTCTGAAACCGTTGAAAAAATCTGCATACAAACATTCAGAATAAAGATCCCATATACTTTTTTTTCATTTCTTTTGGATCCAATTTCCAAATGTGCAAGAAAATAAACAACAATGCTCTTAATTTTTTCAGATACCACTAAACCCATTTTCATGAACTCAGATTCTCATGAAGGGTGTCCCCTAGCCGCTATTTTATCTTGATCAAACTTCCGATTCCGGAGTAATGAAGAAAAATGTGCTAAGAATAAAAATAAGTGAACTCAAGAATATTTCAATAAACACAGGTATAAATGAAGGTTCCAATAGTTCCATTAAAGGCTTTAAAATTTTACCCAGATCTCATTTCTAGTACTGGAATAACAGAGTAAAATGTTCAACGAATTTCTCATTCGCAGAGACCGCAGGACTATTTTTCATTCACTTTAATCTGACTTTCGGTTCCGAAGTAACGGGATAAAATGTTAAAAAAAATGAAAACAGTGTACTCGATTTTACGGAAAGGCCTTGTGGTTCCATTGTGGACAGCTTGCTGTTGAATTCCGTCCGGGTCGACGGAAAATGTGCACAGAGGAATGAAAAATACTGCCCTTGGTTTTCTCGGACATCGCTGAAGAGATTTTTTGCAGACTTTGATAAAAATTTAAAATTTTATGGTCACACAGTCTGCTATGAAATTTTATCCGAATCCGGATTCCTTTTTAGAAGTATCGAGATAAAATGTGTAGAAGCCTGTTTTAATCCACCAAGTGGTGTAATGATGCTTTTCTCATATTACATATATTTCCGTAAATATTGAAGAAAAATTAGAAAGATTATTTAAAGTTTATGAAGTAGATCACCGTTACCCCAATGGAAGTATCTTAGTTTTAAGTAATTCGTAAATTAAAATTAAAAATGCTCTCGGCTAGCTCAAGCAGCATTCCTTATGGCGTTTTTCATTGAAAAACACTGGTGGCGTGGATTGCTCTGGTTTTGCACTTTCGAGAAGATATGGCAATGAAACATCGTCTGAAAATTGCATTTCTGCTCGGTTAGTGCCAAACCAGAGCAATTCACGCCACCAATGTTTCTCAATGAATAATGTTTAATGCCGATTGAACATTATATTAATAAATAATAAAACACGTTTTACTCTCGGTTCCGGAATTGTAGGATGAATATTGCTAAACATTTCAAGTTAATTTAAAAATGTCGATAAGAAATTATTAAAAAAAAATAGTTCAAGTTCCAATAATTTGGTCGAACTTGAAGTTCCTTTGTTCTGAAACATATGGTCTTATCAAACATTAAAAGCAAAAGGATGAGTTTCGAATTGAAAAATCATATGGTAATTTAAATTAAACATGATCTAGAACTCATAGATGCAAAGCCTATCTGCATATAGTAAGTTAGCATTGACATTTTTTGAAAATGTTGGTGATGAAGTGTGTTTTTAGTGGCTAAAGTCATTCGAAAATATTACCGAGAATAAATTCCAACCTTGTGGATTAAAGATTTTCTGGTCAACACTTTTTCCTACATCTTTTAAAGAATTGCTCAAATTTAAAAACAGAGCAAATTGAAAGTGTCATTTGCAATTAAACAGGTAGTTGTACCACAATTGAAAGATATATTAGTTACCGACAGAGCTACGCATAATCGCAATGCCACTCAGTCATTTGCCTTGCTGAAAAGGGTGATCGGACATAACACTCATCACTGTGCGTAAGAATGGCCCTGGGAAATAACTTGGAGTCTGCTGGAATATTCTATTGAATAAATTGGATTTCACGCTTTTCCGGATGAACTAACGCGATAGGTCAAAGTATCCTAAGTATCAAACTGGCACAAGTATAGCATCAAACTGGTACGATTTCAACACTAATATGACACAAAAGTCGTACTGTAACCTTAGCAATGCGTTGAAGTCGTTTATTTGAAATATAAATGCATAAAAGCAGTGCAGTTATTCAGCATCTCCCTTAGCTTGATATGATCATATGGTGCCGATATTAAATGTACAAGCAATTTTAGTCTGTAAAAATCAATTCAATTTAATTTAAAGAAAAGGTGTAGCCGGGTTTCCATATAAAAACTGCCCCCAAACAAAACAAAAATTGATATACGCTGTTTGAAATGGTTTATATTGGAGTTGATTTTCCCAAAATTTTAACCCTGTAAATGCCATATTGGTGGAGTTAGGGTGGTTCTTCTGATTTTCATTTTATTTTAATTTTTGAAAAACCTCTTTAGCAAAATTGAAAAAATCAGGAATATTTAAGGAACTATGGGAAACCTTCCTGATTTTTTTCAGAATTTTTCAAAATGTATTTCATGTGAAAAAAAATGTTCAAAATTTTCGATTTTCTCAATCGCACTTACAATTTTGGCACGACTCTTGATTTTACATCCAAAAATAAATCATTTATGAGTACATTACGCTGTATTTTTTTCTGAATTTAAAAAAATGTGGACGGGTATAATATAATCATTCGGAAAAGCATACGTCTCCATCAAATTGTCATCATCCGATGGAGACGCATGGTATTTAGTTCTAAAATCATAACTAATGAATTGACAAATATTTATGTTTTAATATACGGTTTAAAGTTTTTATTCATGAACTGATAAGTCATTTTACATTTATTTTACATTTATTGTATTCAAATCAAATAATAACTATATTTAGTAAAAATTAACAATTAAATTATAGTTCTTTTGCACAAAAAAGTATTGCTAGATACCAAGTGCAAAGTCAAGGAAAATTCGAAACCAAGCGAAATCTAAAAAACTATCAGTTTTAAGGTAAAATGTTCGTCGACGTTCTGTATCACTTGGCTATTCATACGCCAAGTTGCCTGAAACTGCTCAACAAGACAGCTAAAGTCAAACGGCTTAAGCTCATAAAGACGAATTAATCAAACTGAGATCTGACTGACAGTAAATCCGTCGAAACAAAATGTATGAGAGGGAAAGGCTTTAAAATATAACATCTTCCCACTCGAATAATGGTGCGTAGCGACGATATCGGGAAGGTTCATAAATTCGTGTGTTCATTCATTGATGACCGCGGTTAAGAATACAAGGAAAGTAATACGTCACCATAAGAAATTAATCAACGGCGTATAAACCAAGGTTTTCAACAGCTGCTTGTAGATCCACCTATCATACGTACAGTTGAAATTGGACAGCTACGATCGACAGAGCATGTCATCAGAATAACAGACGGTAAACATTTGAAAATGGTTATTGAATGTGATTCGGAAGGCTCAAGAAATAGAGAAGCATAGCGAGCAAGGTGGATCGATCAAATGGAGGCAAAGAGTGGTCATAGTCTGAGCTGTATGGAGACGATTCCTAGATACATAATAATAGGGCTTGAGCTAATACGTGAGAAAAGTACTCCACGAAACATCAGAAAAAGACCACTAAGTGCAAGTAAATTCGATGAACTATATTTGCGAAAGCGTTTAACATTCAATTTTTACACATAGCTTAGTTCCTCATTCATTCTTAGTTAATACATATTTCGATTAAAGCAATATAACAATACGATTTTCCGAAACTGTTTACAAATCTCCAAATATCAAGGGGAACGTGCCATTTGAGCCAATTTGTTCTGATAGGTCTTCGGGACTTGCTGCAGGCGCTTCGACTTGATTTCTATCTGGTTTATAGTTTTTCTTAGGACTGCTAATAACTAACCTCGAAACCTCCAGACCAAGATGTTGAAGTTAGAAACGAATTACAACCGTCCGCTGACACACATGGTCACTAATGCATTCCCTACATCATTGCTTGGTATATCGACCCAGGCGTGCGGGCGTGTGTAAATAACAGAAGGAATGAAATTCTATTATCATTATTATTTACGTCAATACTCAAGCCCTTAGCTCAGGTTGTAGATGGAAACGCATGGTATTTAGTTCTAAGGGCATGTGATATATGATTTTAGAACTTAATACCATGCGTCTCCTTCGAATGTTGACAATTTGATGGAGACGCATGCTTTTCCGAATGATTTTTTTAAAGTCTGATATTATACCCGTCCACATTTTTTTTAAATCTGAAAAAATACTGCGTAATGTACTCATAAATGATTTATTTTTTATGTAAAATCTAGAGTGGTACCAAAATTGTGAGTGCAATTAAAAAAATTCGAAAATTTTGAACATTTTTTTTCATATGAAATACATTCTGAAAAATTCTGAAAAAAAATCAGAAAGGTTTCCATAATTCCTAAAATATTCCTAATTTTTTCTATTTCTTTGCTAAAGAGGTTTTTGAAAAATTTAAACAAAAAGAAAATCAGAAGAACCACCCTAACCCCACCAATATGGCAGTTAGAGGGTTAAAATTTTGGGAAATTCATCTCCAATATAAACCCTTTCAAACAGCTTATATCAATTTTTATTCTGTATGGGGGCAGTTTTTATATGAAAACCCGGCTACACCTTTTAATGTCACTATAATCATAAATCAAATAAACATAGATTTCCGACTGTACGGTGACCTTAACAGCACCTCTAGTGAGAAACGGGTGTACTTTTTTCCATTAGCTACTGTGGTTTTGTTAAATGCGCAGGCAACTTTATGCATGCATTTTAGGAGCATTTACGCACCCATTCTCCACCAGACGGTGCTTCTGCTGTCACGGGTTGCTCAACTACATTAGTATTGCACTGGGAAATCTATGTTTATTTGATTTATGCTATAATGCAGATATAGTGCATACGTTTTTGTATGGGAAAATTTTGGCAATTCAATTAAACTTTTGCAGTTTTGTTGAGTTCATAACACAATAATGAGTACAAATCATTAGGATGTTTTAGATCAATTTTATGTTTTAGGAAGAAAAAAACTAAAAGCTATTATAGTCTTTCAGTGGCCACCGGTCGTTGTCATTGATCAACTTTCGGTCCCATCAGTTCCCGTTCCACGTTTCCTCTATTGCGACCCGACCAACGGTGACTAATATGACTTCAAATTTTCCACCAAACAGCACTACATTTTCTATTATATGCTGCCACAAACCTGCTTACGTCTGGTTGAACGAACTAACCAAATCTCAGCCCCCGCTCGGTGGCTATTCTTTTGTGGTGCTTTGATCGGAAAAATGTCCGGCCGACGTTCGTCTCCTGTTTGGTTTAATATGGGAAAGCTAGATTATATTTTCTTCATTCAGCTTATTTTTTTTTCCTCTCGGTCAGCACCCACCAAGAGCGGAACTATTTTTGTAAGTGCCTACATACACGATGCCTACGGTTGGCTGTTGTACAACACAGCGGCATAAATGGACGGATCCCACGCTGGATGAAATTTCAACAACCATTATGTCCTATGTCTGTCGGTCGGTCGGTCTGTTGGTCGTTCGGTGTAACAGCTACTAGCAGCAGTGAAGGGCTTTTCCTGTTACATGGCTGTGACGGAAGTGGAATAGATTGAAAAAGCTGCCTGGCTGTTGAATGAGGTTTGGATTTTTCCTTCCTCGAACAGCTGAGCCAAGAAGTTTGCTCGGTTCTGGATGAATGGAGGCATTATGTAAATACGGTTCTTACAAAATGGTACAATCTGTTTTTCCTCCGTATCAAAAGGGGATTATCTCCTCAATTTTCCGTATGTTCCTTGAGTGGAGTGATTTCGTTGTGCAACGGAAGTTTATTGGAATGTTGTATAGTTTGGTAAGCTTCCTCTCCAGTGTTCGTCCTGTGCTTATACGGGATCCTTCAAACTAATTGCATTTTTAAGCACTCGGAAGCAACGGCTGAAACTCTGACCGACCTATCATAATCGTAACATTAAAGCTGAAGCTCGAAACCCATCTTACTCCCTAGAGTGGGTGAGTCAGTTTACGATGGGATCACATTCTAGAATCTTGAACGACCGGAATCGCCAGGGCCTAAAAAGCGGTGAAGCATTAAAACATAATTTATTTCCCCGATTAACTAGGCCTGTTTGTCCCGTTAGCTCAGGAACAATAAAATTTTACACCCTCAACAAAACCACAATCAGCTTTATGAGCACTCCACACAACAAAATCGAGCAATCGAGATTTGGTCCGAACATGAAAGCCGTTCAAATGGTGCTCCAATTGCACAATTTGTGTTGATAATTTGAAACTACTTTATCGGTCAAGGACGGGCCCATTGATAGTCACTCTCGAATACACTTCCGGTGTGAATGAACACATCAAGTTCGATTGCAGTTGGCAGATTGCCATCCGAAGGCTGGATATGTTCAATGCTTGCTTGGCTTCCAGTTACGCCAGCCCGTCCGGGCTGTAGAAGGAGAGCTGATTTCATAATTAGTGGCGAGATGAAAGTTTAAATCGATAGCAGGATATATCCATTCTAGGTTACAAGGAGCGCTCCGGCAGTCTTTCTGGCTTTCTCAGTGCACTGGATGGTGCAAGGCGAAGTTACAAAATTTTGGAAACACAGATTTTGACAGTAGTGCGAGAGTAAACGGAGAAGTTTTCCCCAATGGAGCGGCCGAAACGGTTTTCGGGGATCGTATGTCAAAGTTAGACGGTCTCTTCAATTTCGGAACTGGCAGGATAACTCAGGTTCTGCGACGAACGGAAAACTTTTCAGATGATAATAATGAACCCATAATGGATGTATTATCAGTGGTTATCAAGTTTATATTTACTGGGAAAACTGTGCATCATCTGCAGTTTCAATCCGCGCTGCAAAATCCAGATTAATACCATCTCCTGATACCGCAAATTTTCAACCGAACCACCATGTTTCAACACCGTAATATTTCCAAGTAAATCTCCCGAAGGTGATGAAAAAGGAAACCTCCCCGGCATCTCTAAGTGGCATCATCAACAGGGTTTTCACTTAAAAAAGATACCCTCAATTTCCTGCAGTCGGTGTCACATTCCTTCTCCATTCCGATTGAAACGGAACGCTGCTGTATGGCGGATATATTTTTTTTGTTGCTCCTCGACACCTAACGAAGGCTGACAAGCGATCAGATAGGAAAAGAAGCTACAAATGTCATAATTCTAGAGAAGGAGAAAAAAAATACAACGCATCGCATACAAGACTCGCACTCAGAATGTCCCTGCGACGGGTCGCTTCTTGCTGTTTTCCGACCAGACAACAGAACCGCACTTTTCTCGCACTTGGCACACGTCACAAGTCACTCATCGCTCTGGCGAGGATGGGAAATTCCTCAGGCAAGCAACAATGTTTGACGGTGAACCATCCGACAATGAAACGATGGCACAGCAAAGAGCACGGATCGTTTGGCGGAACAATCGGAAAGTGTGTGTGTGTTTTGCTTCTTCCGCTTACTTTCAGTGGGCAGGTTTCCACTACTTAATTGTTCGGACTCAACGTGCAAGGGGTCTGTTTCTATAATGCACACATTATTAGTGCGGTTACAGGATCATGTTTCATGTTTTACCTTTTTACCTTTTTTTATATATATAAAAAATAGGTATAGAATTCGCTCAAACTTTCGAAAAATTTTCCGAGGCCCGGAGGGCCGAATGACATATACCAATCGATTCAGCTCGACGAACTGAGCAAATGTCTGTGTGTGTATGTGTGTGTGTCTGTATGTGTGTTGTCAACTAAGAGGTCGAGATCTCAGAGATGGCTACACCGATTTTGATCAAACTAGTCGCAAATGAAATGTCTCCCCGTCACCCAGAACGCTATTGAATGGTTTTGAGATCGAATGTTTACTTTTTGAGTTATACGAAGTTTTATGTCAAAACTTTTGGTTTTTTGACAGTATCTGTCACAAATGACCTTGAAAACAGAATATGTTTTCAGACTTAGATTCGGCACGGTGATACCTATCCAACAAGCCATAGATTGTTCAAATCCGTCCATTTTTAACGGAGATATCGAAATTTTTGTGTAAACGACTTTTCCCCCTATTCTAGCAGTAGAAGTTTTGAGCGCTGTGTGACAAAGCATTGCTTGGGAGCAACGTGAAACACGATTTTTTATATTGTGACATACAATTGTTTCTAAGTACCAAAAAGACTGTGTACAGCATACTTTTTCATGACATTTAGCCTCGGACCGATTTTAGCACGGTCCGTTTTTGGCAACATAATCGTTCGAATATGACATATATAAACCATATAATTTTCGAGTTGAAAGCAATTCCATAACTATATTGTTTTAAACTTCTTACAGCAATAAATGCTGGAAGAACAAAACATCCATATACCATTCGAATAAGTTCGTCGAGATCAGAAAATGCGTGTGTGACAAATAATTCCACTCAATTTTTTCGGAAAATTTCTTTTCTACTAATTCAGATTCATATGAAAAGTCGTATACTCCCAAACAAAGTTCCTGAATTATGTTTGGTTCTGATCTCCGGAACAACAGGATGATATGTGAAACGAAATCAAAATTGTGTAACTCATTTTTCTAGTAGGACAGGATGATTAGTAGGTATAAAAATGTCTATTCCACATAAACTAATCAGGTTTATCGGATTAGCAGATTTGGATAGTCGATAACCAAATAAACTTATTTCAGTTTGAGTGGTATTCAGTTTTCGATTCAGAAGGCACCCAAAACTTTAATTCGTGCTACGATTTCTCAAAGATGTCTACACTGATTTTCAAACATTTTGAAACAAATGTAAACTATACAGCTACTCATGTGAACTTATCTGACTTCGGCGATACCGATTTTAGAATTCCGGTTCCAGTATCAAATCGTTTCTCAAAGCTCAATCGTTTTCTCAAAAAAAGCCTAATCGAATTTCAGAAACAAAAATTCAAATTAAAATAAACTTATAGTCCCATACAAAATTAATTAATTTTATCCAATTATGACTTCCGATTCTGGAATTACATGATGATGAATTTTTAAAATTCAAACCGATATAGAAAATGACAGAACTTAATCGTCTCGACTTGTGTTAACTTAATCGTGTATATCTCGACTTGTGTTAATGGCAGCAACATAATTCTTTCACTATTTCATCAAAAATATGATCAGGAATTTAGGATAATATTTTGAACAGTGTGAGATAACCACAAACAAATCAAAAATGAAGTTTTCTGAAAATTGAAAACAACGCGGAAAACTCTTTACTTTCGCTTGGGTTTTTCGCGCATGGACGACGATTTTGAGGTAGTCAGGCACATATCTTCAACTGACTGCGTATAAAAGGGGAACCGTGGTCGAAAATCGAGCATTCGTCGGATCACCTTCCAGTGACATTCGTGGTGAATTCGTGTGCTAATCAGCGAGATCGACATCAGAGACGCAACTACCACCGCGCTGATTGGAATCAAATCCAGCGTTACGTCGAAGACCAGCTCATCGAAGACATCAGCCTGGAAACTACAAGTGACATCGACCAAGCACTGCAATCCTTGGTAAACGCGATTCAAGAAGCGGAGGTTAGATTCGTCCCGTCAGTATCAATTAGGAGTTGGACGATAACTCGTGGGACTGGTCCTTACCTGGCTTTAGTATGGGTATCACCTTGGCTACCTTCCAGTGAAATTGATCTTGTTACTAAAAACTTAATCTCCAAACGTAATGCGTCACGGCGGCAATATCAACGCACAAACAATCCCAATTTAAAAAAAATATCTAACAAAACAGCTTACCTTTATAATTAAGAGTAGACTTGAAACAGTAAGGAATAACCAGTTTGCTTCCGATATGCGTAATCTTCCGAATTACTCCCGACCCTTCTGGCGGGTAACAATGATTCTGAAAAATAAGCCTAGACCAATTCCCCCTCTAGTAGTGAATAACAATATCAAAATTACTCCTTCTGAGAAAGCAAATACTATCTCTGAGCATTTTCAATCTTCTCACAAGCTGGGTGAAAACGTCAACGATACCATTAACAATCTTGCCGCTACCCCGAATGATTTCCCGCCGAATGAAAATATTTCCATAGATGAAGTTAAATCTAACATTAAATTCTCGATAAATATGAAAGCTCCCGGGTTTGATGGATTGTTTAATTTGACTCTCAAAAAACTGGGACCCAAAGCGTACTCTTTGATAACACGTGTGTTCAACCGTTGTTTGACCCTAGCATATTTCCCGAATCACTGGAAGGTAGCCAAGGTGATACCCATACTAAAGCCAGGTAAGGACCAGTCCCACGAGTTATCGTCCAATTAGTCTGCTATCTGCACTTAGCAAGGGTTTCGAAAAATCGATATACGATATATATAGATCATTTAGGGGTTTTTAGTTTGTACGTAAAGTACATATTCAGTTTCGATTTCTTCACGTTTCGCCTTCGGCTCATCAGTGCTTTTAGCAGTTCAAATTGAACCGCCATCTCCGCCTAACAGTTCAACTTGAACCGCTAAGCAGACGCAAAGTCCACACTATTTATGTGACCCTAGCGGTTCAAGTTGAACTGTTAGGCGGAGATGGCGGCTCAATTTGAACTGCTTTAAGCACTGATGAGCCGAAGGCGAAACGCGAAGAAATCGAAACTGAATATGTACTTTACGTACAAACCAAAAACCCCTAAATGTTGTTAAACTTGTGTAAGAAAAAACAAAAACTTGAATAAAAGAAATGTTATGGAAAAAAACGGAAAATCGAGCATTTCTTCTTGTGCGTTGGATGGAAGCAGACGTCGTGGGAATGATTTAATCAACCACCAACTTCGGAGAGTTCACATTCTGCGTGGTTAAAAACCTCAAACGCTCAGGTCACAACTCTCATTTGGACTTCAGTCGTCCGGTGGAGCAGTTGACAATGAAAGCAGCCCTTTTGCGTGGTATAAAGCCTCAAACGCTTAGGTCATGCTTTCATTTGGACTTCAATCGTCAGGTGGAGCAGTCGGCATTGCTTTGATTTGGACTTCGGTCGTCAGGTGGATCAGTCGCTAGTAATAAGAACAGACCTTTAGCGTTGTACAAAACCTCAAACGTTCAGGTCGCAGAGCCAGTTTTCCTTCGAAGAAGATCGATTACATCATCCTGTTGGTGGTCGTTTGCATCGGAGCAAAATACAATGGAAAATGGACAACAATGTGGAACATTCTGCAAAATCAGCCCTTCTAATGGCTCTAAATGTTATCTAAAGAACTATAAAGATGGGGACGGGTATGGCGTGATGGGTAAGTCGATACCCTTCACGCAGCCCGCCTGGGTTCGATTCCACAACCCCGCACATACGGTCAGAAAGTTTTTCTGGTCCGAAGAGGCGAATGACCTTCAGGTGAAAATCTCTATAATCGAAACAAAAAGAAAACTATAAAGATTGTTTCTTTGTAAATCGAAAATAAAATCATCAGTGTAGTGCAAATCTAAGATCATTTGATCAGTTTTTTGCAATTTTCACAGTACTAAATTCGCAACAGTGTTTAAAATTGTTTATATCCAATCAGTGTTTAATATCTTAGAAAATTATACAATTTGCCAGAAATTAATCCCGCACAGCATTTTGATAATATCTTTTACTAAAATATTGAAATCCGAAATAAAATAATCGACATCAAAATTCTGTATGTTTCTATTTAGAACAATAATTGTATACCCAAAGAATTATGCGAAATTTTACTTCACTATACTGTATACGGCCCATTTTTTCAACCAGTTGTAGTTTGTGGTAAACTTTCTGCAGATTTGCTATATAAAATGCACAGCACCGAGTCAGAAGCCATTCATTTCGAATTTGGCTGTCGTTGTCATTGTGTTGATTATGGTGCGATCGAAGAATCTCCAAGCGAAATACAAAGCTTGTTACCGCAAGCGGAAGAAGCAGGAGACTCCAACAGAACACACATCAGTTTCGCATTTACGGACAACAGGTCATTCTGAAAATTTAAGACGGAAGTCAGCAATATCCATCGGAAGTCAATGGTATCCATCGGAATTTGAACTCGACTCGTCACTCTCCATCACGAACGCCTTCATAACAGGTTCTTTTCAGAATCACCATTATTTTATCATAAGGAACTGTACTGGTTATTTCGTAATATATGTGTGTCAGAATGTTTAATGTAACTAATCTGTACTTTAGTTTAGTTAACCAACGGTCCAAAAAAACTGGTTCTTTCAAAATATTGAGTGAATTGGAATGCTTTTTTAAAGAATGATAGTTCTCTATTCGTTTTAGTAGAAATGAAAATAATTGAATTCTTTGAGGATGTATACAAATTAACTGCGTATATCCGAAGTTCGCGACCTTCGAAAATCTATACAAAAGAGAATAATTATTGGTAGAAATACATGCAAAAAGTACTCACAATTATTGAACCTGTTTATTACAGAATATAATTTGAGGTTCCCATATTATTTTCGAAGAAACATACAATGTTTCAGAAGAACCGGTTTAACAGAACTAGTTCTTTCGGTAGAATGAAGAAGTTCGTTCCGAGAGCACTTGATGTACCATAGCTCTGGTAAAAAGTAGCTGCTCGGTACTCATGTTTACATACCTTCTGTTTCGTACAACAAGGTTCCTGTACTGTTACGACCTCGAAGTTGCAGCATTCGATCGCACTCAGAAGAGCCAGGTGATTTGTAGTTCTTATTTCATCTTCTGGGCCGTCTTGATTTTCCGTAACGAATGTTTATCGGGCAGCTTGTTTTACCTGTATCAATCCTCTGTCTCACCCGAAAGCTATCCTGGGAGTTTGCGACAACTCAAAAGATTAATTAATCGAAAAGAAACAACGACAAGCGGATGAACAATTAGGGTAACAGAGGTATTTTGGCCACTTCATATATTTTGGCTCACCTAACAAACTTTATGGATTTAATCGATGTTAAGTAACCCATGTTGCATCCATTTGAAGCTAATCACATTAAATAACCTATTGCGGAAGGGTTTTCCAAAGATATTACAACATTTGGTGAATATTTTTACAAAGTGGGCCAAAATAAAATCAATCCTAAAGTGGGCCAAAATACCTCTGTTACCCTATACAGAGACCAAATTTGTTGCTGACTGAACGTAAGAGAACAAGAGATCCAGGAAGTTCTGGGGCGCTTTTTCCCTACACAAAAATGGTTAGAACTTAATCGTGATTGCTTCTTGATGTTCTTAACCCAACAACATAATTTTTGCTACATGCTATCGAAAATATGATCAGCAATTTATGATAAAATTTTCAGTTGCATGCAATATTTACAAATAACTCAAAGTCACAGTTTTCTTAAATGTTTGGAATCAATAGTCAATATAGAAAAACTCATGATGCTTTTTTGTCTTTCTCGCTCTCAGACATCGGTTTCGATGCAGCGAACGACAGTAAATTGAATAATCATGAACTTCCAATGAAATTATTGTAATTTCGTTTCATTCTCTTCTGCTTTGTCTCATTAATTTGTGAGTTAGAATAGTGTAGTAAACTTGTCCGACTTAAGTATGCACCATTACAATGCTGAAAATAACAAAACGAAACCATGCACAATTCACACAATTTAACAACTTATCAGAACGATTTTGGATATTCAGATGTGAAAGAAACGTGTTAGTTCGATTCGTATTCACGTCATTCAGTTATGTCTCTGACACTACCCACCCACTTTTTTCAACGATATTTCAATTAATCCGAGCTGTGGAACTTTGGAGGATTGTCGACGACTACGACAGCAACTTCAGTTTTTCGTTGATTGGTGTTGCAAAAATAAACTACTCATTAATCAAGTTCATCGAATCTTGAGTCCGGCAACACTCGACTACAATATTGCAGGCTCAGTGCTGACTAGAGTAAATCAGGTGAGCAACCAAGGAATACAGCTGGATGAAAAATTAATTCGATTTGTATCAATCACTAATTATAATCACTAAGGCTTACTTACGTCAGTTGGGTTTAATATCCAAAATCGCTAAGGATTTCCAAGATCCTCACCGTCTGAAGGTATTGTACTGTCCTTCTCTGGCGAAATCTTGAGAGTACATCAGTGATTTGGTTTTCTTACCTAATTATGTGGAGAATACGGATTGACCCGGGAAAATCGGGAAAACTGGAAAAAAGTCGGGAATTTTGTTTCATCGGGAAAAACCGGGAAAAAGTCAGGAATTTTAGAGAAAAACCGGGAAAAATATTACTAGCTCACATATGAGTAACAGCTGTTAGCATAATGATTTTTTTTTTTTTCAATAAGTGAAATGTAGGAGACAATACCCAATTTTACGTTTGAGCGAGATGTTCAGTAAAAGTGTTTAAACAGCTTATTGTCTCATACATGTTCTATTTTGAACATTCCATTCCAAATTGGACCAACACCCAATGTCTCGTCCAACGATTTTTAAGTGTTTAACAGCAGTTTTAAATCAATCAGAAAACATCAGAGTTTTATAGTTGTTATCGATAACAACCCAATGAATGCGCATTTTGAAAAATAAGGATAATTTGGATGCTTCTGTTGGATTTTTATTTAGTTTTGGAATAAGAATTCAACACACTTGGAAATGTTTTGTCTAAGCCTCAAGGTAACATAGGAAAAATTTTTGCTAAAATTATTAAACTTTCTTATGAATCTTTATGATTTGAAGTTTGCTAATGATTGCCCTTGTTTCAACACAATTTGTCTCAGTAGTGTCATCTTGCGATAATACTTGTCTTATGCTCATATTTCTGTGAGATGTCAATAAGACTCACAAAGTTGGAAGAGTTTTGTCGGCTTTGATCTTATCCACCGTTTGCAGGGAGTATTTGGGTTTCTTCTTTGAGAGCTGAAAATGGTTTCTGAGGAACAGTATAGAAGCTTAGAAAGATTTAGAATAGGGATTGATTTGTTCAGTGAATCTATGTTTAATTTCCTTTTAAAGGTCCTCAACTGTTCCATAGTAGGATTACAAGAACGATGATATTGATGTAGACGAAAATGAATGGAATTTAGCTTTTGAAACTTCACCTTGAACCTTAAAAAATTATTACATAATAATAATAATTATGTAAATAATTATTAGTAATTTAAATTATTTGTGGCTGTATCGATATTTCTCAAAACAATTTCAGGGTTTACATTGCTTTCGATATGAGATCTGTATTCTAGCTGATTAGTTCTGAGGTGGTAGAATATGAACTAATCATTTCTTAATTTGAAACTTTGATTGTTGTTGGTAGATGATCTGAATCAAAGTCACCATCACGTCGGGGTCACCAGTGAATCAGGTAGATTTATTCCAATTTATATATTCGCAAATAATTTTTGGATACAGGAGAGTTTTCGGAGCACATATAAAACCTTAGTTAGAATAGTACCTCGTCACGGATTCCGGTGACAAAGACTCGCTGCTTTCCTCAGGAAACACGTGAGAGGACAGGAGAAACAAAATATGTCAGCATATTGGCATAAAATGAAGACTATATTTCAAATAAACCGATATTACACTAAATTTCTGTTCGATATTACAGCTTTAAGCTGTCCCTGATGTAAAAAAGGGCTGCTATAAGGATTATTTGTCCGAAAGTGCGAACAACTTCATGTGTTACATTGATCTGCTAGAATCAGATCAATTGTAGAAAGATTTCTCGTAGAAGATGAATTAATTGAGCTATTGGAAATAAAACAGGCTTAAAACCAGTGGAGAGTTCATCATGAAGAACTCGAACTTTTTGATTACTCCACGAGCATTCTGTTAGGAAAAAATAGATCGATATCTTGTGCGTTTTTACAGCTATCATTTGATTTATTTGCTCATCAACGCATTGAAATCGTAAACATGCTGCATTCCAAAAATGGGATGACATGACTGATGTACCTTAGGTATATGTACATCTAATGATTTTAAATTGAATTTTATTACATGAAAATTTAAAATTTTTGGTCTGGTAGGACATTGTTAATAATTGGTTTTATGGTTTCCATCTCAATCGTAGCATGACAATTCATCTGAGTGTATCGTTCATTGAACAGATGTGCTTGTAAGCGAATCACCACAATTTGAACATCGTATGTCCGTATGACAATTTCTTGTCCGTTTTTGTGATTATTGTTCCTTATTGATTTATTTTCAATCATATGTATACAAAAAAAAAAAAGAAATAAAAACAGTCAAGTGCACTCGGAAAAAAATCGGGTCCGTGTAACCAAAACCCCTTCAAGGCTAGAAAAACACGGTATATCTGTAGTTTTATTCAAAGAATATAAAAACTACTAAACAGAGGTGATTTGGGTCTTTTCCAAAAACCGGGAATTTTTATCTTAAAAAACCGGGAAAACCAGGAAAAAACCGGGAAATTGAAATCGGTAATTCACTTGCCACACTGACACACACACAAACACACACACACACACAAACACACACACACATTTATTTTCAAGAACATGTAAAATTGTGTGGTTTGAAAATGAATGAAACAAAAAAAAAACAAAAAATCAACAGCAACAGCGGGACTTGAACCAAGAAATATTAAATTACAAAGCACGTCAGTTAATCGACTAAGCCACAGTAGTCAATATCTGCTTGATGAATATTTGATACATATAACGTATAATACATTGTAGTGAACAATAGAGCCATTGTGAGATGAGCAAAGTTGAAGAACAAAAGAACAATAAGCGCCGGTGGTTGCACAATCAAGGCCAATTGTGTTTGCCTTCAGAAAGAATAATATTCGACCTTCAGTGATCGAAATTGAAACATTGCTAAAGGAGAAAATGCCCCTCGACATTAAAAAGCTTATGGAATTACAGTTTAACTAGTCTTATAACGCCGTACACATAATGTTCTTTCCCAAATATGTAGCCAAATTTTCCGAACTCGCTGTAGAATATAAAATATACTACTACGTAGAGCATAACAATGTTAAGTTAAAAATACTCATGTATGTGGAAGACTGCGCCATTGTTCTGTGCTCGTTTTGTAAAGATAGCGCGATAGATGAACCAATAGTGCTCCAACCCTCACAAGATGGTAAAGAGACAGCCTCTGCCCAGTGTGTAGAAGAGTACCAAAGTGGACGGGGATAGCGTGGTGGGTAAGTCGGTGCCTTTCACGCAGTCCACCTGGCTTCGATTCCCAAACTCCGCACATAGGGTCGGGAAGTGTATTCTGACTCGAGTGGCGAATAAAATTATGGTTAAAACCTATAATCGATAAGAGTTCCAGCAAATTATTTGATACAAAATTGAGAAAAAAAGATTCGACGAAATCTCTGTTTGATTGAACAATCATAATTTAATAGGAAATATTAGAATAGTGCAACAGTGCTTTTTTCATGTTTCACCTGCGACTTATCAGTGTTTTACCAGTTAACATGGAACTACCACTGCCACTTAGCAATTAACAGCCACAACGTTTACACTAGTGACGACGCCAAACAAGAAGGAAGCCGGGCGCAGCTTGTAGAAAAACGAAGCGAAATGGTTAATGGCAATCAACACTCGAAATCCTAACAAACATATCAACATGTAATCTAGCCGAAAAGGTTGGGATTTGGCAAAGTTACATCCAGACAATCAAGGGAACAGCTGGAATAATGTATTTGAAGTGGAAGATCGTTTCAAAAAATAGGAAAAAATCTCGAAATTCTTATTAAACTACCTGATTTAGCAGGCTGACATGTTTCGTCATAACAAACTCTTCCAAAAACGTTTTTTTAACTCATTTTTTATCTTGCGCAATGAAAACTCCCTATTTTCGGCTGGATTTAACTTCATGCCATTATTCAAATATTTTGGATTGAGATGAGACTGATTCGATGCATTCTAAGAAGCGGTTGGTGGAAAAAACGGTCGCCGCTGTTCCAAATACCAATTGTAAGAGTGGTTTGCAAGGATCAACGTATACTACGGATGCGTGAGCTAAATTCACGGACATACATGGATCCAACTATTAATGTTAAATGTTACCCTTCGACGTGTCAAAGACAAACTCTTATTGTTTAGGTTAGTTTTCCAATTCTAGAATAAATATTCTGTTTCTTTTTCAGTAGATAATCTTTTTATAGTGTTCAACGGAAATCCTACTATACAAACAACAACAAAGTAGTGAGCATCGCTTTTCGCGTATAACAAATTCAATTTTTTAATCTGAACAAACCGCCATGAATAATTAGCTTCCGGACTGCGAAAACGACTCCCGAAATTATTATCTACTTGGTTAATATTTTGAGACAGTCTAATTTCCATCCTTCTAGGATGTCCCCGTAATGCAAAGTGACATGAACATGCGAAACAAAACCAGAAAGTAAAATGATGCTGTCAGATTGAATTACTCAGCTTTTCTCTGATTGGACAGAGATTGACCTTCTACTTTGGGAAAGATGGATGTGTTTGTATGTGTGTGTGTGTCCTTGAAGAGGAACACAAAGCACCTACCTTAATACTGTCGTAACACGCGGTGACGCGTCCGTTTTGTACTTCGACGTTGGCCGGCGGATGGGCAAACTTGCACTCTGTGTCCGGGCGGGAACATTTGTTGCGCTGAAATTCGCGGCAAACTTCCAACTGCAGCCAGCGGGAGTCCTTGCCGTTCAGTAGATTTGTCATGTTCATCATAGCAGCCATTCGCTGGGGCTCTTCCTATGTGTGTGTATATATTTTTTTCTTTGTATGCGCGCGCGTATATGTGTGTGTGTGTGTGCTTTTCGTTTATGCGTTTAGGCCTTCACGGTTTGCTAGTTCTCAGCTGTAGGAACTTCGCACACACTCTCTCTTTCTTTCTTTCTTTCTCTCTCTCTCACTCGCGAAAATCACAACACTTTTATGATGTGATAATTTAACTTGTGTTCACTAGTAAAACTACACAAAACTAAACAACGAGAGATGTGTAAGTGCATAAAATTGGGAAACAATCTACACGAACATTGACTACCGGCGTTTGACGCTGCGAGTGGAGACAACGTTATTCTAAGACTGCACTAAGAATCCTTTCTACTAAAGTGTGTGATTCGTTTCAAAACCACCGTTCAGCAGAGCTTTGCCTCCGTTTTGTATCACAAGATAAGTCGATGTAGATGATTTTAGCTTTCTCCGGCGGAGTGTCTTTCCGTCTGTGTTGTTTGCTTTCGCTAACTAATTCCTATGGCAATTAAAACCGAAGACTAGAGGTACTTCCGCTTCTCGATCTTTGCTTCTCTGGTGCTAAGATTAAAAAAATTAATTCCTTCGTAGTTACTCAGGAACGGACGTTTTTGGTTTTCTCTGTGTCTATCAGTCCGAGTTTTTTTTTTCAAATGTTGGCTGACTGACCGACTGTCTCAGCTTTCAACTGCTACTGCTTTGATGAAGAAGTGAATAATATGCTTCCCGTTTCAGGATGCCCTTCTTTCTCACTACGTTCACTCGACGGACGCTAGTTTTGATTGTCCTTGGGAAGAGTTATGCCGTTTCCTGGTTTCGCCTTACGAACCGTAACCGGTTTTTTTTTCTGTCCAGCTTTCGCCGTTCGGTAACTTCTAATTACTTCTGCTCTCCGTCCGTGGATATCCTGCGGCTGAGCGGCAATGAGGCGGCAGACTTCTATCAGCTTTCACAGGCGACGGAAATCAGAAACTCTGTCAGTGTGGCGTTCCTTTTTTTTTGCTTTGCTCCTTCTTTCTGGCCGCGCTTTCTATCAAGTTCTTTTTCGCGCGGTTTCGGTCCTGTTACTTTCTGTGGTATAATTGGTGTGATAGTGCAGTTGGCTGTTTCTAGGATGTAATGAGCTTCGCCTTTTCTGTTGGATGCTGCGGTAGAAGATGCAAAAAGCACAAGCACGAGCACAAGCTTAGCTCCTCGAGGGCTGGGGAGGGATAATAGCGAAGCAAAGAGGGACAGCGGGCGGTGTGCAAGAGCAGGCGACTAGCGGCGGGGGCGGCGATGCTGGCGCTCGTTGAGTTCCAGGATTGTGAACCGATAAAAAGCAGCTACACCACGCGTAAAGCCGGTTTGGACGTTACTTGGATGGGGGGAGGACGCTGTCTGAAAAGAAGAGAAAAGAAAAGACGATCATTAAGAATGTTAATCGGTGGTAAAGTCAATGAAATTGGATAGAAAAAAAGGAAGAATATAATTGCTAGATGATAAATGCTGCTAGTGTACTTTCTAAGTAACAAATTTATTAGGTATAAAAGCTTCAAATGAGCCATAAAAATGAATAAACTGCTTTAATTCCCCTAATGGTGTAATGATGCGTTTCTCATATCAATTATACTTTTATATCCAAGTGAAATTGTTTAGAATATCTTAAAAGAAAAACTGGCTCGGGAATTCTGAAACTGAGACTCAAATATTTTCAAAACCCCTTAGTCGTTTTTTTTTGAAAATCTTTTTTGCGTTTCCAAGATATCTGACTTAAAAAAAATATCGAAAAATAACTTTCAATCTCAAAAACCGTTGGATAGATTGGTTTGGTGCTCTCGACAATGTTTGAAAATTTTCGATGTTGAGAAATCACCATAGGGGGGAAAAATAAAAAAAAAATATCTACTCTGCGATTTAAAATAAGTTCCAGAGAGTCGATTCATCCAAACAAATCTTTTTTTCGAGACGACACTAATGGCGTTTTTCATTGAAAAACACTGGTGGCGTGGATTGCTCTGGTTTTGCACTTTCGAGCAGAAATCGCAATGAAACACCGTCAGAATGTTGCATTTCTGCTCCAGTGTTTTTCAATGAAAAACGGCATAAGTCTCGATGTTTTATGTAACTTTAAAACTTTTGGCATCAAAAAAAAATTTCGATTTAATGAAAATTTCATGATCCTACCCTAAGCTTGAAAACAAATCGAAACGATAATTTTGAATTTGCTGCTCATTTTGTTTTGGTGCTTTGCTAAGTTCATATGAAGCTAAAGAAGCTTGAAAATAAATCGAAACCCAGTGGATAGTCTGTTGTTAATAAGTTACTAATTAGTAACGGTAATTTTGAATTTGTTGCTCAATTTTTTTTTAAATTTTTTTGAGTACTTCGCTAAGTTCTTATGAAATTTACGAGGCACCTATTCTAAATAAACTAAAGAACAAATCGAAACCCAATGGATAGTTTGTTGCTAATTGGTTGCGGTAATTTTGAATTTACTGCTCAATATTTTAAAATTTTCTTTGAATACTTCGTCTTTACATGAAATTAACGAAGTACTCGAAAGAAAAATTGAGCAACAAATTCAAAGCCACCATAACTAATTAGCAACTAATAAGTAACAAATTAACCACTGAATATCAATTAGTTGTCAAATTTATTTGGAGTGTTTCGTTAGCTCCATATAAACAACTCGAAAAGTTAAAAAAAAATTAGCTGCAAAATTCAAACCACCATAATTCATTAGCAACAAATTATCCACTGGGTTTCGATTTGCTTTCAAACTTTTTAGGAGGGATGCTTCGTTAGCTTCATATGGACTTATCGAAATACTGGAAAAATTAAAAACAATAGAAACAAATTAAAAACTTCCCGTAACTAATTAGCAACAACTTTTTCCAGCTTATTGAGGAGGGATGCTTAGTTAACTTGATATAAACTTAGCAAAAGGTTCGAAATCGAAAATCAGCATCAAAATCAAAACTGTCTCAACTAATTAGCAACACTATCCACTGGTTTTCGATTTGTTTTCAAGTTTTGCCTTTCTCATATAGAAAGCTTATGCAATCACTGTGAAAACCGACTTTTGAACCGAGGCTCGGAGGGCCGAGTGTCATATACCATTCGACTCAGTTCGTCGAGTACGCAAAATGTCTGTGTGCGTATGTATGTATGTAACGTATTTTTGCACTAACTTTTCTCGGAGATGGCTGAACCGATTTTCACGAACTTATCCGACTGGATCCGACTTCCGGTTTCGGAATTATGGGGTAAAATGTGCAAAAAATGTGAAAATAAGGGCACTAACTTTTCTCAGATATGGCGGAACCGATTTTCCCATACTTGGATTCAAATGAAAGGCCTAGTAGTTCCATATAAAATTCCTGAATATTGTTTGGATCCGACTTCCGGTTCCGGAGTTATGGGGTAAAATGTGCAAAAAAAACGAAAATATGTTTTCTAGCTTTTCTCATAGATGGCGCGACCGATTTTCACAAACTTAGGTTCAAATGAAAGGTCCTGTGGTCCCTGTGGTACGTAATTTCTGAATTTCATCTGGATCTGATTTCTGGATCCGGAAATATAAGGTAAAGCGTGGTAAAAATTGTATACTATCACTGAAAAGGGCGAAAATCCGTAAAAAGTTTTCTAAATCGACCTCAAATCTTCTCCAATCAATAGTTTTTATCAGTAGCTGGTCAAACAAACCGATTTCGGTTATTATTTTTAGGGATCGAAGAAAATTATTTTTAAGAATACCATAGTATTATTAATGATGATATGATTGATATGAGAAAGGCATCATTACACCACTAGGTGGATTAAAACAGGTTTTTTTAGAAGAGGTATTTCATAAACTTTATAAGAACTTAGTTCTTAACTTCATATGAACATAGCGAAGTACTCAAATAAATGAAAATATTTAGCGAAAAATTCTAAATTAACGTAACAGATAAAAAAATTGTCAAATTAAACCGTTATTGAAAAACAAAGAAAGTTCCCTCAAGTTCTACTATGAAAATGTTTAACTATTTCGTTATAATATTAACGCAATAGTGACAGACAGATATTAGTGTTTCGAATGCTATTTGCATTCATCCTCAGTGTATCAGTTTAGAAGCCGGTCTGATACACTGAGGATGAGCGAAGTACTCAGAAAATAAATTCAAAAATTGAGCAAAAAATTCAAAACTATCGGGGACGGGTGATAGCGTGATAGGTAAGTCGATGGTTTTCATGCAGCCCATCTGGGTTCGATTCCCAACCCCGCAGATAGGGTCGGAAAGTTTTTCTCGTTCGAAGAGGTGAATGACCTTAAGTTTAAAACTTGTTTAATTGAAAAAATATAAAAAAAAACGATCGTAACTAATTAGCAACTAATTGGTAGAAAAAAAACTATCCACTGGATTTCGATTTGATTTCAAGCTTATTTGGAAGGAATGCTTCGTAAATTTCAAAAAACAATTTTAAGTTACCGTATCTAATAAGCAACTAATTAGCAACAATCTACCTACTGGGTTCCGATTTTCTGTCAAGCTTATTTAGGAGGGGTGATTCGTTAATTTGATCCGGGTTGGCGGTTCAATGCATACGGCGCTGGTCTTACAAGCCAGTTGTCATATGTACGAGCCCCGACCTGAAAGGATTCATAGTGTCAGTAAGATCGTAGTACTAGCCATGCAATGATTCTGTACGCTAAGAATCAGCTGCGAAGTCTGTTGAAACAGAAAAAGTCCCAATTCCACAAAAGGAATGTAATGCCAAGACTTTGCTTCGTTAATATCTTATGAAATATTAAAAATATTTTTTTTTGATTCTTAAAAAACAAAAAAGTTTGTACATAAACTAGTATAACCTATAGAGTGAAAAAGTACTAAGGTCGGTTAAACCATCTCTGAGGAAATGGGAAGAGATACTTCCAAAACCGGAATCAGGGATCCATTTTTGAGTTTATGGCTACAATATACGGTCATTCATCAAAAACCCCAGAACAAGGAAAGCCAAATTAATGTTTGGCCGTCTACTGACACTGACTACCGATTGGAATAGTTTTGTGGCAAGTTCAGAAATTATTTTACTTTTTATTTCCGGTGCTTCCGGAATCAGATACCGAGAACCAGCATAGCCGGAATCGGATTGTTTGGTTGTCTATTGACAATGGTTACGTGTTGCCACTTCAAGTAACGGTATTCAGTTTTTAACACACTTTACCCTATAATTCCGAAACTGGAAGACGGATCCGGATGAAATTCGAAAGTTTTGTATGAGACCATGAGACCTTTCATTTGAATCAAAGTTTGTTGAAATCGGTCACGCCATCTCTGAGAAAAGTGTGAAAGTAATTTGAAATAAGAAATAAGATATCCGAAAGGCGTATCAAAAAAAAAAATCAGGAACTTTGTATAGGACAATTGTACCTTTCATTTGAATCTAAGTTTGTAAGAATCGGTTGAGCCGTCTCTGAGAAAAGTAAGTGTACTTATTTTCATTTTTTTACACATATCACCCTGTATTTCCGGAACCGGGAATCGGATTCAAGAAAAATTCAGGAACTTTGTGTGACGTTCTAAGACCTTTCATTTAAATCTAAGTTCATAGAAATCGGTTTAGCCATCTCCGAGAAAAGTGAGTCCAAGAAAATGTTACATACATACATACACACACATACATACATTTTGCGTATTCGACGAAGTGAGTCGAATGGTATATGACCTCGACCCTCCAGGCCTCGGTTTCAAGGTCGGTTTGCAAAGTGATTACATAATCTTTCTATATGAGAAAAACGAAAATAAAAAATATTTTACAAAGAGTATAGCCGGGTTCTCATACAATAACTGTCCCCAAACAGAACAAAATTTGATATATGGTGTTTGAAAAGGTTTATATTGGAGATGATTTTCCCAAAATTTCAACCCTTTAACTGCCATATTGGTGAAGTTAGTGTGGTTCTTCTGATTTTCAATTTATTTATTTTTTTCAAAAACCTCTTTAGAAAAAAATTGAAAAAAATCAGGAATATTGGAATATGGGAAACCTCTCTGATTTTTTTCAGAATTTTTCAAAATGTATTTCATGTGAAAAAAAAATGTTCAAAATTTTCGATTTTTTTTAAATCGCACTTATAATTTAGGTACCTACATCAAAAATTAATCATTTATGAGTACATTACGCTGTATTTTTTCAGATTTTTAAAAAATGTGAACGGGTATAATATCAGACTTTAAAAAATAATTCATTCGGAAAAGCATGCGTCTCCATCAAATTGTAAACATCCGCTGGAGACGCATGGTATTTAGTTCTAAAATCATATATCACATGCCCTCAGAACTAAATACCATGCGTTTCCATCAACAACTTGAGTTCAGGGCTTAAGAAAGAATTTTCATAAGGAAGGATCGGTGAGAGAAACATAAATCAGAACTAATGAATTGACAAATATTTATGTTTTAATATACGGTTTAAAGTTTTTATTCATGAACTGATAAGTCATCTTACATTTATTTTACATTTATTGTATTCAAATCAAATAATAATTATATTTAGTAAAAATACTAAAGGACAATTAAATTATAGTTCTTTTGCAGAAAACAGTATTCCTAGATACCAAGCGCAAAATCAAGGAAAATTCGAAACCAAGCGAAATCTAAAAAACTATCAGTTTTAAGGTAAAATGTTCGTCGACGTTCTGTATCACTTGACTATTCATACGCCAAGTTGCCTGAAACTGCTCAACAAGACAGCTAAAGTCAAACGGCTTAAGCTCATAAAGACGAATTAATCAAACTGAGATAGGACTGACAGTAAATCCGTCGAAACAAAATGTATGAGAGGGAAAGGCTTTAAAATATAACATCTTCCCACTCGAATAATGGTACTTGGCGACGATATCGTGGAGGCTCATGAATTCGTCTATTCATTCATTTATGACCGCGGATAAGGATATAAGAAAAGTAATACGTCACAATAAGATATTAATCAACGGTGTATAAATCAAGGTTTCCAAGAGCTGCTTGGATATCCAAATAACAGAAGAATAACAGACAGCAAACATTTAAAAATGTGATTCGGAAGGCTCAAGAAAAAGAGAAGCATAGCGAGCAAGGTAGATCGATCAAATGGAGGCAAAGAGTGGTTATAGTCTGAGCTGTATGGAGACGACTTCTAGATACATAATAATAGGGCTTGAACTGATACGTGAGAAAAGTACTCCATGAAACACCAGAAAAAGACTGCGTCCGCTGGCACACATGTTCACTAATGCATTCCCTACATCATTGCTTGGTATATCGACTCAGTCGTGGATTACGTCAATACTCAAACCCTGAGCTCAAGTTGTAGATGGAAACGCATGGTATTTAGTTCTAAGGGCATGTGATATATGATTTTTGAACTAAATACCATGCGTCTCCATCGGTTGATGACAATTTGATGGAGACGCATGCTTTTCCGAATGAATTATTTTTTTAAAGTATGATATTATACCCGTTCACATTTCTGAAAATTTTGAAAAAAATACTGCGTAATGTACTCATAAATGATTTATTTTTGATGTAAAATCTAGAGTGGTACCAAAATTGTAAGTGCGAATATTTTGAACTTTTTTTTTCACATAAAATACATTTTGAAAAATTCTGAAAAAAATCAGAGAGGTTTCCCATAATTCCTAAAATATTCCTGATTTCTTTCGATTTTTTTGCTAAAGAGGTTTTTGAAAAAATTAAATAAAATTATAATCAGAAGAACCACCCTAACTTCACCAATATGGCAGTAAAAGGGTTAAATTTTGGGAAGAATTATCTTCAATATAAACCCTTTCAAACAGCGTATATCAATTTTTGTTCTGTTTGGGGGCAGTTTTTGTATGAAAACCCGGCTATACCGTTTACAATTTTTTTCATACACATATTTGAAAAATTGAAAAGAGTAGAAAATTTAATATAAAATTCCGTCACAGTTTTTTTACTTTCCAACATAGTTATGAAACAAAATTAAATGTTAATTCTAAAATGCATGTATTATCCATTGAAAAATAAATGTAATCCAATTTTGTTTTAGATCGACAAGGGCTTTCAATCAAGTTTTCGATTAAACTGATGCATTTTTCATTGTTCTTTTTCATTGCTACTTTCTTCGTAGGCTAAGATGGAAAAAATGTCATTAAAAATAGGTGATTTTTAAAAAATTTTAATAGAATTTATGCAAAAATTTTACATTCGACGTAAATTTGACTAGTGTTTCTAAAAAAATAAAAAGTTTCAGCTAAAACTAGGTAATGACATCTACAAAACTTAAAGTTTTAAAAAAAAAATCAATTAAATTCATTTGTTTTAGTAGTAGTTCGTCTTCGTTTTTATAAAATCACTAAACACACTAACGTCAGTGGGAGGTTACAGTAACATGCTAAGAAAATAAAAATAAGTTTTTCCAATTATTTAAAAAAATTTAAATTAATTTTTAGTGTCTTGCTGCCCATAATCGCATATCAGTTCAGTCCCACATGGGTTCTGGTCACTTTTGAGTTAGCCGGACGGATAACGTCTATTTTGACATTACTTTCAGAAATTGTAATAATAATTTGGGGTTAGTTTGGTAAAATTTGAAGAAAAAAAATCAAGTCGTGTCTGTCCCATATGGAAAGAACTCGCATATCTGTCCCACGTATTAAAAATCACGTTTTAATAACTCAAAAATGTACAGTTCACATTAGTTTGTTACTGGTCACTGTATCAATATTGAGCGTTGCCAGTGCATGCAAAAATTAAAAAAAAAAGATTAAATGGCTTTGAATCGATCTTTGGATATAGCCGGTGCGATAATTCTTCCATCATATAACAGTTGTTCGGGATTCCAACCAATGGCAGATTGGTTTAATGGAGAAATAAAATAATAGTTACACACATGGATTCAATATTAGGAACTATTATTTTCATTTACTCAACACAGTTCCCGATTCCACTTGACAAAACTGAGCCGAATTGGTTGTCAGCAAACAGCCAGCCAAACATGAGTTGGAACATGTAATAGCGAAGGAGCAAATATGTTGTGCTCTCCAAGCAAGCAGAACACGAACTACATAAACACGCAAAGATGTTCAGTTGGCTGCGAAACGATCCCCACAAAGCCCGTAGTCGAAATCTACAGCAGCTCTAGCAAACCACGCGTTTGTAATAAAATGCAAATATTATTTCACCCATAAGCTCAGCCAAACAAACGCAGTCATTTATAGAGTTGATGGTCCCGGTCTGTGCCCAGGCTAAGACGACTGTCGCTGTTGCCGATGATAGTCTGCATATCACCACCCTTCCTCCTAGTGCTCCATCCCGCCCAGATGAAGTGGTTGATCTTGGGACAAAATCTAAACAAATGCGTTTTATTAGCTTTTGCGGAACACGCCGTCGAATGGAGTGACGCGTTCTGTCGGGTCCCATCTCTCTTGTCCGGCCGTGAGCTTCACAACAACCAAGCACGGCGGACGATTCTGAAAAGTGAGAAGTTTATTAAATTTTAACACGCGTAGGATGGAAACATTGCGCGTTGCAAACGCCTAGTATGGCGCGTTTGACATTTCCATACGGTTCTACGGTGTTCGAGATGAGATCATTCCGGGTACCGAAGATCCGTTCAGGTAATTTAAAGCTGCCGATGCTACGCTTGACTGTCACTGTTGCTATCACGATAAATCATATTCACACTCGTATGGGTGAAGGCTTCTATCATGCGTAAATCGGATTAAATTTGTCGGCGTTTGTTGAGTGGTAAATTATGTAGTACATTGTAGCAGGTACTGTCCACGCATTCGTGTGCCAAGTGGGTGAATTGTGAATTGCGTGTGCCAAGGCCGTGAACAAATCACCATGCGTTTCCTTTTAAATAACCGTTAATCGTATTTTTACTTCTATAGACCTCCATGAATTCTTGGGTTTTTACACTATTTTCATGGAAGTTCAAAACTTTCAGAAAACCTGCACCGACAGCCTAAAAGCAACCCACACAAACGGAACCGCATTCACTAATCTTGTTCCGGCCATTTCCCGGAACCCGTGTTTCAGTAAACGACTCTTCTCTTTTTTTTTGCTGCATTCCAAGGATCAACCTCGTCGGTATGTGTATGTGCACACGCCCCGCTTAGTAGCAGACAACGTTCGGCAAAGTAAGCTTCTAGCCGACTGACGGTTGACGGGTGGCCTCAAAAGGAAAATGCGTGAAATCGAGTAATCCAATTACTTGGGCCGATGATCGTTCTGTGTGCGCTCTTTGTTGATTCTTTCCCAGCAACTTGTGGTGCGGTTCGTTTAATTTCCACTCACCTCAACTAGGGACGGATATTCGCGCACGTGGGTGTATGTGCGTGCCTTCGTTGCGTTGTGTCGGTTTTGCCGAATAGGGAGGGGCACCGCCGAAAATCAATGTAAATATAAATACACCGAAACCGGAGAAAAGGGCGAGTTTTCGAGCCTGTTTGGTTTTCGACGGTGTTGAAGTCTTGTGCTTTGGCTGTTTAAAACTGTTAGCAGGAGAGAAATCGAAAGGAGAGGGAGATAGAGACGTACAGAAAAAAACTCGAAGCATAAACAGAACCCCACCGCCCGAACAGTCCTGGCTCGCTATGAAGGTGAACTTGTGGGTGGGCATTTTAATTTTAATTGAGAAATGGAATCAATTTCAATTTGAAAGGCTAATGGCTTTGTAAACAAAGTCGAAACCGTTGCGCTGGGTTAGCCATCTTCAATAGCTAGAGGGCTGAAACGGGGTAAACCTGGGAGCATACTCTGTTTGACATTGTTTGGCATGGTTAAATGGTCCGTCGCCTGTTTGACATCAACGCGAATCTGAAATATGAAGGCTACAACCGGAGGTTTGAAATTGTGGTGCTTTGAATAAATCTACCAATTATATAGGCATCAAAACAGTGTCATTCGATGGCGCTAAACAGTTAAAGTAGTGCCTTCTCAGAACTGTCGCGTACAGTTTTGTTGTTGTTTTGACATCTGTCCACAATATTCAGGAGCAGACCACACTTTATACCAATGTGGTAGAAACAGATCGGGGCAAACACAACTCTTTTGTGTTAGTGAAATTAACTTGGCTTCAGCAAGTCAAGTAATACTAAAAACCACGTGCTTGCTTTCGTCACACCGTACGGACTAGTTGGAATTGAATCAAAGCATGTCTATTTTTCATGTACGTCGTCATACCGAACTATTTACAAATTTTTGGTTACCAACGCAAGCAAGCCATGTGGTCAGCCCACCTGTTTATATCACATTGATTTTATAACACATCGTGTTCTATTTTTTTAGTTTGATTACAAAGAATGAAGCACCAACTAGCAAGTAATCGCGGACAATGTTAATTTTGTGTTTATGCATTTGAAGAAATCAAGAATTTCATTGAAAGCTTGATGATGCTTTCGGGCCCTATGCCTTATCAAACAATTCTAGCAATACGCTGGAGATGGTTTCATCGCTTCAAAAGTGATTATTTTTATGTGAGAAACGAAGAACTTGAAGACCGTTGAAAAGATTGAATACATTGAATTGACTAAGGTACACCGAAACCTCCATTTACGAACTAAACGGGGGTTCGTAAAAAGGGATCAGGGTCACTTCGCCGAATGCCATTTCGCCGAATGCCATTTCGCCGAAAGCCATTTCGCCGAAAGGGTCATTTCGCCGAATCCTGAAATCGTCTTGAAATCGTAATTAGAATTAATATAAATTAAAGACAAACGAAAGATGATAGCGTTAACGCCCGTTTTGTTGACCTACCATTGTACTTCTTGAATAATGATTGATTGTTGTACTCTTGAACAAAGATTGATTCATGAACCTCAGAAAGTAGTTCCCAAGAAAACTTATTGGCTATTAGCTAGTAAGCATCAAAGCAATTGCATAGGTGTATCTACCAGGTAAATGAAGGTGGTATTTCCCGTTTATTAAGTGAAAATGAAAAAATATCTAATGCGGCTACGCCACATCGTTTTGTTTCATGTGCTGTCCGACCTCGCTACCGCTCGTTCGGACCTAACTAAAGCAAAGAAACCTAGCTTTGAGTAGACCGGGCAAACGAGGCGGTTACAGGTTTGTATGCAAGAGGCCGCCGCTTCCGACGGCGGGTCGGCGGCCGACTCAGTTGGCGTCGGCCCGGCGGCTTTGTGCCGCCGAGCCATCTTGGCTTCGGTTATGTGACTGCGCCACATCAGTTATACAGGAGACATAACATGCAGGAGATATGACCCTTACGGCGAAATTACTCTTTCGGCAAAATGACCCTTTCGGCGAAATGACCTATTCGGCGAAATGACTTTCGGCGAAATGGCATTCGGCGAAACGACTTTCGGCGAAATGGCTTTCGGCGATATGACCCGCTCCCCGTAAAAAGAGGTAGTTCGTAAAAAAAGTTTTTGTTATTTGAGATTAGGTCCGTAAAAAAAGTTTACGTTATTTGGGATTTGGTCCGTAAAAAAAGTTTACGCTATTTGGAATTTACTTCGTAAAAAAAGTTTTGTGTAATGAATGTGGAAACCGACCATCATATGGCTATTTTCGAAACGAATGTGAAGAGTAAGTGCAAGAAAATGAAATTTGTGCTCGTTTCAAAATCCAAGATGGCGACTTCCGGTTTATCGTTATTCCTTAAACATCCTTACAATGTGGGTATTTTCGGAACGGGACTGATGAGTAGTAGACGGAAAACGATGTTTGAAGTGGTTTGGAAATCCAAGATGGCGACTTCCGGTTTATCAATATTCCTAAAAACCCTTATAATGTGGGTATTTGAAACGGGAATTGATGAGTAGTTGACGGAAAACGATATTTGAAGTTGTTTGTAAATCCAAGATGACGACTTCCGGTTTGTCGATATTCCTTAAAAACCCTTACAATGTGGGTATTTTCGGAAAGGGATTGATGAGTAGTTGATGGAAAACGATGTTTGAAGTGGTTAGTTACGGTTTAAAATTTCGACATTCTGAAAACTAATATTAAGTCGAAAAGGTTCCTTTACCTGGAAGAAGAGATTACCATACTGAAGAGGTGTACATTGTTTAATCCGATTCGGAGAAAGTCGATCCTGCCAGTTTATCTGTTATTTATTTCTAGAATTGCTCATAAATGTTAAAAATTCAGTGTCTTGTGGTTGTCTAATTGACTCTTATCACTTGAGCCAAATAATATCCCTTTTTCTCGATGGCTTACAAAATGTTAAATCATATTCCGACGGGACAGTTGACATGAGAGTTTGACAAGTTTAAATAAAAACAAATGGGTCGTGATGAGAGTAACAGTACTTTTTCGACTTTATCACGTACACTAAAACAACTGAAATTATAAGTGTAACACTGAAAATAAAAAAAAATGGAGAACACGGTCATTGATTTGAAACCAAATTTTGATGTTTGTGGTTGCTTCCAAATATTATATTGAGACTTTCAGTTGTTCAATGGAATATTGAAAGCATACAATGTAACTATAACGATATAAAATTGTTATAGCTGTTCAGACGTCTACTTGTTATGATCATTTCGAAAATATAGTACAATATTCAAACAATAATGACTAGCAGGAAAAACCTTTGTCAGAAGCATAACTTTTTTTAAACGATATATAATCATATCGTAATGATTGTCAAAGAATACCGATACAATGGAACTCACCATTTTGATTTTTGAAGCGCTTTTAAACATAATTTCCCGGTATATACTCATCAAACCCGTCCCGAAAAAACCCATATTGTAAATGTTTTTAAGCAATATCAAAGAACCGGAAGATGCCATCTTCCGATTTCCGAACCACTTCCAACATCGTTTTCCGTTATCGACTCATCAATTCCGTTCCGAAAATACCCACATTGTAAAGGTTTTTAAGGAATATCGTATTTTATTTCCGAACCACTTCAAATATCGTTTTTCGTCATCTACTCATCAATCCCGTTCCGAAAATAGCCATATTGTAGTAATTTCCATGGAGCCGGAAATTGTTTTCATTGGATGCAAAAACCTCTTGTTACGAAGTTGGTTCGTAAAAAAAGATTACGTTATTTGGGATTTGATTCGTAAAAATAGATTACGTTATTTGGAATTTGGTTCGTAAAAAGAGTTACGTAAAAAGAGGAAACGTAAAAAAAGTGTTCGTAAACGGAGGTTTGGTGTATAAAAACTATCAAACATCTACCGGCACTGATTATTCATCTTAAGAAAGCCTGTTTTTATCGCTTGGTATTCCAAGCTGTTGATTTCACGTAGGTTTTTATTTATTTATTTATTGATTTATTTGTATTAGATACGTATAATTTCCATTCTTTTTAGATACATTTAGTGAGTTAGTTCACGGCAAGCTCGTCTCTAAGAAGCATGTACAAGTATAAATAGATTTCGAGTCAAATCCCAGGAAAAAGTGTTATTATAACTGAAGTTACGTCTTGAACTCAATACTGTTGAAGCCCAGAATGCTGCAACCATCGAACCAATTTTGATTCCAAGAATTGAATAGAACCAGTATGCTTGCCATTGTGCCCTTAGACATCACGAACACATTCAAAATGGTTTTGATATTTTCGTTTGTTTGGAAAACTGACTGTATTTCGTGAAAAAAACAAGGATATTTTCACCCTGCAGATAGATAATAGTGCTTCTTTTGATGTGGAACACATCTTTATTTTCTATATAGGGGTGTAAATCAGAAACTCAAGAAAGACTACACGTAGAAATGTGATCAGGTTTTAAACACTTGCAACTCAGTCTATTTTGTATCAATTATTAATATTATTTCATCATATGATAGGAAATATTTCTAAGTTTTGATTTGAATGTATCAAGCCACGTATTTTCACTTATATATGATTGAAATTTTGATTAGTAGCGAGCAGTGTCCTATTTGGCTGCTAAAAATCTTTGGCATACCGGATTTCCCTGCCATAGATGACGGTTTTGAAGTAGTAAGCGATGTATCAAAGAGAGAGCATCGCTCTGATTGGTCAATCGATGCAAAAGCGATGCTGTTGGAAGCACGCGAATCTATAAATAGAAGCGAAATTAAAGCTAACGTTTCACTCCTACTCCTAGCATGCTAGTGGTAGGTTGTTGCTAGACAGCAAGACAAAAACGTGACATAAAACGATTTGAAGCTTTATGGGCTGATGCCAATTGTTAGCGTAAAACCGTGTCGCTCGCTGTGCGTATTACATTTCTCTTCATGCTCTCTCGTAAATGTGTAAAATGACTCTCGATGTGGCCGGGTGGCCAAGAAAGTATTGATATTTTCGGTTACAAGTTTGACTACATCTCATAAAATCCAATAAAGCTACCGCTTGTTTGGCAACCTTGATGAGCCGATTTTATTTCTCTCTCATGTTTCGTTACGTTATCAGGATACAAGAGCAGAAAAAATGGTGCCGCCATAGAAACGTACTCACCATTACAAAAATAACATTCACTTAATTTTTATCGCGACAACATATATGTTTTTATGCACTAATCGCATCTAAACTAAATTATCTAGACATTGTCAGGATAGATTTTTGATCCATGCTTTTGAAGGCGAGTTATTCAATGAACAAGTTGAAAGTTGCCGTTTTCAGCTATGCAACTCTTCCTTCAGAAAAATGACTTTCCCGACCGCTAAAGTCAAACAATCATTCTGAAATTTTCACAGAATAATCTAAACTAAATTTCTAAGAGATTGTCAGTTGGGTTTTTTGATATTCGTCACTGTTTCTGAGAAAATCATATTTGAAGCGTGAAAATAGCCCTTTAAAACGCCCTAAAACACACTGGCCTCAGCCCTTAATTGGTATACTCTGATCTTGTGTCATGCAAGCTCGGAATTCCATGTTATGTCGTTTCCCCATGAGAAATTGACAACTACCTCTGGATAAATTTTGAGTGCTTCAGATTAATTTCTAATTTATATTAGATGAACTCGATTGATAATGAGAAATAGTTTATCGCTTCAACCGAAATCGCAGAATGGTAGAGAAACTTAACGCTAAAAAACTGCTTGCAAAAAAAACTTAAACACAAGCTTAATTATCAAAATCGCAAGTATGTACAAAGATATAATTGCATATATTTGGGATAATGGTGTAATTTCGCCGGTCATAACACAAATGCAAATAAAGACAAATGATGTTCGGTGTTGGTTCGGATTGATTGAACTTTTCGATTGTAGATCATTAGAAATTTTGGTTGCCTTGTTCCACATCAATGGCTCGAACAACCCCATGGGGCTGATCCTTGTAGTTTTTTGTTTTTAGTAAATTTTTCAAATTTTTCATCGAACATTTCTTAAAACCACTCCCACGCAACGTGCTTGGACGATGGCGCTAAGCTCATGCGTTATAAACGTACGTCAATCGGGATACTTTGTTCGATGGGAAAAATATCTTCGCACTGGGAATGAAGTATTCGATGTCCTCGTACTTCTCGTAGTGCACATTGTTGTTAAAGAATTAAGTTGCTTTTGTTTTTTTAAAGAATTGAAAGATCATAACACTATTCGCTTTATTCAATTGAAGCTTGAACTTGAAAATCGACGAGTATTTTCTCCTTGAGCAAAACTTTTATTTTGTGTACAAAAGACTGTAAATGAGCCCACTAAGAATGACGATATTTCATCGCAATATCGCCGGTAGCTTTTGTTCGTTAATTTACTCTTTTCGATCGTTTCATTACTCTCAAAACTTTATTCTTTGTTTCTGTCATGTCTTGGACGTCATTGAAAAATTTTAGTTGCAGAATTGAACTTCTAAAGCTTTGCAAAAGTTTCAGTTCTATAGTAAAATTCTGTTCAACCGGAAAATACAAGAATAAGCTAGAACGCTTCTCGTCAAAACATAATTTCCCATATATCTCCCGTAGGAACTCGCACGTTGTTGGGCGCAGGAAGATTCCGAACCATCTAACAACAACGAATAGGGACAGCGATAACGCAATGCCAAGGGCAAGCGAATGGCAGAAGCAATTGAGGTCACATTCGGTAATAAATCTTCCGAAACCGTCATTTAACATGATCATAAAACCACCCCCAAAAACTGTTGAATGAAGGGATGCGGTTTGGGTTGAAGACACAAAACATCGACAGGTGCTCGACGGCCCAGGGTAAAAAAGTCCACCTTTATGACATCACAAGAGATATGTTTTTTTGTTGTTGTCTAATAGGATGGTAATACACGAATGATTATTGATATTTACGGTTTATTATAGGGAAAACAAGAAAAATGCGATAAAATTGAATATTACAAACGCGCTTCATGATTTGCGGATCTGTGGTTTCGAATGTTTGTTGACCGTTGATGATGGAGGCGTAAAAAATGTACGTTCTTTGGCAAACATTGACTTTCCACGCTTTCCTGCCACACCACCTCACTCTCCCTCTCTCTTTGTCACTCTCTCCACACTTTCTGCACCGAACATCCTGAGTGGCAGACTTGTTTCCAAACTTGTGTAATCTGTTTGTTCATTTCAATTAATGCAAATGAAATTTTATCTTCGCAGAATCTGCACTCATCCGACAGAATACCAACCGATGCGTTGGTAGGATTAAGGATGAAATGTGAAAGTTTATCCGTTTGAAATATTGAGCAAAAAGAGTAGATGCAATTGAAACTGTCTCCACTTGTTGGAACTGGGATGGACAGTTTGCAACTAATTATCAAAAGTGTCGGTGTGTATAAAGAGTGCTAAGGACACACAGTAGACGAGTGATTTTTGCTTCACAACTGCTGATTCATTCATCAGGACAACAGTGGGATAAAAGTGAAAGACGGTTGGCTACGTTGCATCTCGATTCCCGGCAGAAAAACTCTACTCGGTACTGTATCATGTTCTGTTGTTTCTCTCTCTCTCTCTCTCTGTGCGTTTTTCAAAGCAAGGATCGAGCACAAACGACGCAAATCAGCTTGGAAGAGAGAAGTGTTTTGTTGGACTACAACAACTACAAGCAGTCATCATACGAATGTCATCAGTACTCGAAAAAGGCTAATCTCCGCTCGTTCGACAAGTACTAACTCGGCTAGCAAAGCTTTCAACACGGAATAGGAATCCTCCTCTGATGTGTGCCCATCGTTGGTGCACAGACATTGCAGCATTTGACTAGGAGATTACTAGGAGCCCGTGTTTTGTTGATTCAGTATGAAGAGCAAAGCGAGATTTTTGGAGATAGCTGTTCGTTTGTAGTCAGCCGGTTCGCCTGTGTCCTTACCATGCCGACATTGCAGCATTCAAAACATATTGACTGAGAACAACCGGCACAAAATGTAGTAATGGGTCAAGAATGTCAAAAGAATTTAGTTTCAATTTTGTAAGCAATCTGAAAATTCGTGTCGTTCTTGGTTAATACTGATGGAAAAGACAGTTTATTTGTCAAAATTTTCAGAACCACATCATTGGTAATTAAATGTTTAGTTTTTAGTTCACAGCTGCAAATTCCTTGCGAGATCATAGTGTTCCGAGAGGACTCATCTGAAATACAACACCGTATCTTGATGTGACCAGATTCTCGGTGATCGGTTGTTCGTCTGAGATTCATCTTCACGTGAGTTCTGTCGTCCACGAAAAGATATCCTCTCTACTCTGACAGCGATCTGAAAAATTCCACACTCAGAGAAGGAAAACTTCGGACAGTTCTTTGGGAATATTTTAATGTTCCTAAAGAGAACCGATTTAAGGAATATATCCGATGTTTACCACTGTTGAGTACTTTTTGAAATCATTTCTTTATCTAAATCAGAACCAAAATTCTGGAATTCTAAAGCTACATTTGGAATGAGATAAATTATTTAATTTATGAATCAGGTTTTTTAATTCTAGAACTCATTTTCTGAATTCAGGTTCAACATTTAGTTCTAAAACTGAATATTGAACTTGAATTTCGAACCTCAATACTCTTCCAAACTCTATTTCCAGCCCGTAGGTTCTGAATTTTGAATCTTCAGAAAAAGAATTTTAAAACTGCATTTAGGAATTAAATTCCTGAAGTAAATATAAATATTTAATTCGAGTTCGGAAGTCAATCAAAAATTGTTCCTGAATTCATATCATAAGAAGTTGCATTCCTCAATCAGAAGTCTGGATTCGACTTGCAAACATAAATTAAGGAACTAAATCTAGTTCCAAAAACCTATTTTAATCCACCTAGTGGTGTAATGATGCCTTTCTCATATTACTCATTACATCATAAATATAACCGTGAAATTCGCAAAAACAACTGTTTATTGAATAGGAATAGGATAATTTGTTCGGATCTAACCTCACAAACTCTATAAATCCTGTTTAACCTGCAATTCCGGAACCGAAAGTAGTATCCACAACAAATTAAGGAATTCCGTATGAAACTGTAACACTTTTCTTTTGAACCTATAAGTTTGTGAAAATCTATTCGGCCATCCCCAAGAAAAGTGAGTGAGATCCTTTTTGCAGTTTCTAATCACTATTTCCAATTCTCCCGAAACCGGATTCAGATGAACGGAATAGCCGAAGTTGGTTCGTTTGCTACCAACAAATATGACCTACAAATTGGTACAGTTTTGAACGTAGTTAAACTTATACTTACTATCTCATGCTCTATTTCGTTTAAACCAATTAAACTAAATCTAACGAAACGAACCTGCGTTTCTGGTACTACTGCGTGCTAAACAGCATGAATCAGCAGCATGAAACATGTAGTAGAATTGTTATTATTATTATTGACATCACTACACAACGTGTACGCATGCCTTGTTCGTTTTGTGTTTTCTTCTTCTTTCGGTGTTTTACATATTGTCACTCTATATGGCGATTTGAAAACTTTGACACTCATCGCCCTGTAACTGCGGAACCGGAAGTCGGATCCAGATGAAATTTCACAGTAGGTTTGAAGACAGTATGAACATTAATTCAAATTAAGATTTGTGAAAATCGGTTCAAGCATCGCAGAGAAATTGAAGTGAATTTAGTTTTAGGAGTTTTTCTTCTCCACTTTCGGTGCTCTCGGAACAGGAAAAGAGGGGACCAGTAGTGCCGAATTAAGTTTTAATGCCCACAAACTAACAAGCTCTGCAAACTAGAAGAATTTATCAGGTAGTTTTATGGGATTTGTACCTGTTTTTAACCATCGTTCGTGGAAAAATACATATAAAATTGGTAATTTTCCACTTATCACGCTTTAGTTCCGGAACCGGAAGTCGGATCCAAATAAAATGTTGCACAAATTTTTAGGATATTATAAGACCTTTCATTTGAATCTAAGTTTGCGAAAATCGGTTAGTTTGTTCCAGAGATAATTGAGTGTAAACTTTTTCTCAAATTTTCACATATTACCATATAACTCCAGAACCGGAAGTCACATTCAAACGAAATTCAATAGCAAGCTATGGGACCATAATACCTTTTATTTGAATCTTAGTTTGTGAAAATCGGTTCAGCCATCTCTGAAAAAAGTGAGTGCATATTTTTTCACTTTTTTGGTACATATCATCCTATATCTCCGGAACCGGAAGTCGGATCGTAATGAAATTTCTATTCCTTAATGGGCTACTCTGGAAGATTGGATCCGGATAAAGCTCAACCTCATTCAATAGGATAATATATTTATTTTAATCGAAGTTTGTAATTCCGATACATATATTTTGTCAAATAAATCTAAATCAATTGAAATTCTTTCTTTCATTCGGGCGCACATCTCGTAAAATGACTATGATTTGTCCCTACTTGAGCACTGAGTTTAAAATCCCCCACCGGTAACGGACATTCGTACCTGCACCGCGATTCTGATTTCTTTAAAAGATTGACAACTCGTGCTCATGTGAACTGGGTGCCGCTGGACACGCTTGTGTTTGTTTCCCAAACCGAGCTTCGGTGTTGGTTTTCGGTTTCTTCACAGCGTGCTGCGATCGTAAAGGCGGTGTTTTGTATTCTTCTCCCGTACCAGCGCTCATTACTTTGCAGTTCCGGATCCGTGGTGACATTCAGGAGTTTCGCATGGAATCATAAGACCTTTCATTTGAACCTAGGTTTGTAAAAATCGGCCATTGCTGTCATTGCTGAAAAAAGTGAGTTTGTGACCACTATTTCCAGTGCTTCCGAAACCATAGGACGGAGATTGGTATAGCCGGAATGGATACGTTTGGTTGTCAACTGACAATGCCTACCGATTGATAGGCATTGTCAGTTGACTGAACCTTAGTTAGGAACTGGTTTGAGCCCCAAAAATTCCAGTTTTCCATGTTTTGCATAACTGCTCTGTTTAATTGTTTGAAATGTTCAGTACTCTTAGTTCAGTAATTTCGGAACCTCAAGTCAGATCTAGATGAAATTCAGAAGTTTTATATAGGAACATAAGACCATTCATTTGATTCTAATATTGTGAAAATCGGTTCAGCCATATCCGAGAGAAACTAGTACACATATTTTCGACCTAACTGATTTGATACCGTGTAAGATTTTGTAGTCCTGAGAAGGACCATTTGGTTTCGAAAGATTACTTTTGTATTCTACGAATAAGAGCGGCAGTTTAAGGCGGTTTTGTAAAAAAGTTTTTAACGTTAATTTTGGAATCCTGAAAAGGGCCGTTAGTGATTTTGGAGTCTTGACTATTTGGTTACGAATTAATACTTTGTATTCCAGGAAGTAGCGGGCCATTCCAAATCATTTGTAAGTTTGAGCCTTGACCTACAAAAAATCATTACATAAATACTCAATACGCTCATAGATTTCAATATTTCATACAACTCAATACTTGAGTGAAAGAAACTATCAAAATGCTGTACGGAATTGATTTCCGGCTTTCAGAAGTGCCAAGTTATGGAATGCTCTACGATATTAAACACTTTTCGAAAAAAAAATTTTCGAACGAGATCCAGCTTGATTTGCGCGAAAATTGCAATTTATCTTGATGTGCAGTAAACTGATGATTTTTACCTATAATTTGCAAAGAACTAATCGAAATAGTTCTTTGAATAACATTTAGAGCCATTAGAATGGCTGATTTTGTATAATGTTCCCCATCGTTGTCCACTTTTCGTTTTCTTTCTCTCCAATGCAAACGACCAGCAGCTGGATAACTCAATCGCCCTTGTTTGAAGTGAAACTCACACTAGGAACGTCCAACAGCAGCAGCAGAAGAACTAGTTGTTGTTTTTCTGCGTTTAGGCTTGAGGAACGGAGCCCCATATTCGCAACTAGCTGAAGCACCACTTGAATATTGGCGGGTGTAGTTCCACTGTCTTGATGCAGATGGCGGCCTGCGTACTCGATGTGTCTCCGTTATCATAGACAGAAGCTAGCAAACGTGCCACAGGGTCTATTTATAGATTCGGTTGATTTCGATATTTGGACCTATTTTTTTCACAATTTAAACAATGTTAACGTAATAAACGTGATATTTACAACAATCTTACAATTTTCCCTACACAAAATTCACAGAGTTGCGGATGCAAATGATGTCTTCATGGTAATAACCGAATCATGTATATAATAGGGCTGAAAAGTCACCACTTGTGACTGAACACCCAATTTAAATCTTAATAATTTAATTTTAACTCATATTCCAATAAAAAGTTATTAAAAAAACAACAACAATCTTACACCTACTTCCATTCGTTTCGTGAAAGAATAAGATAAAATACTCATACAGAGAAAAAGGCATTAAGAAACCAAACCTGGAGTAATTTCGTTACACTTTAGTGTTGTAAAATTTTGAAAATGCAACCAGATGAGCGTAGTAAAGAAAGATGTAGTCCTACGTCAGTATAGTTTTTTGAAAGCTTTAAAGAAAAAAAATGCAGTTTTTCCGTTTTTTTTCGTATATATGAGTCCTAATAAAAACTAACAAAGCGTACTTCATAGTTTTTATTCGATTTAAAGTTTCACGTGAGAAGCTGAAGAAAATTGAGCCGATATCGTTTCGAAAGTGGAGCAGATATCAGTTCTAAGGTTGAGCGGATATCATTTCGAAGGTTAAGCGGATTAGGTACGCTTCGTTTACCGGCACGTATTCTTGCGCGTGTAGTTTTTCAACAACTTCAAATTTTGAGACCTCCTTCCACCCACGTCTTGTATACATGTTTTAGATATTATTCACGAAAAAAATTAAAGCGGACCCCCTTAATGGTGTTCCGTAGTCATCCTCCGCTCCAATTTACTCTAGCGGTATATAAACCTGTTTCTTTCGAAAGTCTAACAGAGACGACTTATTACGATTACAAGAAAGCAAACTTCAACGCAATGAATCACTTCCCATTTTCAATAAACTGGGAAACTATTTTTTCAAACAATGATGGAAACTATGCGGCTGCATCATAGACTAATATAATCTCATATTCTATTGATCAGTTCGTACCTAAAAGAAAATGCCATAAACCAGTTTACCCTCCTTGGTCTAATCCAACCCTTAAGCAGTTGAAGACCGCTAAAAGATATGTCTTGAAAAAAATCTCGAAGCGGCCAACTCTACATCTGAGGTCTCATTATGTGTATCTTAATAATCGATATAAACGTCTGAACAGATCATTATATAACACCCATCTTCTTCTTACGTTGAACGTAATTTAAAGAAAAACCCAAAGAGCTTTTGGTGTCATGAACAACGTGAAGAAACAGGACTGAGTTCTCATATGTCGCTCGGAAAGGTTAAATCATCCACCTTGCCTGATACCTGCAATCTATTTCAAAGGCACTTCAGTAACGTTTTTTCCGATGAAATCCTCAGCAGCTCCGAAGTATCTACAGCGACAAACAACGTTCCTCTTCGTTCCCCTGTTGGACCACACCCTACTATTACACCGACTATGATAAGTAAGGCATGCTTTAAATTAAGAAGCTCTACAAACGCAGGACCTAATGGTATTCCTTCAATAGTACTAAAAAAGTGCTTGGATAGCCTAGTCTCACCACTGACAATGCTGTTCAACATGTCCCTCCAGTTGGGAACATTTCCTGACCTCTAGAAAAATTACCGTGGAATAGCCTCCATATGTGCTGTTTCCAAGTTATTTGAAATCATTGTTCTCGACTTCATAACTCATAAGTGCAACGACTATATATCTGAAAATCAACACGGATTCATGCCTAAACGGTCTACATCTACTAACCCAGTAACTTACATATCTTTTATCATGCAATCCATGCAATCTCGTCTACAGGTAGACGCTATCTACACTGATTTCTCAGTGGCATTTGATAAAAAAACAATCAAATAACAATTGCTAAACTTGACAGACTTGGCTTTAGTGGTTCTTTACTGGATTGAATGCATTCATATCTTACTGGTCGTGAGCTGTCGGTAAAAATAGGAAACTGTACAGCATCACCGGTTGCTGTGAGTTCTGGAGTACCTCAAGGAAGTCACTTAGAACCGTATATATTTTTACTCTACCTTAATGATCTGCATTTCTTACTGAAATGTTTGCAACTATCATTTGCGGATGACTTCAAACTCTACCATCTGATCAAAGAACAAGAAGATGCACATTTTTTGCAATTGCACACTCAATTGAATACATTCGTGGAATCGTGTCACTCCAACAAGATGGTATTAAACGCCTCTAAATGCTCCATCATATCATTTTTCCGCAGGCACTCAGTAATAAGATATGACTACAATCTTTTGCAAAATGTTCTTAAGCGTGAGTCGTTCGTGAAAGACTTAAGAGTTATTGTTGATGATAAACTTAATTTTAATAATCACATTGATTAAGTGATTTCGATGGCATCGAAAGTCTTAGGCTTCATATTTCGAATTACCAAAAATTTCGTTAACATACACTGCTTGAAAACTCTTTATTGTGCACTAGTTCGATCATCGCTTGAATATGCGGCTGTCGTGTGGTCACCTCATTATCACACTGATATTGATCGTATTGAAGCTGTTCAACGCAAATTCATTAGGTTTGCTCCCGAAATCTACCATGAATAGACCCAATAAACTGATCGAACTGGATCCGCTGTAGATTCGTAGAAACGTCTTCTTCGTTCACATCCATTTTTACGGATCCCTCGTGCTAGAACTAACTACGGATATAATGAACTGTTTCTCAATATGTGTCGTTTATTTAACAGTTGCTCGCAGGTCTTTGATTTTCATCTCTCGCGTAATGCGATGAAACGCTTATTCAATGATTCCTTAACTATCCAGTAAATAAATGTTTACCATCTTCATTGGAAACTAATCAGTTTCACCGAAACTAACCAGTTCGTCCTCCCTCTCATTTTCTCCGTCTTCCACCATCTTTTTGATCACTAATTAGATCTACATGCCGATTCTTACCCCGTCGCTCTATAGGGTTAGTAGTGTAGCTTTAACTGTTAGTTTTAATTGTTAGTTTTAAACGTAAATGTATCTGTTGGATCATTGTAATCTGTTGATACAAAAAATGAGGAGGCCTTATGCTTGCTGGAGAGAGAGAGAGAGATTGCTATATTTCATCTCCATCGGGCTTTTCCCTGCTCCCCAAAATAAATCAAAAAAAAAGTATGGAACAAACACGGTTACCATAATCTTTCATTTTCAACCATCCTTATACATGAATAATAGAACAGATTGACACTTCTGAGCTGATCGAATTAATCTTATTCCATAGAAAAACCATGCTCACAAGATCTTCTATTTTAATCCGATTTCTTGAAAACTGGTTTACCTATCTCTGAGAAGTCGATGTGAGTTCCGAGTTGTCGGAGTTTTTGACCACTATTTTCGGTACTTCCGGAACCGGAAACCGGGGATCGGTACTGTCGAAATGAGTTTATTCGACCATCAACTTAAAAAAATTTCCAACCTAGAAGACTTTGCTAACCAGTTTTGTAGAATCCGCTTCTCTTTGCATGGTCACTTTGTAAAATATGCTCTTGAAATTGAATGTTTAGCACTTATCATCCTGTGACTCCGGAACCGGAAGTCGGATGCAAATAAAATTCATGCATTTTGTATGAAATCAACCAAAAATTATGAACGAGAAAATGTTTTGGGTTCTTTATCATGACACGTTCAATGCATGTTTGAAGCTATCTCATGACCGTTCGGCTGTACCGCACAAACGTACTTCAACGGTCGAGCGATAATGGCATTAATTAAAATTAAGAAAATTAATGAAGTAAGGGAACTGGTTTCGCCTCCGTACCTGCCGGTTAAAAATAGCACACCGGCCGTACGGGTAAGTGCCTCAACCGGGCAATTACACAAGCATGTAGGTGGAGAAAACTATCGCCAAATTGTGTGTAGAAATGCAAGAGCGAACTATTTTTGAAATCTGTTTGTCCCGTAACCTAGATACTTTGCTGAAAGGAACCTCAGAACACTTTTATCTTGCAATTAAATTAACACCCTTAATTTATTAGATCCGTTGGCAAATAATCTGAACCTCAATCAAGCCGATAAATGAAGCATTACCAATATCTCGCCGTTTTCAAATAATTAGCAACCGATGAATTCGATAATTGCAACTCTTAATTCGATTGATTGCTTGATAGATGGGAATCATTTACAGATTGCTTCATTTACTCCACTCATAGCATCATTGCTCTCTGTTTCGTTAATTTGTTTTCAAATTCATTTTTCTATTTTTTATTTTCATCCGCACCTGGTCGGTCCGCTTCGATTGCATCGATCCACGAGTGATTGGTTCGCTTCTTCGACCAATGGCATCTGTTTCTTACCTGGCGTTCTGCAAAACCGCGGTACCGATAATTAAATCCACTGCTGCTTGTTTAGTAATTAATGAACGATTTGTGGGGTGTCGGTTATTGTGTTTCTTCGTTTTCTTGTTCGCTTTTGCTATTTTGCATTTCTATTTCAATCGCTCTCTTGCTCTCTTGCTATCACCGCCGGCCGGTTCCCGTTCATTCCGACAGCCTTGACCCGGACTCGTAACCTCCCGGAGTTTGATGTGCAGGGGGGTCCGCTGTGATCCGGGCGGTAGTCGACGTCTTGCTCGTTTGCCACCGCATGTCTTCACCGGACAATGCGGCATTTCAACCGTTCGCTCACGAATTGTTTCGGTACAGAACCGCACGATTGTCCCGCGATCGAGTGTGATACTAGACGCGAAAAGCGAGACTTCGGGGAACGAGGTGGTCTTCGTTTTGTATTCAATTAGTTGCTCATTTGCATTTTGCTGTGCCTGCTCCCACCCAACAGCGACGGTGACGGTGCCGTCGTGCGATTCTGCCGTGTGTGTTGCGACGGTGGTTGGAAAGGTCTTATGGCCAGGTTAACTAGAATTGGTGATTCGCCCAGTTGATCTTTCGTTTACGGCGAGTTTATTTCGAGTTGCAATTACTCAATCGAACTGTTTTAAGAAAGACATCGTAAATCGTATGCATCGAGTAGTAGGAAGAGCTAATCGTGCCCCTAGTATCGAACTCTGCTACCGGGGTGAACTTTCCAGTAGTTTCAGTAGTTGAAAGAACGGAACTCTTCGGTCTGGCTTCACTTCACACATCGGTTCAAGTGGGTGAATAATCGACCGCTTGGACTCGGTGCTCATAGACTAGCTTTTCGAATGCAAAATGCATTTCTATATAAACGTTGGCCGGAAAGAGCAAACGACATTCGAATGGGCTTCCATCTGTGTCGGTAAATTTGAGATTATTTGGCTTCGTGTGAGCCGGCCAGGACATGCATTGAAGAGGAAACAAATGGAAAGGCACTCATGGACTTGCGAACTTTGTATTCAGTTGATTCTAGGTTGCTTATGGCTAGTCTAGTAGAATGATTTACTGTCGTGCTGTTGAATGAAGGAATTAACAATCCATACACAGAGTAGGTTTACTACTCATCAGCCGCTTTCAGTGAGGTGGTATTGAGCTGGAAACTGAAATGACTCACGTCAAAAAATATAACTTCTGGTTGAAAGTCGCAATCGGTGTAAAGCTGATTGAAAATGGAATAATTTTGCAAAGAGTGTTTCATTAGTAGATTGTTTTGAAAGTTCTGTACCTTTCAGTGATGATATTTTTTCTTAAAATTAAAAAAAAGAAAAAAAAAACTAGAGATTCCCTTCATGCGATTGACGCGGAACTAACTTCAATTTGGGAACGGGTATAGCGTGATGAATAAGTCGAAGCTCTTCATGCAGCCCGCCTGGGTGCGATTCCCAACCCCTAACAAAGAATGTCCCGAAGAGGCAAATACCTTAAGGTAAAACCTCTATAATCGAAACCAAAAAAAAAATATCGCAGAAGATTCATTTTGTAACTCGACTCCTGACTGATGTTGATTATGATTTTCGTTTTCTTTATAGCTGTTTGATACAAGTTAATCTTTATTTTTACCGAAGAAAAAAAATCGCAACACGTTCGGAGAATAATTTTCGGATCACCCTAATGATAAGAACCACCCTAATACCGTCAATACTGAGGATTTTTACGCGGTTTTTATGCGGTTTTTAACGCGACTTTTTTAAGCGGATTTCCGAAGTTACGCGTTTTTTTACGCGGATTTCTAAAGTTCGTTTTAAGTCAACTATCTGACGCTTAGAAAATGTTCGATTTTCTTCCAAAATACTAGCTTAATCCACCTAGCAGTGAGATGATACCTTTTTTTAACAATCCGCATGTGTTTTTTGCATGAATACAGACCTTTTAAAAATTATAAGGCCACCCTCGAATTTCAAGTTTTCGCGTGATTTTGACGATGGCAATCGATGAAGAATGACACAAATACAAGCAAAACATTTTCGTATCGCATATTTGTTGACAAACAAAGCCGAAGCAGCTGAAGTTAGTAATTATCCCTTTTCAAAATTATAAGGTCACCTTGTATGTTTGTCAGTTTGTGTTGAATATAGTGATTATAAATATCATTTTTATTCATTTAACAGCACTGTGTGACTATGGGTAAGCGAAAGAGACTAAATCAACAAGAACAAGGATAAATTATGGCCTTCAAGAAGGTAGGATGGAGGATCAGGAAAATTGCAGAAGAAATTGGTCGTAGGAGATGTGCGGTCGCAAATTTTCTGAAAAATCCAGCAAAGTATGATCAGAATAAAAATGCAGGACGCAAAAAGAAACTGTCAGAGAGAGATACTTGTCGAATTGTCAACAAATCTTCGAATTCTACCTTGAGTTGTTCACAAATCCGTACTGAACTTAAGTTGGAAACGACGGTTTGGAGGGCATTAAAACTTTCTCCCAACATAGTTCGAGCAAAAATGAACAGTGCTCCTCGTTTACTACCTCACCACAAGGAAGCTCGACTGGAATTTGCACGTCGGAACATGTTCCAAGATTAGAAAATGGTATGAACATGTTCTGCAATATAAAAAAAAATAAACGCATTTAAACTATTCAATAACAAATGTGTTGAACTATTACAGGTGATATTCTCGGATGAAAAAAAGACGGACTAGACGGATTCAACGGTTATTGGCGTGATCTAGGGTAAAGTGTTATAATATGCCCCCCTTAAGAAAACATTGAGATATTTCCAAGTGTATTGATATATTTTCCTCGCGAATGTAAGTATTTCATTGCAATACGGATGAGGAACATAATTTTCAATGACTCCAATAGAAAAGATGAGAATTGATTGATGTAAACACATTTTCCAAAACGGCCACATTCTTAGTTTTTTTCGCTCGCCTCAGACATAATGCCCCAGCAGCCGTAAAATATGTCTCACAACAAATCAGTGGCATGACACACAACAAAAGACATTTTATCCCACAACAATGATGCATTATGCTTCTTGAAATGTCCATAAAGTTACTGTTTTGAGATAATCAGTATGTCAAGGAAATGGCGGATAAAACGTCTTTTTAGTCGAAGCTTTACATCGAAAAGCTGCCAAATGAGATTTCTGGTTTTTTCATACTTTCCTGCAAACGACAACTGCCAAACTTGCATAGCAGAAAGATCCTACGAAGAGATAGTGTTAGTGATAAAACTTTGGCACAGAAAAGTCTTCAATGCTTAAGAAAGGAAAGGGGGCATTTTGGCTAGCAGGGGCGCTTTATAAGACTTTCCCCTACGTAAGGATCCACGATATTTCTCAAAGAGAAATTTTGGGGTTCGTTCTGTGCAACCGGCAGGCTGAAACTACCATTTCTATCGCACAAAATGAAAAGTTTCGATTACATAAATGTCCTCAAAGATAGTCTGCTGCCAGTAATTAGAAGAAAACGCAAGTCAAAGCTCATTTTCCAGCAGGATAACGCCAGTATTCAGAAAAGTGCTGAAACAATGAAGTGGCTAAAGTCCGAGAAAATTGATATTTTGAACTGGCCAGCTTGCTCACCGGATTTAAATCCAATTGAGAATCTCTGGGGTATTATGGTACGACAAATTTATGCCGATAATCGTCAATTTTCATCATTAGAAGAGCTAAAAAGTGCTGTTCTTCAGCCTTGGGAAGCTATTGAGCTGGCAACACTGCAGAAATTGATGTAAAGTATGCCAAATCGTATTTTTCAGACAATAAACCGTTCCGGTGGAGCAACGGATCATTAGATGCTTTTTGTCGCTTATTTTAATCATCCGAATAAACTGCAAGTGGCCTTATAATTTTGAAAAAACATTTTTCCTTAAAAACGTTCTATCACAAAAGTTTTTCAGCGAAATCAATCAACTCTTGGACTCATATTCGTGTTTTGCAATCTAATTTCGTGTTCCATCGAAAAAAATCCTAAAACTTTTTCTTTTTGCCTTTCTCTATAGAAAGGTATTAGAACTGCTGGAAAAACCGACTTTCGAACGGAGCCTCGGAGACCCATAGTGTTATATACCATTCGACTCAGCTCGACGAGATCGGAAAATGTGTGTGTGTGTGTGTGTGTGTGTGTGTGTGTGTGTGTGTGTATGTGTGTGTGTATGTATGTGCACTTTTCGAAGATATTTGAACGCGCTCAATTTTCTCAGAGATGGCTCAACCGATTTTAACAAACTTGGGCTCGTTTGAAAGCTACTATCGGGGCATTGATCAAGTTCGAAGATAAAATGGCTGTGACTTTTGGTTCCGGAGATATGATTGTATAAGTGACGTAACCGACAAAAAGCGTTGTATTTGAACGCGCTCAATTTTCTCAGAGATGGCTGAACCGATTTGAACAAACTTGGACTCGTTTGAAAGCTACTATCGGGCCATTGATCAAGTTCGAAGATCAAATGGCTGTGACTTTTGGTTCCGGAGATATGATTGTATAAGTGACGTAACCGACAAAAAGCGTTGTATTTGAACGCGCTCAATTTTCTCAGAGATGGCTGATCCGATTTTAACAAACTTGGGCTCGTTTGAAAGCTACTGTCGGGCCGTTGATCAAGTTCGAAGATCAAATGGTTGTGACTTTTGGTTCCAGATATATGATGGTATAAGTGACGTAACCGACAAAACACGTTGATTTTTACCGCTCTTGTATATATAAGGGTGCCAAAATTCTGGGATCAACTCTATTTTCGTAAAGTTCTAGTGCTCAAAAGTTTAAGCACCTCGAAAAAAGCCTTCATGCAAAATTTGACCTAAATCGGACATGCTTAAGGGGTGCTGCCCGGTGGTAAAGGTTTGACAATTATCGATCTTGAAAAAGCACCATAGGGGGGAGTACATGAAATTTCCAAAATCGAAATTTTTTTTTGATGCCAAAACTCTTAAAACTGCATAAAACATCGAAATTTAGTGTCATCTCAAAAAAAATTTTTTTTGAAAAAATCAACTTTCTGGGACTTAGAAAAATTTTCATATTTTCTCTAAGTCCCAAAAAGTCGATTTTTTCAAAAAAATTTTTTTTCGAGATGACACTAAATCTCGACGTTTCATGCAATTCTAAGCCTTTTGGCATCAAAAATTTTTTTTCGATTTCGAAAATTTCATGTACTCCCCCCTATGGTGATTTTTAAAGATATATGAAAATTCAACTAAGTGGACTAAGAAGGGTTTTTTAGATTAGCATCACTGATTACAAATAGGCAACCCAAATGTCAATCACTAGTTTGGAAAAATGATGCTGACTGTGTGACATAAACACTGAAGCATGCTTTTGTGAACTACTCGAATCAATCTGAATCAATTGGTGTCAAAATTAGTACCCGAAATAATTTAATAAAAGTATGAAATATATTTTCATGAGAATGTTATGAAAGAAGAGAAAGGCATTATCACACTACTAGGTGGATTAAGAAGGGTTTTTTGTATCTTGTTATAATTTTGAAAATGTCTGTATTCTTCGGTGTTTTAATTCTCATGACACTATTTTAATGACCGTTGTTTTAAGCGACAATTTGAGATCTTAATTACTCATTACCCTGTAATGTCGAAACTGCAAATCAGATCGAATTAGAATCTAAATGTGTGACAATTGAATAAATCGAGATGTCGAAGTAAGTTCCACTTTAGAGTTTACGGTTATGTAAGGTACTTCCAGAGCCGGTATTCAGGAATCAGCATAACCCAGAACGATTCGTATGGCCATATGACGAATAATTTGCAACAGTTTTGAGTCCAACTTTTAAGATTTTCGGGATTGTCATCTTCTAAATCGGTTTGAATTTTAAAAATTCATCATCCTATAATTCCAGAATCGGATAAAATTCATTAATTTTGCATGGGACCATAAATCCTGTAATTTGATTTTTTGTTTTTGAACTTCGATTTGGCATTTTTTGAGACAACGATTAAGGCACAAATTTCCAAATAACTAGTTAAATAAATCAATGTTAACTTCCCTCTCTGAGCAGCCTAGATAGCCGTGTAGTGTCGGTAGCGGTTTCCCAACTGCTAAGAATAACGCTACGGTCCACCTGTACCGGTGGTATAAGTCCACCAAACAGGTAAGCCGTGTGGCATCCGGCGGAATTATTTTTTACCAAGAATTGATCCACTGGTTTCCTATTCCATGTCGTAAAAAACCACAAAAATAGGAACTCCTAAGTCAAGGTGTATTTCCGTGCCGATGGCTGAATGGCTGCAGGAGGTTAAACATTGCAGTCGTGAACGGAATATCTTGGGTTTTTCCCTTACTGGATACACGCAATGCTTAGCAATCAACTTCTTTGATCATCGCTTCGGCGGGCCAGAGATTAGAAAGCTGAGTGTCTGTGGGTGTCCTCAAGGTGGTGTACTATCCCCACTTTTATGGAACCTAGTCGCTGATGGTTTGTTAAGGAAACTTAATAACCTTGGATTTCCGACTTATGGTTTTGCCGACGATTATCATATATTGATGACCGGTATAAGCATTAATACTCTCTTTGATTTAATGCAACAAGCCCTGCGATCTGTTGAACAATGGTGTTGTCAGGTTGGATTATCTGTAAATCCGGGCAAAACATCAATGGTGCTTTTCACTCATCGTAGGATAATCACAGGAGCTCGTCCGTTACAGTTCTTCGGTTCAGAGGTCACTGTGGTCGATCAAGTCAAATACGTCGGGGTTATTCTTGACTCAAAACTGAATTGGTCTGCTCACATTGACTTCAGGATTAAGAGAGCTTGTATGGCTTTCGGCCAATGCAGACGAGCTTTTGGAAAATCATGGGGACTCAAACCCAGATATATTCATTGGATCTACACAACTATCGTTAGACCAATTTTAGCATATGGATGTCTTGTATGGTGGCAGAAAGGAGAAGTCGCGACAGTTCAGTCAAAGCTAAATCATCTCCAAAGGATGGTCCTAATGGCGATGACAGGAGCATTCACGACAATTCCTACTGCTGCTCTAGAGGCGCTACTGTGCATTAAACCACTATATGTGTTCCTAAAACAAGAAGCATTATCTTGTGCATACCGTCTTAGGGTTACAGGGCTTTGGAACAGTAACCCATTAGAATATGCTACCAGTCACACTCGCTTGTGGTCTCAAATGGTTCCGTGGGATGAGTATTTACTCGCTCCTAGTGACCTAACTCTCACATGCAGTTTTCCTTTTAAAACATTCAAAGTGAGCTATCCTCTTCGTTAGGAATGATTGTCTGGTTGTCTGGAACGACAACTTGATGAACACATAGTTTGTTTTACGGACGGTTCTCTGTTGAATGGTCGTGCTGGTGCTGGTATCTACTGTCGTGAAATAGGCTGGAGCAGTCTCATTCACTTGGTAGATACTGTACTGTGTTCCAAGCAGAAATCTACGCAATTCTGTGTGGAGTACAATCGGCACTTCAGCAGAGGATCTGTGGTAAACGTATTTATTTTTGTTCCGACAGTCAGGCAGCCTTAAAAGCACTCAGTTCGAATGACTCACGGTCGAATCTAGTGATCGCATGTCGAACTCAAATTGAAGACCTCAGCATTTCAAATGCTGTTTACTTCATATGGGTACCCGGCCATTCTGGTATTACTGGAAATGAATGGGCTGATGAGTTGGCTAGAGCTGGTGCAACGAATGATTTCGTTGGTCCTGAACCAGCTTTACCACTTTCAACTAGTTGGATAAAGCACAAGATACGTTCTTGGGCTGCATCCAAACATGCCAGCTACTGGCGCAGCTTGCAAACTTGCGCTCAGACAAAAGCATTTCTACCAGATTTAAATCTGAAAATGTCAAAGTGTCTACTGCATTTCTCCAAGTATCATTGAAGTATTCTGGTCAGAGCTCTGACTGGACATTGCAAACTCAATTATCACATGGCTACTATTCAACGTGCTGAGTATTATTCGTGTGATTTGTGTGAATGCGATTATGGTACTTCATATCATCTGATATGTAACTGTCCCGCATTGACGCAGCTACGTATCCGGGTTTTTGGTTCTCCATACATGGTTGAGTCTGTGTATGCGGAGCTAAAATTGAAGGATATTCTCTCGTTTCTCACCCAATGTGGTAAGGAGCTATAGTCAGAAGGGTTCATCGTTCTTCCTGGAGTGAATGAATCCCTTCTGTATTCACCTTAAATAGGGTTTAGCAGATTGTTTGGCATCCTTTGGGGGGTACCGCATTTACTTCTGCTCGTACATACTGCGAGTTGTTCTGCATTCTTCCGGGAGTGCAGAATGGTGTCGCTTTTGTAAGATCTCTAAATCCTCTCGGGGGTTGGAGGTTTTATTAACAGCAGACTGTTCGGGACCTCGTAGAGGTTCAGAATTTACTTCTGCTTCCACTAAATGTGATCCTCAGCAGATTGTTCAGCATCCTTTAGGGGTGCAGAATTTACTTCTGCTTTTATGTGTTTTTGTGTCGTCAATTTTTCCCATCCTCCTAGTTCAACCCTTACCATTTCCTTTCAATCCTTCCCTCTTATATATCGGGAAAATGATGCTAAAAACAAATTGATGGCAAGGCACAAATCTCCAAATATCAAGGGGAACGTGCCATTTGAGCCAATTTGTTCTGATTCCTGATTAATTTTGCATGGGACCATAAATCCTGTAATTTGATTTTTTGTTTTTGAACTTCGATTTGGCATTTTTTGAGACAACGATTAAGGCACAAATTTCCAAATAACTAGGGAAACGTACCACTTGAGCCAATAAGTTCTGATTCTTAAGTGAAAATAAGTGCAGACATTTTGGGAAATCGTACTGCGTATTGAATTTTTGGGTATCTTCCGAATCGAAAACTGAATACCGCTAAAACTGAAATAAGTTTAGTTGGTTATCGACTATCCAAATCTGCAAACGCGATAAACCTGATTAATTTATGTGAAATCGATATTTTTATACTAATCACCCTGTATCTATCCTTGTCCCGGGTTGGCGGTTCAATGCATAGGGCGCTGGTCTTACAAACCAGTTGTCGTATGTTCGAGCCCCGACCTGGAAGGATTCTTAGTGTCGGTAGGATCGTAGCACTAGCCATGCACTGGTTCTGTACACTCTGAATCGGCTGCGAAGTTTATTGAAACAGAAGGTCAAATTCCACTACAGGAATGTAATACCAAGGCTTTGCTTTGCTGTATCTCCTGAACTAGAAGTTCTGATTCCTCTGACTAAAAAGCAAGACCTTTCATTTGAATCTTAAATGGTTCTTAGATTTCATTTGAATCTTAGATCGGTTCAGCCATCTACGAGAAAAATGTGTTGCACTATTTTAATTTCATTTCACATATCATCTTGTGGTTCCGGAACCAGAAGTCGGATCCGAACGTAATTCAGGAACCTTGTTTGGGAGCATACGACTTCTGAGTTTGCAGAAAACGGTTGAGAAATCGAGTGAAATTTTTTGTCACACACACATTTGCTGATCTCGACGAACTGATTCGAATGGTATATAGGTGTTATGTTCTTCCAGCATTTATTGCTGTAAGTAGTTGAATTCGATATAATTATGGAATTGCTTTCAACTGCTATAATCTGGTTTACATATGTCATATTTGAACGATTATGTTGCCAAAAATGGACCGTGCTAAAATCGGTCCGAGGCAAAATGTCACGGAAAAGAATGCTGTAGACAGTCTTTTTGGTGCTTAGAAACAATTTTATGTTACAGTATAAAAAATCATGTTTCACGTTGCTCCCAAGCATTGTTTTGTCATACATTGCTCAAAACTCCTACTACTGGAAAAAGGCGAAAAGACGCTTACACAAAATATCGATATTTCTGTTAAAAATAGACGGATTTTGACAATCAATGGCTTGTTGAACAGTTATTACCGTGCGGAATCTAAGTCTAGAAACATTTTCTGTTTTTAAGGTTAATTGTGACAGATATTGTCAAAAAACTGAAAATTTTGACATAAAACTTCGTTTAACTCAAAAAGTAAACATTCGATCTCAAAACCATTCTATAGCGTTCTAGGTGACGAGAAGACCTTTCATTTGTGACATGTTTGATCAAAATCGGTCTGGCCATCTCTGAGATCACACATACATACACACACGGAAATTTGCTCAGTTCGTCGAGCTGAATCGATTGGTGTATGACACTCGGCCCTCCGGGCCCGGAAATTTATTTTAAAGTTTAAGCGAATCCTATACCTATTTGTTAAATTTATAAAAAAGGTAAAATATAAAAAAAAATTTGCGTTACATCAGATCTTGACTTTTCACGCATCTCTAAGACATTTGATATTAAAAAAAAAATTTCGGTTTCGGAAATCTAAAAATCCAAAGAAGTCGAATTTAAAAAAAAACTGTTTTTGAACTTATATCAAATCTGGACGTTTCATATATTTCATGAAAAAAAATTTATTTTCAATTTTGCATCAAATATGTTTATTTTCAATGTTACGATTTTTCTCTACGCGGATATCCGAAGTTACGCGGTCTCCAATTCTCTAAGTCTCAAAGTCGATTTAAAAAACATTTTTTTGTTTTGAGATTACGATATGACATCAACAAAAATTTATTTAGTTTTGCGGTTTTTTTACGCGGATTGCCAAAGTTACGCGGTTTTGTTTTGCGCGGTACGTATCTTCCGCGTAAAACGAGACCCTGATCATTGTTCTGAAGACACCGCAGCTTTAAAATATAATGCAATGCACAGTGGGGAAAAATGGACCAAAAACGCGACGATTTTTTTGGAGGCATGATACAGCTGACGACAAAGCACTTTTTGGTTTAAAATTATCAGTAAAATCGACTCCATGTATTTAGAAGGACCGCACGAAACGCTATCATGTTCATTTTACCCCAAGTTCCCTTTTTATCCTGCATTGTATTCAAGCTTAGCTATATACCATGAAACCGAAGAACTTGCAGAAGAGCGAATAGAGTGTTTCCGATGGAAAAAAAGTCTAACAAATCGATTGCATATAGTTTTATTGACAGCAGAAAACTCGTTGCACCGTTTTACCCCATTTCTTTTCTAGTTAAAATATTCAGTTGAAATATGATCTACAATCCAAAAGCAGATCCAATGCGATCTATCAATATTGGCTCATAATACGTGCAAAACATCTGTGATCCAATTAAACACAATGGGAATGACAGTACTAGCCTGTTTAACCCGTTTTACCCCAATTTAATTCATAAGTCGTATTTCTGGTTAAACTTTCTCTCGCATACCGAAAGCAGGCAAATTGCGGTTGATGAAAATCGATTGATATTACGAAGAAAGACCTGAAAATAAGATTACAAAAGAATTCAATGACCGCACGAATCTTGTTATACCGTTTTACCCTAATTTATCCTTTATCTGTGTCTTAAGATTTTCTCCACATTGAAATTATTTGTAATTCAATTTTCAGATCTTTCTTCGTAATATCAATCGATTTTCATCAACCACAATCAGCTTGCTTTCGGTATGCGAAAGAAAGTTTAACCAGAAATACGACTTATGAAATAAATTCTGGTAAAACGGGTTAAACAGGCTAGTACTGTCATTCCCATTGTGTTTAATTGGATCACAAATGTTTTGCACGTAATATGAACCAATATTGGTAGGTCATACTGGATCTGCTTCAGGATTGTAAATTTGAATTCAACATAAAATTATATTTGTCGGAAAATTGGGGTAAAACGATGTAGCACGAAGCATGCGACCATGAACACTATCTGTAAATTATTTTTTGAGGTTATATGCGAAACAAAGAACTGTCTTGTTTAACCAAAATTGGTCCAAACACCGATCAGCAGAACTTTTTTTCTGTAAATTCACGGAAGAAGTTGATTGGGGGTAAAACCGAATACAGTTGTATGCGGTCAATCTTATTAAAAACAATCCATTTATCTAACTTATGAGCATGTCTGGAATACCTTCCGATTGGTGGAATTTTGAATTTTTTCCTGAGTTTCACAGTTAGTTTTCAAAGTAAAGTAAAAAAAAGAGGAATTGGAGCAGAACGGGCATGATAGTGAATTTTGCGGATCTTCTAACTATCATAAATCGATTCTGCTGAAAAATTTGCATAAGAAATACTAATTTTGAAAATATTTGCTCATGTTTTTATAAAATTATTGAGCAAAGTCGAGTTTTGATCGTTTTTTTCCCCACTGTGCAATGCCACAAATTTTTTTGTCCCTCTAAATTGTGGATCCGGACAACTGTGCACTACTTGTGAAGGCGTGTTGTGTTTTCTTCTTCCGTGCCAGCATGTACCGGTTTGTGTATCGCAATTGAAAGCTTTGTCACTCATTGCCCTGTTACTGCGGAACCGGAAATCCAGAGGATGCAGATGAAATTTCACAGAAGCTTTTAAGACAATACGAGCTGTAACTTAAATCAAGTTCATATATTTGGAGTTGTTTTTCACTACTGTCGTTGCTAGACATGGGGAGCTAGTAGTGCCGAGTTAAATTGAGAATGCATTGTTACATATATACACACATACACACACAGACAGAGAGACGCACACACAAACATATGATTTGATATTTCTTGTATGACAAATTTTTGATAGTAACACCTTCTAATCTAATTCAATTGTTGATATTCGAGCATTTTGTTTTTTCGTGGTCTAAAAAAAGTTCATATGTTCCAGCGAAGTTCCGGAACGTCTCAATGGATTAACACCAAACTTAGAAAAGACACATTTAGTCATAGTGATATGTTTAACGGGAGGAGTGGTAGCAATTTTACCTAGCAGGGGGGTGTTTAGTAAGATTGATAAAATGTCACGAGATTCGATAATTCTTGACGAGCACAGATATTGCTTGTTTCCCAATGGTGTTCCGTGGAGTATTTTCAGTGAAAAAAATGCAGTAAGTACTTGTAACAAGGAAGGGTTTCCAAGTGGTGGGAATAAAAGACTTTTTGAACTCTCATCACACCATAACTCTGGAACCGAAAGTCGAATTCGGTTAACATTTATTAGCAAACCAATGAAATTATAATACGTATTTTTTCAATTATTAAATTTGTGAAAATCGGTTCAGTCATCTCAGGGAAAACGAAGAGGGTTCCATTTAGGAGTTTTAAACCAACATTTATGGTTTATCTGGAATCAGAAACACGGGACTGGAATGCGTGACATGAAATTTTTTGACTATCAAGTTAAAAAGAACATCAATGTGTTACTACTTAAAGCTCATGTTTGCATGTTCAGATATTTAAATCGAACAGTTTTAATTTATTAATTACAACTCGCGCCGCTGAAAACTTGCTTTAAATAATTCCCATTTGAGCTCCAAAAGTTTCTTGAATAATCTAGGAGCCATCACAAAAATGGCACAGTTCCAAAGCATGATCGGTCCGGCCGTAAAACATGTTTCGCCATTGACCAGAATAATCTTTTCGGCATGTTTTTCCAACTGTTTTCTTCCTCGTCCGCTCGTGTACATTCATAAATTCGATCTGTCAGCGGTGCGTAAATTTTCAGCTTGTCCAGTCTGTGGCGGATAAACATGAGTGCACATCCTAATCGAATGCCCGGAATATAGAAACAACAAATCATCGCCTTCCGTTCGAGTTGCTCCAAATCCACTCGGAGCGGGTTTCGCCCCATGCCAATGATTAATTTGACACACGACTGGGACGATGGAGATGCGGAGGACGACGATGACATCGCCAACTTTTCCGAACGCGCACTGAGCTCGGTCTGTGTCTTGGTGAGAGTCTTTTCCTAGATGTAGGAGAAGAAAAAAAAACCTTTCACAATTTTAGTAGACTAAACCCACCTAAAGACGTTGGACGACAAATTTCCGCTAAAATTTTTGGAATTTCTTATTGCGCCGCTTATTCATTTCCAATGCGAGTAGAGGCAAACGAGCCGTTTGACGGAAAATCGATTCCATGCTTCCCAGATCAGAATCCAAATTCGTTGTCCCCTTTCAGCTGTGTCAAACGACAAACATTGGGGCGAACGAAAATAAATCCTGGAATTAAACTATTCCAAAGTAAATGAACTGCAAATCGATTCAATCGACCGCTGGGAGCAGACATCCGGATGTTCCACCACCGAACCCGGGAGGGACGACAAAGGGATGACTGACGCGCCTTCGTCTCTCGGAACAGCTTGCCGATCCTTGACTTCTTGATGTAGTTCACACCCGGGCTCGGTCTGCATAAATTATTCGCACTGGGTGTTTTAATGGTCTGCTAAAACGATTGGACGTTTTTGTTTTTTTTTTTGCTGAGTTTTTTCACCAAAAATAGCTAATGGATGTGCTGTAAAACTAATTGCCTAGGCCCCATGGACTCGAAGTATAAAGCAGAAAACACACGAGTGTACGGGTGAACAAGGTCAAGACAGGATAGAGCGTACGAAGGCGGCTGGATGTGCAGAACGTATGCACTGACGACAGGTGGCGCATTTTCCTCACTTGTAATGGTACGGGAACAAGGTTTTGACCCATTTCGGTAATTCGATGAAAAAGTAAATATCACGGGTAGTGTGTGGGATTATTTAATAATTCCAACTTCTTCTCGTTGCGACAACTCTTGAAAAACGACTCAATTCCTACAACCGGCGCAGCAGTATGTTGCTACTATTCAGCCGAGTATAAATCACGGGCAAAAATAAAATTTTTCCTTCTCGCGAAATGGTGCTTGTAGCAGTCGGCAGCGAACGCAGTTGTGACCATAAACATCGAAATGAAAGCAAAATTAAAATCCATCTACTAAATGGTACGTGCTGGATGGTGGAGCGATGGGTGGGGAAGGGGAGAAGAGCGATGACACACACATGCTCTGAATTATGACAGCACATTCTCTCCGTTTCATTTTACCATTGCTACAAGGAACTGGTGAATTGGTGCAACGGATTATGACATGAATGGTTTTAGAAAAGAACCGACGAACTATTTTTATGGACGGGAGGGTTATGTCAGAAACATAACCGGATTGACGTAAATACAAAAAAAAATCGAACACCACTTGCATACCCTGAAACAACCAAAACGCATTGAAATCAGTACATATAAGATCGAATTGAAAACGCCGAAATAGGACGACGAAAAGTTACTAATCAGAATCTTCCAGATTGTAAACCTTCCCAAAAGGATCATTTTCATCTCCAATTTGCATATCTCAACAGTTTAATAAATCTTACAGCTCTTCTGTTACCAGTCACATTTTTTAGAAGGGCTAATTTGTAGAATTTTGTCCGCGTCTTCTTTCGAAATATTTCAGTCCAATGCAAACGACCTGCAGTTGAATGCCCATTAGGGTGGGACAAGGTTGTATGGAAAAAAGATGAAAATGTTTATTTTCTCGCTCCACCAAACTTTTCGTTTTCCTTTTGGGTCCCTAAAGCACCATGCAAAATTCGGAGAAACTATATTTTCGCGCCCACGGTTTCAAGTTTGTATGGGATTTAGTATGGCGAAACTCACTTTCAACAAGAAAATCGGCTGGAGATCAACCTATGAACTCTAAAAATCAGCGCATATGATATTTTCATAGGAAATTTAACGAGGAAGAAAACTTTAGAAGACCGCAAAACAATCCGACATTTGTAGAAAAAGTTATCAAAGAAAAACCGACACAAGGTCTGAACAATGGCTCATTCCTTAATATATCTAGCACCACTGTTGCTAGTGAAAGTAACATGATGTGACTTCCCTTTAATGTGCTATAACGGTTGATTTTAGTTGTTTGATGTCTTCACGATGGTTACTCAGCAGAGTATAAAGATTAATTTTAAGTGACAAACCATGCTCCAAACCTTACAGTAAAGACACAAAAAATCACGTAAATTGTGTTTTTGTTTGCATAAAATAGTACCATCTATATCTTCTAAACTATAAGAGATAGAGAGTTTATATATTCCGCAAAGTTTTTGGATTTGAGTTTATCTAAAATATTGTAGATTCCAAAAACCTATTTCTTCAAATTAAAAAGTTTGACTTTTTTGTGTCTTTACATTGAGTTTTGGAACATGACTTGTCACTTAAAAATAGTTCTCATACTCAGCTGAGAAACTTTTGTGAAGACATCAAACAACTAAAATCTACCGTTATAGCATAATAAAAGAAACCACAATCATATTACCACCACTAGCAGCAGTGGTGCTAGATATATTAAGGAGTGAGCCATTGTTCAGACCTTGAGTCGGTTTTCCCTTTATAACTTTTTCTACAAATGTCGTATTGTTTTGCTGTCTTCTAAAGTTTTCTTCCTCGATAAATTTCCTACGAAAATATCATATGCGCTGATTTTTAGAGTTCATAGGTTGATCTCCAGCCGATTTTTTTGTTAAAAGTGAATTTCTCCATACTAAATCCCATACAAACTTTAAACCGTGGGCGCGAAAATATAGTTTCTCCGATCGAGCTAAAATTTGCATGATGCTTATGGGACCCAAAAGGAACACGAAAAGTTTGGTGGAGCTGATATCAATTTTTTGTCCCACCCTAATGCCCATGCTTATTAATGCCTATTGCTCTTGTTTAAAGCGAAACTGAAACTGCGAACGGTGTACAAAAAACAATCTGTCCCACAGCAGAATTCCTCACAGTGCGGATTGCTACAATATTTAAGCAGTTTTTGTTGAAGGGTTTTCTATTTACGTGATTTCGTTCGCAGCTCGTTGGCAAACGGGCAGTGCTAATCGGTTTTGATGTGGATTATTTCATTTCGGATTTGTATATTTCAACGAAAGAAACTATCAAACTGCTAAAAGGAATTCATTTTTTTTAGAATATCCGCATTGTGGATTTTGTCCAATATTAAACAGTTTGGTGCGTTTTACTCGAACGCAAAGCAGCTTGGGTCTCGAAAGAACCGATGCATTAAATCATTTTGAAGCTTCATAATATTGATGTAATGACAAGCGATTATAAATACACTCTCCTACTCAATGCTTGATTGGAGAAATAGGTATAAAGCGAGAAGACTAGTGTTTGATGGACAGAGAAGATGTTTGGATGCAAGGTATCGGTCGGGTGACGGCCAGGATGTTGACCATGTTCGATGTACGTTCTACTATGTCTGTCTGGCGTTTTAGAGTGACTAAGACAAGATTCAGAGTGGCGAAATGGTAGCGCATATGCACGGAATGCATAAGAACGCAGGTTCGAGTCGTGTCTCTGAGCGTATCTTTTACCAAAAAAATCATCTTTTCTGTTAGTTTTTCATTCAATATATGTTTCCGCTCAGTCATTGCAAAAACTGAACTTAGTTATGGCGGCTTTACGTCAAACAACTAAAAATTAATAAATCATTGATGTAATTTTACTCGAATGCTCAACGCGAAATAATAGAATATCTATCCTCCATTTAAAATTGAAATCTGAAACCGAATACTTGATACTGGGAAAGGATTCTGCATCTAGGATTGAATTCTGAATATGCAACTATATTCAGAAACTGAGTTCTTGAAAATGGAACTGAGCTCTAGACTAGAACCAACCGAAATGTTGCACTTATTTACTTCCTGTTAATTCCACTGCGCAGGCTAGAAATAACTTAATACAACATGGAATAAGAAGTCTCGGGCCTAACAAAGAAAAAGTCGATTTTTTACCATCAAAACTTTTTTATTCTTCAGTATAATCTCCGTCTAGAGCGATACACTTGACCCATCGGTCCTCCAACATTTTGATGCCCTTTGAAAAAAAAAAGTTGGCTAGCACATCGTTTGCTGAGATGGTTAGCACACATCAACTGGAAGTGCTTTTACGATTTTGCGCGAAAATTTGGGCATCAAAAAGGTCTTTTCACAATCGAACAAAAATGCGTCATCCGACGCATCAACGATTCAGAGAACTGTTTGGCACCGGTAATGAACAGGATTTCTTACGTCGGTATGCGACAGTAGACGAAACATGGATCCAAAATTTTATTCCGGAGTCGAATTGACAGTGAACTGAGTTACGTGCAGTCAAGGAAAGCCAATTGAAGCTTTCAAAAACGCTGTTGAAACCATAGGATCAGTTTTTTAATGTGGAACACATTTTTGTTTTCTATATAGGGGTGCAAATTAGAAGCTCAAGAAAAATACACATCGAAATGTGGTCAGGTTATGAACAATTACAGCTCAGTCAATTTTGTATCAATTATTAATATTATGTCACCATTTGATTGGAAATATTTCTACGTATTGATTTGAATATTCATAGCCATGTATTTTTAATTGTATATCAATGAAATGTTGATTAATAGCTATCAGTGTCCTGCCATAGTCGACGGTTTTGAAGGATTAAGCGACATATCAAAGGGAAAGCATCGCTCTGATTGGTCAATCGATGCTAAAGCGAAGCTGTTGGAAGTACTCGAATCAATAAATATAAGCAAAATTATAGCTAACGTTTCAGTCCTACGAGTAGCATGCTAGGGGTAGGTTGTTACTAAACAGCAAGACAAAAAGTGCCATAAAACGATTTTAAGTTTATCGCTTCAGCCGAAATCGCAGAATGGCAGTAATGGAATAGTAACGCTATAAAAATAACTGCTTGCATACAAAACTTGAACAAAAGCTTGGCGAAGAGAAGCATAAATATCGATATCCGTATCGCAAGCGTGTACAAACATATAATTGCATACATTTGGGCTATTGATGTAATTTCGTCGGCTACAAAACAAATACAAATCACGACAAATAGAGTCTATATTCTGGGATCGCGTGTTTGGTTTTGGTTCCTAATTAAGATTAATCAAAACAGACTTTCGAGCATTTGCGAATTCAAAAGTATGACGATTGATTGAACTATTTGATTATAGATCATTAAAAATTATGATTGCCTTGTTCCACATCAATGGCTCAAACAACCCCATGGGGCTGATCCTTGTAGTTTTTTTAAATACTTGAGCAATAATTCACATGGACTTTGAGTAGATTGGGTTATCGATGCGTTTCATGCGGTAGCGGGTCATTTCGCCGAAAGCCATGCCGCCGAAAATTGTTTCACCGTATGCTGTTTCATCAAAAGTCGTTTCGCCGAAAGGGATATATTAAGACAATGGCATAATTCGGTGAAATAACCCTTTCGGCGAAACGAATTTCAGAGAAGTATCTCTGACCCATTTCATGCAGCCCATGTACAGTTCCTAATGCGAGAACTTTTAGTTGTGGTGTATTATCATCACATGAAAATACACCCTTTTTCCCTAATTCCATTTCTAGAATCGAAATTGTGTCCGTATAGTATTTAATAGTGAATTCTCGTTCGAACTTAGAATCAATCCAATTCAAACCCAGGGATAAGTTTGACATGTCCACTTTTCGAAATCGATTCAATAATCCACAGATCCAACCACATTCATTTTCGTAGCTTTCCAAATTTACTTTTCTAAAACTAATCCCCTCGGAGAGCTTGGCCCCATTCTAGCGAGGCGTCTTTTCAGCACTGCTTGACCAACATTCTTTTGTGTAACCGTCCCTCGGAAAAGTGCAATACATACATACATACATACATACCAACATATTCTATCTCGAAGACCCTGCTACGGTTCCGCAATACACACATAAGGAAAGAATAAAAGTTCCGACTTTTATGGGAAACTCTTTCAGGCGAGGCTTCCATAAGAAAAGGCAAAAACGCACCCTTATCTTTAATACCGAGCGTATTGTGGCAGCATAAAAGGTCGACTGTACACCGAAAACTTCACGATACGACAAATTTCGATGATTCGTAGGATGGCTGCGTCATCCGATGGGACACGGAAGATGCTACGACAGCCGGAGGATTTATTGTGGGCCAATCTCTGGTAGGAAAAATCCGCTACATACTAGAAATATTTTACGGCAGAGAGGATTCCCAATTCAAGATATACACTAAAAACAAAACAGAGCAGTTTTCTGTTCCAAATTCTTAGCAACACATGTCGTTTGTGAAGTGCTTGTATGTTGGAAAGAGGTCGAGTTTTCTCGGCGATTGTGCACCTATTTTTTACTTTATTAACGCCACAGACTAAATAGACCCCGGCATCTTTTAGAGTGCGCGTTTGCGATTCAAGAATAAATGTCAACAATTTTAATCATGTTAGCCTTGGAAGTTTGCCAGTTCTTCGTTTTAATACATGGTAATACTATTGTAAGGAAATCACTTAACAAAGCTCCCTGCTCCTTCCATCCCAGCGGGAACATGTTGACAGCTATTCAACCTCTACTGCGCACCACGTCCTGAAAAGTTAGTTAGTTTCATAGTTGAAATCTTGCGACGGCTATTTTTTTACCACCGACAACGACGTGCCACTCATTAATCAAAATTATGTCAAAAAGCCACTTTTTTCTGTATGGCAACCAGGACAGACACTGCTGTCCTGTCTGTCTGCTGTTTTGTTTATTAGTTGCTTGCTAATTTGATTTGATCATAAATTGCCGATCGCATGAAAAAAAAAATTGTTACGCTGTATAACTCGAGATATTTGTCATCAAAAACTCATCACTATCCTACATGGTGAATTTAGGAAAGGTACTCCGTAATGAAGCAGGACGTTTTCACGCCAAAAAAGTTGAGTTTTTTGTAAAAAGTGATCAAAAAATGCTTGTTTTAAATAGATATTTTGACATATTTTTTGCAGGTGTGCAGGTGTTCGCATTGTTTTCGTCGAAAAAAAGGCGGGTGGGTAATGTCAGAGACAGTGCGGTAAAATTTCATTTTCGATCGAATAATATAAGATTAAAATGAAATTTATGGCCGCTGACCGTCAGCGTATCCCTACTAATTCATTTGACTTTTGCTGCCATTTTCAAGTGAAGCTCCCAGAATTCATCGTCAGTTGAATAATCGTACCTAGTCAGTTGAAGTTTTGCTTGCTCAGTTTCAAGTGCCAGGTAGTCAACCTGCTTCATTGCCTTCGCTCTTGGTAGTAAGCAGATTCGAACGAATAGAATTATAAATCGAGTAAAGTGTTAAAAATGAAAACTGAAGGAGTAAACAATTAATTTATGTGTATTCTGTGATTGATATTTCAGATATCTGATTAGTCTTTCATCTATTATCTTGAACCAATTCGAATGTTTACATGAACCCCATTTGAAGGCCGCTCTCACACTATTGAAAGAGATATTTTGTTACTTCGAAAGATCAACTGACGGTAATTAAACTGAGCCTCGATTGAAGAGAAACGAGTGATGAACTGAATGCTGCCCGTTCGGGCCGTCAGCAAACATTGTGTGTGTCAGAGAGTGAAGTTTACTGCAGTGGAAAGATCGTGAATGTGTTCCACATTCAGTTTCAATTGAATTGAATTAAGTTTTAGTGCACTGGTCAGAGACATAACTGGATGTCGCGAATACGAAAACAACCGACAAGTTCCTGAACACTTCCGAATATCAATTAGTTGATCAATTGTATGAATTATGCAAGCATTCCCCTTTTTCACATTGTTCGCAAAAACAAAGAAGGCTTCACTTGATCTAGATTACTGTGAATTTCACACAGCGAAAAGTGCACAAATCTAATCAAACAGTTCTAGATTTGCACTAAACTGAGGATATTTACCTCCGACTTGCGAGCAAATAATCCTAATAGTTGGCTGACTTTGTGTAATGCTCTCCATCGTTGTTTTTTCACCAATGAAAATGACTGGCAGCTGTGATGTAATCGCTCTTGTCGGAAGCGAAACTAACTTTGTAAACGACACACAATACATCTGCTCGCAGTGGCGATAGAATCCAAACGGATCCAATTTTTGTTAAGAGGTTTCTTTTTACGTGATTTCGTTTGTAGCTTTTTCACTAATGGGCAGTCCTAACGGCTGTAAAAATAGCAGTATATAGAATTTAAATTTTAATTATTTCATTTCAGATTTGCATTTAATTGAAAAAATCTATCAGGATGTGGTCCGGGATTCATTCCTGCCTTTCAGAAGGACCAACTTGTGGAACTCACAACGATATTAAGCACTGTTCGGAACATTTTTCTCGAACGATTTGTTGTACAGCAGCAGATATTTTGTTCTCTTCCTCAGAACGCATTCTGATTGGCTGGTGTTGACATGGGTCAAATGAGACAGCTTTTCAATAGTGTACTATTGAAATACTTCAATGCTGTTGCTATACACGTTCAAGTTGAAAAAAAAATTGATTCTATTGGTAGTTAGATTAAATAAATCCTTTCACAGATCACTGAGCTATGAGCTTTAAAAATACGAGAAAGGCAAACGCGCCTTATGATATATTCTCTTTGATACTCGTTTATACCAAACATTTCAGAAAAGTTTAATTTTGAATTATTTGAGATTATGTCACACAACTGAAAATTTTATCATAAAATTGTGATCATATTTCCGATGGCATGTAGCAAAAATTATGTTGATTCGTTAGATACAACAAGAGATATTCACGATCAAAATCTTATCACTCTCTCAGAGGATAAATTTTGAAATGGCACCCCATAGTAAAGCAAGTCGTATTCCCGACAAAAACTGGAGAATTCAGTTATTTTGAGAGTAATTTTCTGTGTGTAAAAAACTCGACTATCCGGAAAATCTTGAGGTTTTGTGGATCTCGACGAACGTTGAAATGGATAACAAATTATTAGACTTCTCATACTTTGATTTGGATGATGGAAACATGGAACACATTTTCAGTATGACAAACCATTTATAGGAAAAAGTATTCATTATGTTTCCTCAAAAAAGTATTGCCTTCTTCGTTTCTAAATAAACACTAATAAAATAAACGCTGAATGTTGTTTTTTTTGTGTTCAGTTATAGAGGTTTTAACCTTAAAGTCATTTAATAACAAGTTGAAAATAAAAAATATTGCAAAAAACATTGGAGATATCAAGCGTTTTTTTACAAAACATTTATTTTACATTGAATGGCGACGTTTCGTAGAAACAACTCTTCATCTTCAGGGCTACTATAACATTTACATACAGAAAACAGTCACAATTTTCACACTTTACAATTGCTAACAAATTACTCACAATGACAAGAAATATTTTTTGTCGAGTGTTTTCACCCTATTTAAAAATGATTCTTGATTCAACAATTCGTGCAAAATTGAAGAATTGCTATACTGAAAACGTTCACAACATTTCATCCAAATTGGAGCCAGTCGAACTTGATCGTTTCACCTTTTCGGCTGTTAATTGCTAAGAATTCAACACCTATTTTTCAATCTTTATGAATCAAACCACTTGACAAAGCCCGGATCCAAACCCATAGAAAATTTGTGACAGGGCTTGCTATGCCACCGTTGAGAAAACTAATGATAACAGAAAAAACCCTTCTTAATCCACCTAGTGGTGTGATAATGCCTTTCTCTTCTTTCATAACAGTCTCATGAAAATATGTTTCATACATTTATAAAATAATTTTAGACGCCAATTGATTCAGATTGATTCGAGTAGTTCACAGAAGCATGCTTCAGTGTTTATGTCACACAGTCAGCATCATTTTTCCAAACTAGTGCTTGACATTTGCGTTGCCTATTTGTATGAGAACAGTGATGCTAATCTAAAAAAAGCCTTCTTAGTCCACTTAGTGAAATTTTAATATATCTTGAAAAATCACCATAGGGGGGAGTACATGAAATTTTCGAAATCGAAAAAAAATTTTTGATGCCAAAAGGCTTAGAATTGCATGAAACGTCGAGATTTAGTGTCATCTCGAAAAAAATTTTTTTTGAAAAAATCGACTTTTTAGGACTTAGAAAAAATATGAAAATTTTTCTAAGTCCCAGAAAGTTGATTTTTTCAAAAAAAAATTTTTTTGAGATGACACTAAATTTCGATGTTTTATGCAGTTTTAAGAGTTTTGGCATCAAAAAAAATTTTCGATTTTGGAAATTTCATGTACTCCCCCCTATGGTGCTTTTTCAAGATCGATAATTGTCAAACCTTTACCACCGGGCAGCACCCCTTAAGCATGTCCAATTTAGGTCAAATTTTGCATGAAGGCTTTTTTCGGAGTGCTTAAACTTTTGAGCACTAGAACTTTACGAAAATAGAGTTGATCCCAAAATGTTGGCACCCTTATATATACAAGAGCGGTAAAAATCAACGTGTTTTGTCGGTTACGTCACTTATACCATCATATATCTGGAACCAAAAGTCACAACCATTTGATCTTCGAACTTGATCAACGGCCCGACAGTAGCTTTCAAACGAGCCCAAGTTTGTTAAAATCGGATCAGCCATCTCTGAGAAAATTGAGCGCGTTCAAATACAACGCTTTCTGTCGGTTACGTCACTTATACAATCATATCTCCGGAACCAAAAGTCACAGCCATTTGATCTTCGAACTTGATCAATGGCCCGCCAGTAGCTTTCAAACGAGTCCAAGTTTGTTCAAATCGGTTCAGCCATCTCTGAGAAAATTGAGCGCGTTCAAATACAACGCTTTTTGTGGGTTACGTCACTTATACAATCATATCTCCGGAACCAAAAGTCACAGCCATTTTATCTTCGAACTTGATCAATGCCCCGATAGTAGCTTTCAAACGAGCCCAAGTTTGTTAAAATCGGTTGAGCCATCTCTGAGAAAATTGAGCGCGTTCAAATATCTTCGAAAAGTGCACACACATACACACACACATACACACACACACACATACACACACACACACACACACACACAGACATTTTCCGATCTCGTCGAGCTGAGTCGAATGGTATATAACACTATGGGTCTCCGAGGCTCCGTTCGAAAGTCGGTTTTTCCAGCAATTCTAATACCTTTCTATAGAGAAAGGCAAAAAGCCTTCTTAGTCCACTTAGTGAAATTTTAATATATCTTGAAAAATCACCATAGGGGGGAGTACATGAAATTTTCGAAATCGAAAAAAAATTTTTGATGCCAAAAGGCTTAGAATTGCATGAAACGTCGAGATTTAGTGTCATCTCGAAAAAAATTTTTTTTGAAAAAATCGACTTTTTAGGACTTAGAAAAAATATGAAAATTTTTCTAAGTCCCAGAAAGTTGATTTTTTCAAAAAAAAATTTTTTTGAGATGACACTAAATTTCGATGTTTTATGCAGTTTTAAGAGTTTTGGCATCAAAAAAAATTTTCGATTTTGGAAATTTCATGTACTCCCCCCTATGGTGCTTTTTCAAGATCGATAATTGTCAAACCTTTACCACCGGGCAGCACCCCTTAAGCATGTCCGATTTAGGTCAAATTTTGCATGAAGGCTTTTTTCGGAGTGCTTAAACTTTTGAGCACTAGAACTTTACGAAAATAGAGTTGATCCCAAAATTTTGGCACCCTTATATATACAAGAGCGGTAAAAATCAACGTGTTTTGTCGGTTACGTCACTTATACCATCATATATCTGGAACCAAAAGTCACAACCATTTGATCTTCGAACTTGATCAACGGCCCGACAGTAGCTTTCAAACGAGCCCAAGTTTGTTAAAATCGGATCAGCCATCTCTGAGAAAATTGAGCGCGTTCAAATACAACGCTTTCTGTCGGTTACGTCACTTATACAATCATATCTCCGGAACCAAAAGTCACAGCCATTTGATCTTCGAACTTGATCAATGGCCCGCCAGTAGCTTTCAAACGAGTCCAAGTTTGTTCAAATCGGTTCAGCCATCTCTGAGAAAATTGAGCGCGTTCAAATACAACGCTTTTTGTGGGTTACGTCACTTATACAATCATATCTCCGGAACCAAAAGTCACAGCCATTTTATCTTCGAACTTGATCAATGCCCCGATAGTAGCTTTCAAACGAGCCCAAGTTTGTTAAAATCGGTTGAGCCATCTCTGAGAAAATTGAGCGCGTTCAAATATCTTCGAAAAGTGCACACACATACACACACACATACACACACACACATACACACACACACACACACACACACAGACATTTTCCGATCTCGTCGAGCTGAGTCGAATGGTATATAACACTATGGGTCTCCGAGGCTCCGTTCGAAAGTCGGTTTTTCCAGCAATTCTAATACCTTTCTATAGAGAAAGGCAAAACCGTTCTTAATCCGCCTAGTGGTGTGATAATGCCTTTCTATTCCTTCATAACATTCTCATGAAAATATATTTCATACTTTTATTAAATAATTTCGAATACTAATTTTGACACCAATTGATTCAGATTGATTCGAGTAGCATTCTTCAGTGTTTATGTCACACAGTCAGCATCATTCTTCCAACCTAGTGCTTGACATTTGTGTTGCTTATTTGTATGAGAAGAGTGATGCTAATCTAAAAAAAACCCTTCTTAGTACACTTAGTGGAATTTTCATATATCGTGAAAAATCACCATAGGGTACATGAAATTCTTGAAATCGAAATAAAAAATTTGATGCCAAAAATCTTAAAATTGCATGAAACGTCGAGATTTAGTGTTATATAAAAAGATTTTTTTTAAATCGGCTTTCTGGGACTGAAATTCTGAAAAATTTTCCCAAAAAGTCCCAGAAAGTCAATTTTTTTCAAAAAAACAATCTTCTTATATAACACTAAATCTCGACGTTTCATGCAATTTTAAGATTTTTGGCATCAACAAAATTTTAGATTTGGGGAATTTCATGTAGTTTCCCCTATGGTGCTTTTCAAAGATCGAAAATTTTCCAACTTTAACCGCTGGGCAGCACCCCTTACCCATGTTCGATTTAGCTCAAATTTTGCATGAGGACTTTTTTCGAGGTGCTTAAACTTTTGAACAATTGCGCTTTACGAAATTAGAGGTTATCCCAAAAGATTGGCACCCTTATATACATTAGAGCGGTAAAAAACAACGTGTTTTGTCGGTTACGTCACTTATACCATTATACCATTATTTGGCCTTCAAACTTGATCAATGGCCTAACAATAGCTTTCAAACATGCCTAGGCTTGTTGAAATCGGTTCAGCCGTCTTCGAGAAACTTGCGCGGTAAAAAAACTACACGTTTTGTCGGTTACGTTATTTATACCATGATATCTTCGGAACCGAAAACCATAGCCATTTGATCTTCGAAGTTGATCAATAGCCCGACAATACCTTTCAAACGAGCATAGTTTTGGTCAAATCGGTTCAGCCATCTCTGAGAAAATTGAACGCGTAAAAATACAACGCGTTTTGTCGGTGACGTCACTTATACAATCATATCTCCGGAACCAAAAATCACAGCCATTTGATCTTTGAACTTGATCAATGACCCGATAGTAGCTTTCCAAGTTTGTTAAAATTGGTTCAGCCATCTCTGAGAAAATTGAGCGGTAAAAATATCTTCGAAAAGTGCACACACATATACATTTTCCGATCTCGTTGAACTGAGTCGAATGGTATAACATATAACACTATGGGTCTCTGAGGCTCCGTTCAAAAGTCGGTTTTTCCAGCAATTCTAATACCTTTATATAGGGAAAGGCAAAACAAAATCTTTTGCGAATCCTCCTGGGAACCTCAGCTAAGAAACCTGATGAATAGTATGCCGAAGCACCTGTAGTAGGCCCGGAACACTAAAGCAGGACATATCGGTTGATAAAATGCTTTACTCTCTATTGGAATTTTACTGTTTTGGAGTTGGAATACAGAGGGCATTTTTTGTCACTGTTTGTTCAGTACAAATTTTATTATTTTGTTTGAATTTTTTTTAGTGATTCGTAAACGAAAATTAGCTATCAAAAAATGTTCCTAAATTTGTTTCAAATAAATCACATAAGTTGAAAAAACTTTATATGAAATGCACTTCATTTTGCCCAACAATCTGTGCTTGGAAAAGCTTCCATTTCCAATTTTCTCAACAGTGGCCGATCGTGTGTCGCTGATGTTATGATGCAAAAAATACTTTGAATTACAATTTTCTCTGATTTTTCGAAAGCAAACGTTCTTGTCGATTTATTAATGGAATTGTTCCATGTAGACAACTGCATCTCATATCCTACAAGAATATTCTAGAAAGTTTCAGCGTAACTACGGATAAGTTTCAGCGCAACTATGGATCCCAAAATCCCAGACTTTTTCTACTTTTTGTTCATTTCAAAATTTGCCGTCGTTAGATACTAAGAACAAAATAAGCTAAGTTTAAATTTTCTCTACTGAAGTGATGCTGATCTCGGTAATAGCGTTTAGCGATCGAACCAGATGCTAATCAGACAGCAGTGGGGTTTAAATTTTTGTAATAAGAGGATGGTAAAATTTTGCATAGGATATTTGATAAAAATAAATTAATGACCTTCTGATCAAAGTCACCACATGTGGCCGATCGTTGTCGTGATGAAATATTACTCTTGTCTGGTCTTATACAGGGTGCCTCTTCTAGACATGATCTTTTTAAATGTTTAGCAACTCTTCCATTTTTCAGCCGATTTTGGAAAATGAACAAGATTTATTCAGGGTATACAACACCACACATTGACAATTCACTGAGAATACAAAATCAATCAAATGATCGCTTCCATTAATCACACAAAAGACTACCCTTTTTTGGGCATTTTGTATAGTATTTGACAACATTTCGGGCGCGATTATAATTTCCGCTGTGGTATTACCTTTGCAGTTCTTTAAAAGTCTTCGATTTGCTATCATACACCTTACTCTTCAAACAGCCACAGTTTTCACAGTTCAACCATTGTTTTCAATGTACATCGCTACAATTTCAGCCCGTTTTTTGGCGTAAAACAAATCATTTTCCAATGACTGAAGGGCAAAAAATGACGTTTCAAAATCTGGATGATTTATCAAAATAGGCCATTTCGAACGTATTAGTTAAGTTCGATTGAATTGTCTGCTCATCTCTCGACTTAAAATCATGCGGTGCCCGATTTCCAACCTTTTGGATGAAGTCAATTCCTCTAAGTCGTAAGGAAATTGATTAACAGTCATGCCTAGTGTGTAGTTAGTTCTTATTGCGTCCGGTACGAATGCCTTCAATTTCTCGTTTACAAAAAAATGTTTGGATTATGGAACGTTGCTTTTTTGTTTTCAACTACAATCTGCATATTTTTGCCTGTTCAAATCGCTCACGACAAATCAATTCATCAACGTGCTACATCCCAGAGGTTTCTAGGTGCAAACGAAAGGCTGCAGTACCACTTTATATTAAAGAATAGAAGCCGTGCTTCCCGCGAAAATTTGTCATGATTTCACTAGAAAAAAAATCGAAACGGCTAAAGAAACAATCAATGAATCAATGTTTTAAAAATGGCAAATGAGATCTGAAACTCTAGCCATCTGTCGCCAACTTTCTTCGAAGAACGTTGGAAATTAACTCCTAGACACAAAACATATTGATTCTTCTTCAACGAATAAGGTAGGCATGGGTGAACGCCTCCAGTTTTTTTTTCCATGGCTATAGCCAATGACAAGTGGAAACGGTTTAATAATAAATCATTTCACCATCAATTCACCTCTGCTTAGCTCAGCCGTCAGAGATTCGTTGGGTAAGATTTACTTTAACTTACACTGGGACAGCTGGGAAGTTGAACACCAGCAAATTGATGAGTTCCTTGCCTTGGTGACCACGACGGAATTAATAAAGCATCTATCTTGAGCTGATTGATGGAGAGAAGTGTCATAATCGAAGAAGAAATCGAAGAATTTCTTGTGTTTCGAACAGACAGCACGTTTTCCAATTTTTCAAAACTTGTCTGCCAATGACAACGTTAAGTAATTGACCGAAGCTTCTTCCGTTGCCGATTGCAGTGCATAAAATGAAATAACGAAACTATGAATGAGCGAATTTTAGATACAAGTACAAGTTGCGTGACCAATAAAGTGGGACTATTATTTTATATAGCTGTCAAAAACTTTATCTATTTTTCAAATGTTTGCATTTCCACGCAAAAATTCGACTAACATTGCAATGAACATTAATATATTATCCTTGGTGACTTTATGAAACAAAAGTATCCATTTTATGTTTACATATTTTAAATATTTTAATTCGAACTTTAGCACAAATTGTGCTCGATACAGTCGATAAATCATAGTTCGAAAGACACGATTTTTTTATTCCATGGATAAACTGATGGATATTCCAAAAATGGAAACATGTCACTAGACTTCACAAAGTCCGATTATGATGAAATTGTGCACACGTCTTCAGAATGGCAAATCATTTGTTTTGCACGAAGGGAAAGACCAATTTGACTGATTTTTTAAAAGGAACGGATCTCAATTTCCGGATGTCTCGGAAAAAGTGATCGTATACTTCAAACCGGAAATTAGTCAAATTTTACAGAAATAGAGTTTTGTGCGGATCCGGATTCCAGTTTAGGAATTACAGGATGGAATGAGTTGAAATTGGAACCCATGTTAATTTAGAGCGAGAATACAAAAAACGAAAAAAAATCTCCTTAATTTAGCTCAAAACTGTTGCAATTTTCACTGGCCAAAACGAATTGATTTCGACTATACCCGTTCCCAGTTCCCGGCTCCGTATGTACGTGAAATAGTGACCAATAACTTTAAAACATAAGATATTTCATTTTATCACCGATTTTCACAAGCGTAGACTCAAACTAAAGGGCTTATGGTCCCACAATCTGCTATTGAATTTTATTCCGATTCAACGTCCGGTTTCGAAACAACAAGGTGAAGTGTGTTTAGAATTTCAAACCGTCATTTAGAGCGACAATGAAAAAGTCATAAAATTTGGTTCGAAACTGTTTACAAATTGAGAGAAGGTTGTGCTTTTTCCGTAAAAATTAAGATTTAAGGAAAGTTTTGTTTTAAGAATCTCTTAGTATCTCTTTTGTTTTGTGCTGAAAAAATCTCTTGACTTTTCTGGATAGTACTAGTAGTAACTTTCGTGCAACTTTCAATGGATCGAAATCAAGCGTCAAGATTGCTGGTATAACATCCGAAGGATTCGTGAGGTCGTAGGAATCAGAGCAGGGCAATGCGCTCTCTAATTTGTTGTTGAATATAGCGTGATAAGTCTTACATTCCTTTTGATTTTGAGAATCATATTTTTATCCTGTTGTTGATCGTAGAATTGTGGAAGAGGTTTTTGAACTTCTTTAAAGAGAAGCTACGGTCATACAAGGCAAAGTCATTGAAATTGGGAAGATATTCGTGTTTTCGGCGATACTGCGCTTAGTATTCGATGGTGAAGAAAAAAAAACCCTTCTTAATCCACCTAGTGGTGTGATAATACCTTTCTCTTTCTTCAAAACATTTTTTATCTTTTTATTAAATAATTTGTGATACATTTTTGACAACAATCGATTCAGATTGAATCGAGTAGTTCACAAAAGCATTCTTCAGTGTTTATATCACATAGTAGGCATCATTTTTCAAACCAAGCGTTTGACATTTGCGTTGTCTATTTGTATAAGAAGAGTGATGCTAATCTAAACAAACCATTTTAGTCCACTTAGGGCATATTCAGTAGTGTTCTAGTTCTAGATGCATAATTTATGTCAGTTACAAAATTTAAATCTAAATTTTTTAACAAGAAAAACTGGCTGCCCCAGCAGTGTTTTACTCGTGTTTCAAATATACAAAAAATAGAACGGCATCGTAGACCAGTTTTAAATTTGACAGACGAACTGGTCGAATAAATAAAACTAGAACGGCTTGCTGGGGATACGTTTGTTCCAGTTTCTGCTCTATTATAGATCTTCCATATAGAACTTCTAGCTGATGGATTTGCTCTTAGTGAAATTTTCATAGTACATGAAATTTCCGAAATCGAAAAAAAAATTTGATACCAAAAGTCTTAGAATTGCATGAAATGTTTAGTGTTTAGTGGTTTAGTGTCATCTCGAAAATATTCTTTTTTTAAATCGACTTTCTGGGACGTAAATATTTGTCGCGTTTTGTCGGTTACGTCACTTATACCCTTATATCTTCCGAACCAGAAGTCACAGCCATTTAATCTTCGAGTTTGATCAATGGCCCGACAGTAGCTTTTAAACGAATCTAAGTTTGTTAAAATCGGTTCGGCCATCTCTGAGAAAATTTCTTCGAGAAGTACACACACACACACAGACATTTTCCGATCTCGTCGAACTGAGTCGAATGGTATATAACACTATGGGCCTCCGAGGCTCCACTCGAAAGTCGGTTTTTCCAGTAATTCTAATACCTTTCTATTGAGAAAGGCAAAAATGAGAATGGCGCAGATACATAAAGCACGAACAGTAGCATGTATGGAAACATGCTGACAATAGAAAGCTTATAAAACACTGTAGACTACAGTGGGCTGGACATGTAGCACGAGTACCGGACGAGAGAGTGACTTAGGCGATGATGCTCATACAGATTATCTTGGACATCCACAATCTTTCGGTCAAGTTCCGAAGATGGAAAGTGTACTATTAAGGAATAGTAAATCAAGTAATGGTAGAAACTTCTGAACCAATGAAACGGTAAAAACGAAATTCAGTAATTGCGGTAGTTACGGTCGGCTAATAATTGAAATTTAGAATTTTTTTCGGTAGTTGAGAGTATAAAGCGCTGTTTTCCATAACCAGATTTCGTACGTTCGAGCCTAGACGTAGAGGAATTCTTAGTGCCAGTAGAATCATAGCGCTGATAGTCATGCAATCGTTCTGAACACTTATGAATCGTGAAGCCTGTTGAAACAGAAAGTCCCAGGAAGATGCTTCGCATCGGAATATCGTACCATGTCTTAGGTTTTGTTTATTTTCACGGAAACAAATCAAACCACGTCACCGCGTCCAATTTTCTAACTTAAGGTACGATTACATTAGCCAGGTTATCTGCACAAACTTGTGCAGTTTGACTGTATCATAGTGTAATCGGTTCGCACATCGGCTTGACTGTCAATCTGTATGCAGTCAAAGTGTGCAGATTATCTGTGACAATGTAATCACAGTGTGATCACAGTCGACAGATTAACAGTTGATGGCTGTACAGACAAATTTGACTGTTTCTGAAACTGTTGTGCAGAAGTTGTCTGCCACAGATTCTATGACAACCAAAAACTTGTTTATTTCATCCAAACACTAAGCAAAACTATCCAGCACCGGTGTGAGAAGTGAGTACACGTGGTTTTCCCCAAGAGGGTTGGTTTCGTGATCAATTTTTTTCTAATGTATCGAAACCAGATAGTAATAAAAAACCTGTTTTAATCCACCTAGTGGTGTATTGATGGCTTTCTCGTATTACTCATATTCTCACATTCTCATATATGTGGTATTCTTCGCAATAATTTTAATTGCTTCTTGAAAGAAAACATAAAAAAAATCAATTAGCACAACCAACAACCAACAAAATGAAACAGTTTTGCTATTGCAGGTACTTCTGCAACCGGTGTAAATGAAGTCGGTTCGTATGACCATCTGTTAACATGACTTACAAATTGTATTGATTTTAGTCAATTTTATAGGATCTCATATGATTCGGCCATCGTACTTTAAACGACGGTTTAAATTTTAAATACTTATAATTTCAAGCGACCTCTACGAAAAGCGAGTGAGTTCCATTTTTGAGTATATGACCACTATTTCAGGAACAGGAAGCCGGGAATCACGATAGCCCAAGGCTCTTTGGATATGATGCTGCGGCTCTTTAGTTCTATACACAAATATTGTTTATTTTACAAAAAAGTACTTAAAATAGTTCGGAATCGATTAACGAGTATAAGACCCCACTACTATCTCTCAATCACATGTACTAACTTCTCACCGAACCGCGTTGTCATTGTCGTCATTTTCGGTCGAAATAATGAAGCTTATCGCATATTTCGTAGAATTCTTAATAGAAATTACTACTGAGTTTTCCGAGCTCCCCCTTCACGATAAAGTGCAATGGATCTCCAGAAGCATAGTACTTGAACGTTATGCTTTGTACTTGAATGAAATAATTATGAAAAATTAAATAATGAATTAATGAAAAAAGTATTAACTACTCCAAATTAAAAAATGCTGAAATTTAATTATTTGAAATTTTTTTCTAGGTTTTGTTTGTCTGACTGTTACAGTCATTTAACTGTGAATAGTGTGATCACATTGCCAGACCAAATTTAAACAGTCGAAAAATTATTTGTCTGTGGCAGATAAACTGTGACAGATAAACTGGCTAGTCTGATCGTGGCTTTATGTGCTTTCATTCCGCTCGAAAAAAACTACAAGGATCAGCCCCACGGGGTTGTTCGAGCCGTTGATGTGGCACAAGGCAACCAAAATTTCTAATGATCTACAATCAAATAGTTCAATCAATCATCACACTTGAATTCGCAAATGCACGAGAGACTGCTTAGATTGAACCAAAACCGAACACGTGAACCCAAAATATAGACTCTATTTGTTGTGATTCGTATTTGTTTTGTAGCCGACGAAATTACATCAATAGTCCAAATGTATGCAATTATATGTTTGTACACTCTAGCGATACGGATATCGATATTTACGCTACTTTTCGCCAAGCTTGTGTTCAAGTTTTGTATGCAAGCAATTATTTTTATAGCGCTTCTCTATCATTACTACCATTCTGCGATCTCGGTTGAAGCGATAAACTTTTTCTTATTATCAATCGAGTTCATCTTATATAAATTGGAAGTTAATCTTATGCACTCCAAATTTACCCTGCGGTAGTTGTCAATTTCTGAGGCGAAACGGCATAACATGGAATTTCATCCGAACTTGCATGACACAAGATCAGAGCATACCAATTAAAGCTTCAAATTGTTTTATGGCACTTTTTGTCTTACTGTCTAGCAACAACCTAGCTCTAGCAAGCTACGCGTAACACTGAAACGTTAGCTATAACTTCGCTTCTATTTTTAGATTCGCGTGCTTCCAACAGCTTCGCTTTTGCATCGATTGACCAATCAGAGCAATGCTTTCCCTTTGATATATCGCTCACTCCTTCAAAAGCGTCGTCTATGGCAGGGAAATCCGGTATGCCGGAGATTTTTTGCAGACAAAATAGGACACTGCTAGCTAATAAACAACATTTCAATGATATACAATGAATAATACATGGCTATGAACATTCAAATCAATACGTAGAAATATTTCCAATCAAATGGTGACATGATATTAATAATTGATACAAAATTGACAGAGCTGTAATTGTTCAAAACCTGACCACATTTCTACGTGTATTTTTCTTGAGTTTCTAATTTGCACCCCTATATAGAAAACAAAAATGTGTTCCACATTAAAAATTTGTGAGTTGAAAATTCCCCGGCCTAACACATAGATGGCGCTAGTTTTATTGCAGTCACCTTTTTTCAGTTAATACTAGCCTTTAAAAGACAGCTGTTGAAATTGCATGATATTCTATTAATTAGTTTGTAAGTTATTGTGCTAAGAGTGACGCTACTTTTGTTATTTTCAGAACAATGGATCAAAAACAATTTTTTACGTGTTTTAATTTTACACTGCTTCTTGATGGGAAAATATACCGTTCAAGCGAAGCAATGGTTTGAAAAGTGTTATGAAGACTCCGCTCCATCAAAAACAACAATAAAACGTTGGTGTGCTGACTTCAAACGTGATCGTATAAACACCGATCCAATTGAGGCGGTAACACAAGAAAACATAAAAAAATCAACAAAATCGTTTTGAATGATCGAAAAGTGAAGTTACGTGAGTTAGCTGACATCACGATCTGTAGATCAAAAGAATGTGTTGGCTTTATATTGCATGAGCATTTGACTATGAGAAAGCTCTGTTCAAAGTGGGTGTCGCGTTTACTCACTGTTGACCAAAAACGAGAACGTGTTGATGATTCTGAGCAGTGTTTGACCATGCTTAAACGTAACAAACCGGAATTTTTGCGTCGATATGTGACAATGGATGAAACATGGATTCATCACCTTACTTCGGAATCAAAAAAACCGTCATCTGAGTGGACAGCAACTGGCGAACCTCGTACAAATCACTCGAAAGCACAACAATCGGCTGGAAAGGTTATGGCCTCGGTGTATTGGAATGTGCGTTGTGTAATATTCGCCCTTATTCTGAATAACGACGTATTGATTTTTCGATCGAATGTGGTTCGATCGAATCATAGCTACCTTTGATTTTGCTAGCGTTATTAGGAATACGAATGAAATACGAGCGAAAAAACGATACGACGTTATTCAGAATAAGGGCGATTTATCGACTATCTTGAGAAAGGAAATACCATTAACAGTGCATATTATATAGCGTTATTATAGTGTTTGAAGGCCAAAATTGAAAAGAAACGACCGCATATGACAAAGAAAAAGTTTTGTTTCATCAAGACAACGCACCGTGTCACAGGTCAATCAAAACAATGGCAAAACTAGATGAATTGAACTTCGAATTGCTTCCACATCCACCGTATTCGTCAGATTTGGCTCCACGCAGCTACTGACTGTTCGCAGACCTGAAAAAATGCTCGCCGGTAAGAAATTTTGCACAAATGGAAAGGTTATCGCTGAAACTGAGATTACGTTGATGAATAAAGTTAATTTTGAACCCAAAAAAATCGTGTTCTCTTTGTTAGGCCCGGGACGTTTCAGCACATGTGTTAAAGCACAGAAAGAAAGTTGATATCCAAACACAAGTTTGCTACATTGAGAATGTAAGCACTTTTTTTTTATTTAAGAAATGTTGTATGTCAGCTTTCCTCACTTATTGAATGATTTAATTTGGGAAACCTCAGCTTTCCCGCATCAACATGAAACTGCAATCAACATTCACACACACGGCACCGGTCAGGGCGCGCCCTCGTTCGGACGGACTTCGAGTGTTAATGGAGTTTGAAATATTAATTTTGTGTGCCGATCTTGTTTGATGTCAGACCATTCTCGCTTCCTAACTGTTTGCGGCTAAGTGGTTTCAATTACGCGGAAATCTCACGCAGCATGATTGACTCCGAACCCACATCGGTACGGATACAGACCGAATCGAACGAAGACATTTATCCCATTAGGATTGTTTGAACAAAGAGAACAAACGAATCAGAAGTTCAGAAGTTCGAATCGAAACCAATCTGGCCAATCTAATCGAATCGGAAACTTTCTTACAGTTTAACTGCTACAAATCATGATCCGGCCGCCCCTATTCAGTCTGTTATTCTCGAGTTTCTAGTTAAAAACTTATGCACGCGGGTCCTTCGTGCTTCCGATTCATTTTTTACCTCCGAGCGGCCTGCCTGCCTGCGTCATTTACCAGAGAGAGAGAGAGAGAGAGAGAAAAAACTTGCTAAATCACGTTGGCCGAAAGCGTACTCTGGTCCTCGATCAGCAAAAGGGAAAAGGTTCAACAAAATCGGTTTCTGTGTAACAAAAATTAATGCATCAACTGGCTGGCCCCTTCTGACACAAGCCCGTAACACGGCGGTAGGTCCGAGACCAGTCATCGTCGTGGGCACACTGGTTTATTGCTACCAAGAAGCTGGACAATCGAATCAAAAAAAAAATTCTATGCCTTGTTGAAAGTTCGCTGAAGTGATCGTCCCAAATGATTCCATCAAAAGCTCGGGTCGGGTTGTTCCGTTACGAAATGTTTTTTTTCTTTCGTCTTTACTCCAAATGGTTTTGTTCGTAGGATTGATCCCATTGTGCCCCGAGAGACTAAGAGGCCGCCACTTGGTGGGAGCAGCAACGGTTCGAAACGTTCGATCGTGGAAGAATTACATGCACGTGCGGCTCGTGACTGGGGCTGAGGTGGCGATGGACGGAAAAACGAAAGCAACGAGCATTAGCAATGAGCTATGGAAAAATTAGGCCAATCAGCATTTTAAATGCTGCCTGTCGGACTGCCTGTTTGCCAGAACTGAAATACTGGCTCAGAGACCTGGTGCTGTCTGGTATACGATTCACTTTCTCCACTGTGGCCGTTTAACGAGCTGCCAGGCACTATTTTAGGAGCGTTTTTTTAACCTTCGAATTCATGCAGCCTGGTTGTCCGCCTCCGAATGCATGTTATCGGTTGCTTTTCGTATGACCTAGCGTTGCCAGTTGCCGGGGCAGAGTAGCCCCGGTTCGCTTGGTTGAGCCGAAGATAGGAATCTGCTCCCATTTGCACCAGTGGAAAACAATGCAAGGCAGGAAATCGAGAGGTAGCTTTAAGGGTGGTATCTCTCGTGTTGGTGGGATCGTTCTGTTGGTAACAAATTCAAAAATCGTGATGTTTAAAATCTCTGTCTTTAATAGAAGCGCATTTTGAACACTGCCAGTTTACCCGTTTATTCAGCAACTTTGGGACACTTACCTGAAAAGAAAGAAAGAGAAAAAAGTGCAAAGGTTAATTTTCAGCAATTTGCAAACAGAGCCAGTAGAAGGCAGGAGACATGTACTCATTCCTATAAAAGCTACACAATTAGTTTGCACGAGACCTCGGAGAGTACCTTGATTCGATGGATAAAAATGATTGCAAATAGTTTTTGATTGGCTTGCTTTAACGACAGCGCATACTGCGATTTTAAATGTCTTCATGGTTGTGTGCAGCAGTTTTTATCAAAAACACCCGATAAACCCGAGAAACATGGTTCTCTTCAGGCTGTAATAACGTAACATAATGGCTCAAGCAGCACGGTGCGTTGCACGATGCAAAAATCGCATTATAATTACAATTATTTGGTTTTGTGCCAGGGTTCCTGACCCAGAACACCAAAGAGTAATTCACTGTACTTCATTAGACTCTAAGAGGAAATCAATTAAACGACTGGACAATCCGCAATTCAGGCCCCAATGTGGTTCTTAGTCTCTGGTCCAGTAACTCCTATCCCTACCTCTCCGCGGTGCCGGCTAGGGTAAGAGTAACCATAGGAAAGATCGGGTAACCAACCCCGGAGGGTCGTATGCTGACAGGGAAGGGGGGCTCGCCTTCTCTTTACAGAAAGCGAGCCTACCCGAGCGTCTGTTCCCCATGTTGGGGCGGCTCGGAACAGCGTCTGTTCTCCATGCTAGGGGCGGCTGATTACCGTGCTTGTGTCAGTGTGGGACTCTAAACAGTGCTGATACGATGGCCCTCCGGCGAGACAGGAGATTGGTGCAGGCCTAACAAGCCGCCCGGAAAATACATGTTACGCACAATCAAGATAGAAATACGACTCGAAATAATCGGCAAAGAGCTACGCAACGAACAAAGAACTACGATAGGAAGCTTGGCACATGGAACTGCAAATCGCTTGGCTTCCCAGGATACGACCGAATGCTGCATGATGAGCTTCAAATCCACGGCTTCGATATCGTAGCACTGCAGGAACTTTGTTGGACGGGACAGAAGGTGTGGAAAAGTGGGCATCGAGCGGCTACCTTCTACCAGATCTGTAGCACAACCAGCGTTCTAGGAACGGGATTTATAGTGTTGGGTAAGATGCGTCAGCGCGTGATTGGGAGGAAGCCAATCAGTGATAGGAAGATCAAGGGCCGTTTCTTAAATTATAGCATCATAAACGTGCACTGCCCACTTGAGACGAGACCTGATGACGAGAAGGAAGCATTTTACGCGCAGTTGGAACGAATCTACGACAGCTGTTCACGGCGGGATGTAAAACTCGTCATCGGCGACACGAATGGTCAGGTAGGCCGAGAGGCAATGCACAGGCCCGTGATCGGGCTGCAGAGCCTGCACGCGGCAACAAACGACAACGGTCAAAGATGCGTAAACTTTGCAGCCTCCCGCGGAATGATAGTTCGAAGCATCTTCTTCCCCCGCAAAGATATCCACAAAGCCACCTGGAGATCACCTGATCAACATACGAAAAATCAAATCGACCACGTTCTCATCGACGGGCGATTCTTCTCCGATGTCATCAATGTCCGCACTTACCGCAGTCCCAACATTGATTCTGACCATTACCTTGTCGCGGTTGCACGGTGCACAACACTCGTCGCACAGGAACTCCGGAACTAAATCTCGAGCAGCTACGTAGCGTTCGTACTGCAGAGGAATACGCGCAACAACTGGAGCTAGTGTTACCAACGAAAGAGCAGCTTGGCGCGGCGACTCTTGAAGACGGCTGGAGAAACATAAGGTCCGCCATGTCAGACAGACGCGGAACAGATAGAATACGGTTTTCCGGAGGAAAAAGCGCCACCAGGAAGACCAAGATCGCGAAGCGATGGAACAGCTGTACCGCGCAAATGACACACTGAAGTTCTATGAGAAGGTGAACCGTTCACGTAGAGGCTAAACGCCACAGGCCGAAATGTGCAGAGATACCAGTGGTAACCTTCTCACGAAGAGAACGGCACAGAAATCAATCTGGGTGCACGCTCACCCGACGACAGATTCCCAGAACCTGATCTGAGGAGATCGACAAGCTGAGGAACAACAAAGCCGCGGGCAATGACCAGTTACCAGGCGAGCTGCTCAAACATGGAGGAGAGGCACTGGCTAGAGCGCTGCACTGAATGATTTCTAAGATTTGGGAGGAGGAGATTCTACCGCAGTTATGGATGGATGGAGTGGTATGTCCCGTCTACAAAAAGAGCGATAAGCTAGATTGTTGCAATTACCCCGCAATCGCATTGCTGAAAGCCGCCTACAAGGTATTCTCCCAAATCCTTTGCCGTCGTCTATTACCAATAGCTAAGGAATTCGTAGAGAAGGACTTACGGGAGCACACGCCACTACGGATCACATATTCGCGATAAGACAAGTACTCCAGAATTGTCGTGAATACAACGTACCCACGCATCACGTATTCATTGACTTCAAAGCGGCATACGACACAATCGATCGAGAACAGCTGTGGCAGATAATGCACGAATACGGTTTCCCGGATAAACGCTATTGGTCAAAGCAACGATGGATAGAGTGATGTGCTACGTCCGAGTATCTGGGACGCTATCGAGTCCCTTCGAATCTCGGAGAGGGCTACGGAAAGGTGATGGACTTTCTTGTATCTTGCTCAATATTGCCTTGGAAGGTGTGATTCGAATAGCGAGAATCGACTCGAATGGCACGATTTTCCGAAAGTCCGTACAACTTTTTGGCTTCGCTGACGATATTGATATTGTGACACGTAACCTTGAGAAGATGACGCAAACCTACATCGGACTGAAAGCTGAAGCTAGGCGTATCGGTCTGGTCAAGAATGCGTCAAAAACAAAATACATGAGAGAAAGAGGCTCTAGAGAAAAAACACTACGCCTCCCACCACGAATATTGATAGACGGTGACGATATCGAGGTGGTTGACGAATTCGTGTTTTGGACTCAGAAAAATCCTTCAATCGAGAAAAGTACGCCACCGCACGAAATTGACCTTCTACAAGTACTACGATCCCACTGACACTAAAAATCTTTTCAGGTCGGGACTTGAACATGCGACAACTGGCTTGTTACACCAGCAACCTTATTCATTGAACTGCCATCCCGGTCCCAAATGAACTTACTTAATTTTATTCAAGATTCAATGAAAAGCATTTTTAATCTCTTAGAAATATTTATGACAATATTAGAAAGGTATCATCACGATTCCAGGCTGATTGAAACAGTTTTTTTTATAAATTAGATTCTTCTTGATTAGTTGTTATAGAATGAAGAGTTTTGATAATGTCAAGCGTTCACTTGCAAACAAAGATGCAAAATACCAAAATAAATATTTGGAACTTTGAAACTTAAAAAAATCTTGTTGTTTATATTGAGAGAGTTCTTCACGAGAGCTCAATACCGCTCGATAGATCACAACTGTGGGCAGTAAGGTGGATTCGCCCCCTTCGATACAACGTGGATTCCATTCGCTGGAATGGTATATCCAAAACTTTTTTGGTGTAGTGACAAGCTTCCAAATCAGGCCAGAATAGCGAGATAGCGTCATTGCTACGTAAGAATGGTAGCAATCGCTTCTTTAGGCATTCATCGCGGTATATTTTTTTTGTTTGCCGTTCCGGTAGTGATGAAACTTTGGTTTGCTCGACCACAACTGCATATTGCCTGACATATTTTTTTGGGAATCATGGCCTCTTTCTTCGTACATGGCAGAATAAAAACTACAAGGATCAGACCCATGGGGTTGTTTGAGCCATAGATGTGGAACAAGGCAACCGAAATTTCCAATGATCTACAATCAAACAGTTCAATCAATCGTCACACTTTTGAATCCGCAATTGCATTAGAGTGTTCTTAGATTGATCTTGATTAGCAACCAACACCGAACATTGTTTGTTTTATAGCCGACGAAAATACACCAATATCCCAAATGTATGCAATTATGTCTTTGTACATACTTGCGATACGATTTTATTATTTAGGCTGTGAACCATTTCGCAGTTAATTTTAACTTTTGGTTGAAATCTGAAACTCGAGTGGTTATTTGGATGTTTTCAAAAATAACCGTGCTAGAAAGCATGGTTATTTTTGACAGATCGATGGTTATTTTCCGACAGTGAAAAAAATCTTGCAAAGAAAATTCTAATATCAATTCTTTAGTAAAAATTATTTCCAGTGCAAAATAAACCCAAATAACTTTCCATCCGCCAAACTTTGAAATGGGTCGCAGTTTTAGCTAAATTTAACTACTCGACACAAAATAACCACTCAAGTGTCAGATTTTAACCAAAAGTTAAAATTAACCACGAAATGGTTCATAGTCTTAAGCTTCTCTTCGCCAAGCTTGTGTTCAAGCTTTGCATGCAAGCAGTTAGTTGAAGCGATAAACTTTTTCTCATAATCAATCAAGTTCATCTTATATAAATTGAAAATTAATCTTAAGCACTCAAAATTTACCTAGGGTAGTTGTCAATCAGGTGATACGACATAACATGGAATTTCATCCGAGCTTGCATGACACAAGATCAGAGCATACCAATTAAAACTTAAAATCATTTTATGGCACCTTTTGTCTTGCTGTCTAGCAACAATCCACCTCTAGCATGCTACGCATAGCACTGAAACGTTAGCTATAATTTTGATTCTATTTTTAGATTCGCGTGCTTCAAACAGCTTCGCTTTTGCATCGATTGGCCAATCAGAGCCATGCTTTCCCTTTGATATGTCGCTTACTCCTTCAAAACCGTCGTCTATGGCAGATAAATTCGATATGCCGGAGATTTTTAGCAGACAAAATAACTGCTCACTACTAATCAAAATTTCGATAATTTATAATTGAAAATTCGTTGCTTGATACATTCCAATCGATTCTTAGAAATATTTCCAATCAAATGATGGAATAATATTAATAATTGATATAAAATATACTGAGCTGTAAGTGTTTAAAACCTGTCCACATTTCTAAGTGTATATTTCCTTGAGTTTCTGATTTGCACCCCTATATAGAAAATAAAGATGTGTTCCACATCAAAACACATTCCGGAAAATTACCTAGAGTCTTCCAAACCATAAGTTTCATCGTAAATTATCACACTGGTGTAAGTTTCATGCCTACACTGGGGATTCAGCAAGTGAACAACGCACAAAAAGGAAAGCCAGTATAACCGATGACAAAAAGCGGGATTTTGTATACGGTTATGCCCTATGATAATAATTATCTTATTAGACAAGTTTAAGGGAAATTCGTAAACTGCCTGGAGTTCGGACCTCAAGGGCTACCAGCATAACCGTTGACAAAAGTTCGATATTGAAGAAACATAAACAAATCGCAGGAAATGTTCCGGGGACAGATAAAAAATACACAAGTAAGCAGTAAGTAGCTCTACGACTAGGAACAGCATTGAAACATTAAACATAAACTGCTGAATGCTCGTGTAGATCTTGAGACTTTTTTTCACTGAAGTTCTTGGATGAATGAGCACATTCCTTGAACGTCCATATAAAAATAGACAATATATATCGCTCTGAAAGTATGAACAGCAAACGAAAAACAAACGTAGTTCTTATTGTAACACAGTGTTGTCCTTAAGAACAATATTCCAAATAGTTCTTGGATCTTGGAACATCTCTTAAGTATTTCCATAGTCTCACAACATATTTAGATGGTCCTAGATACCTGGATAAGATATTATAAACCTTTTCTCATGCGAAAAATTTGAAATAACGCGATGTTTCACCTAATTTAGACGAACTTTAATTTTCGCACCCCCGACCCTGCGCGCGAATTGAGAATCATGTATAATGATAGTGTAAGTGAACCAGATATCAAACGCGTTGACATAAACACCAGAGATGCCAGATCTGCACAGATTTGTCTGTAAATCTGCAGATTTCGGGTATAGTGCTGCGCAGACATTTTTTGTTGTGCAGACTTTTGAAAATCCAGTTTTTCGCAGACTTTCGTCCAAATTAACAGACTTTCGAAATTGCCGCGACCTTTTTTTTTGCTCGTTTGCATCAGTTTTGCATGTCATACTTAATAGAGAAGCCATGCTTGCTGACCGCCGATTTTTTCACATTTACAGACTTTTGAAACCCTGTCTGCAGATATTTGAAACTTTTACCTGGCATCATAAACACTGTAAACTTATAGGAATTTCAGGCCTGCGTTATTCTAGTATGCAGTTAAGAGGTATAGAGGTATTATTTCAGTAACAACACATTGAACATCTACGCTAATACAAGTTCACTATGTTCAAAAATTGATGTGCGCTTATAGGAATTTCGCTCACTGTGTCTTGATTCTTTGTTTTTTTTTCGTTTCAATTTGTTTTTTTTTTTTGATAGCGATTCATAACTGTATCGAATGAGGCTTTCAAGTTTGTGGTTCTTGATTACGTCTAAGACAACGGTATTTGTATTGTTACTTGAATAGTGTTTCTCATGTGCTTAGCCATTAAACCTGATCTGCTAGACAGTGAAAGATCGAAGACGAAGCGAGGATTGGGATTTCTGTTCAACTTTTTGTTTTGTTTTTGGTGTAAAATTAAGGCATCTATCAGACAAAATTTAATCCGTCGGTTCCGGTAATTATCGCAATCACAACCAATTTCATTTCGAGATCAGCAAATGTCAATCTGTTAAAGCGAAACAATTACTGCCTACACCATTAATTGGTACCGAGCAAGCTCACTAGACGACCCTCATCAACTGAACTGAGAAAATATGGTAGATTTCAGTTCTCTTCAATTACCACGCTAAGGTTAAATGTTTCAATCATCACCAGCTTACGGACCAGAGCAGTGGCGTGACGCGGCCTGACTACAAGAACCGCGTGGTTCGATTCGTACGTGCCCCTGCCTCGTGCGCTGGCGCTGCTTTGCTTAGTTGAATTGCATCATTGCGCCACCGGGCGGTCACACTAGCTACGAATCAGTTGGCAGTCGTCGTTGCTGGCCGTTGATGATGATGACTTGACCAGCTAGAGTGAGACAAAAAAAAACGCAAATGACTCCAAACACGTCTCGACGGTTTTGCCTCAACGTCGCCGAAGGGACTGCGCACGCTCATCATGTTCGGATCGGTAAGTGACGGAGGTGAGTGCGATGGTAACCGGCTTTGCGTAGGAGGACATGGCTGACTCTTGTCGGTCGTTTATTTCTTATTTTTGGGGTGTGAATTAGATTAATGATTCTGTCGCTCTCGGCGAAGACGAAATACATTTCCAGACAGTCAGCTAGCATCTGCTCGAATCTGTTCAACGGAAGACAGCCACCACCAGGCCTGTGTCGTCCCCACCGATGACGGCAAGTTGGCGGATTTAGATGAAGTGGTTTTTACGTATGGTTTTACTCCACTAAGCAACGATCACATTTTGTAGGGCATCGGCTAAACGGTGCGACCAACCACGAGAGAAGACAAGTTTTCCTTATGCACAACAAAAAAGGGCAAGAGGAAAGTGAAAGTCTGCTCTGGCAGTGCTGGCTGGTGTGTGGCAAGTTCCTACTTATAGACAGAGCGCTAGAGGAAATCAACTAAATGCAATGAAAACGACGTGTTGAATCACGCCGTTGCCCTTTCACTGGCCGCCAGGAAACCTTATTTGGACCGTGGCATGTTGGTGTTGGTTTACGGTGGTGGTTGTTCAATCAATTCAGTGGCGTTGGGCACTGTTTCTTTTCATCCAAACAAACTGACACACATAGTTTGAGATTTTGAATGAATGATACTTTAAAATAAATGCTGAATTTAGTCATTACCATAACTGACCAGCAAAACAAAAGCATAACACTCATTTTCGTAAAGTCCATTCAACCCGTCGGTTGGTTCGATCGCGCACTGCCATGTAGGGAAACTTGTTCCACCGCTCGGGACCCGCTTAACTCTTACGAAATTGTTTCCATGCTTGCCCGATCCGAAGACACTCGCCCTCAGCTGGTTTCCATATGTTCCATAATCGAACTTGGGTAGAGGCAAAGCCTCAATCCTAGCAAAACGCCTCACAGTTGGTGAGCCATTTGTCGCTGCAACCGAGGAAACCCGGGGTAGCGCCACATGGCCAACAAAACCACCATAATTATCAGCATCTGATGCAATCCGGAATCCACGGCAAATCCCGAAGACCTGTTTGCGTTGAAATTGGTTCAATTTGTTTAGGCTCGACCAGCATCTCCTAGTTCGGTCGACCGGGAAACAGTCCTATCTAAACAGCAGTGCCCACGATTGGCCTGCTTCAGCGAAACACGGTTCCAACTGCAGCGTTGGTCCGCGAAATCATTCCGGCGAGTTTCGTGCAGTTTGAAGTTAAATATTTTGTTGGTAAACAGATGGAACATAATTTCCAGATTTGAAACGTTTGTTTTTGTGTGAGTTCGCATGATGGAGGCACATATTTTCGGGCGGTCACATATCACATCAACGTCGAAAGGAGGGGAGGGGAAGGAAGGTGCGTTAGCGTTACCGTTACCGTCTGGCCTGCATCATGAGCAAACACAAATCATTCGTACGTGCAAGTTCACGATTTTCAACCGTGTGCTTGTTAATCTATCGATACGTTTATGAACTCCGAACGGCAAGAGCCAGCCAGCGGCAGTTCGCCATTGTGAAAATAATGACGATTGAGTGTGTGGTGTTTGGGCGGCCTGGAACCGAAGAGTGTGTACCCCGAAAGAGTCGTTGACATTTGCCGCACAGCGTGGCCGCCGCGTGCCGGCAAGCAGATCTTCCGTCGCGCAAGGGTGACGTAGGCGTGTTGATCACGTTCGATTTGCTTCCATCGGTGCGGAAGGGCGGACGAAAGATGCGAGGAGCGACGAAAGATGCGAAAATCACACAATTGAAATCGTTCCACAGACCCGGATGGGACATTCTGAATCGTGTAATGAGTTGGCGTCAATATGGTGAGAAGCTCTTAGCCGCAGGTCGATGGCCTGAATGTGGGATGCTTGAAATGAGTTTGGCGAGAATTCCTGACAACTGTTTTCTGCTGGATGGGTCAACAAAGCGATCGGAACATTTTGGAATATGGCTCAAGAAGTAGTAGTGGAAGATTTTGTCTTACTATTTATTTTTCGCAAGAAATATATGAGTGCGTTATACCACAAATTTAGAAAATGCCTAAGAACATAACCATATAATGCTCCTCGGAATTCAGGAAATGCTTGGAAGTTGATCGGAATATTTAAAAAAAACCCTAGTATTGAATATATATATCGAAGATTTATTTCTTCTTAATAGTCATGCAAATTTTTATTTAACTTAAATTTTTCACAAATATGTAAAATTGTAATGTAAATAAGAGATAGTAGAAAAGCCACTTTGTTTAGTGTTTTGGTAAAATTGTTTGAAATTATAGTTCTAGTCATCATTAGACACATTCTACGACTTCAACTGTTGCGAACCAACTATCCTTTACTTCTTCTGTTCTATCTGTGATATCTAAAGATTGATCCCCGATAGAGTCAGCTTCTATTTGAACTAGCTTCAGTCATATCTCTCTGGCACAATCCCAGTTTAGAGATTCATTGTCGGAGCCTATGAGCTTCTAAAGACTGTCCCAGAAAGTATGGACGCAACCAAAAACCGCTGCCATTTCGCAATGGTTCAGAATCTGTCAATTTTCATGACTGCGTCCTGTTGTTTACACTCTTCTCTAACCACTTGTGCAGTTGTTAATTCGTTTTCATTAGTTTGTTTCGAACTGCGTGGACTTTCAGCAGAAAAACATCGAAAAATTGTGTACAAATGCACAGAATGCGGTCTGTCACAGAGAAAGATATCTTAGAAAACATGTCTCGGTAGCCGAAACCATTCAACAGTTCGAAAAAGATTGGAAAAAAGTGTCAAAACTTGTCGCCAAGAAGTTTGTACGGAATTTAGTGAGGAACGTTCGCACCAGCTAGTGTACAATGGCTAAGTAGCAAATGTTGAAAATAATATTCTGTTGTTGTGGTCTAATATTATCAGTATATCGAATAAAATTATAATATCTAACACTTGTGAATTATTTACAGCGAAATCAAAGTGCGTCCATACTTTCTGGGACAGTCTTTATACCATCATAAGACCATTCATTTGAATCGGATCCAGATGAAATTTAGAAGTTTTGTAAGAAACCATAAGACGATTTATTTGAATCTAAGTTTTTAAAAATCGGTCACGCCATCTTTGAGAAAAACTATTGCACATATTTTCATATTTTTACACATTTTACCCCATAACTCCGGAATCGGAAGGAAGATCCAAACAAAATTCAGGAATTTTGTATGGAACCATAAGAGCTTTCATTAGAATCTAAGTTTGTGAAAATCGGTTCAGCTATCTCCGAGAAAGTGGGTGCAAAATAGCGTTACATACACACATACATTTTGCTGAGTCGAACAGTGTATGAATCTCGATTCTCCGGGCTTCGGTTCAAAACTCGTTTTTCACAGTGATTGCATAACCTCTCTATGTGAGAAAGGTAAAAAGAAATCGAATTCTTTGAGGATGTATACAAATCAATTTTGAATGAATATTCAAATGCAAATTAATTTGAATAAATGAATGAATATTTTTTCAAAAATAAACGTACAAAATTTCAGAAAAACGAAAGAATGATTCAACATAACTAGTTTTTTCGGCACAACTATCAAGTTCTGAGCGATTGTAATATGAACGTTATTGAAAAAGGCATCATTATTATCACAATGTGTATTAAAACAGGTAAATTCGTTTTACTACTCATCGATTGGTAAAAAAAATATTGTGTTTTTATCTGGTTGCTTTCTGGGGTGTGTTTTCATTTCATTCCAGTTTAGGCTAATGACAGAACAGTTCTACGGATTGAGGAAAGTGGGTTTGTTGTATTCTACACCCCCACGGAATATTTTCTCGGAAATTTCTATATTCAGAATTGATCCACTATTTGATTATTATTTATTTCACTTGACGATATATTGTCTGTCTGGTTTAGTAGTTCTCTTCACATAGCAAAGTCTTGGCATTCCTTTTATGGAATTTGGCCTTTCTGTTTCAAACAGACTTCGCAGCCGATTTTTAGCGTACAGAATAATCATTGAATGGCTTGTATTATGATTATACGTACACTAAGAATCCGTCCAGGGCGGGACTCGAACATACGACGATTAGCTTGTATGACAAGCGCCGTATGCATTGAACCATCAACCCGGATTATTAATATTGAGTAAACAGTCATACAAAACACGACACGACTGTGCTCTCACTATACCGAACCTGTACGATGAAGACAAAGTATCTCGATATCTTGCCCAATTGGGATTTCATCAATTCCGACCGCAAAAGTTCGACGCCACACGTCATATTCCGTATCTTTTCATCCTCTGTTCAACAGAAAAAAACAACTTCCGCAAAGCCGATAAATCGTCCAAAGTGCTTATTCTTCCTTTAAAAATTATTATCAAAATTGATTTTGTTTCATCGATCCCTACTTTCTCAACATTCGCGCACACTACACAATTCGTATCATTTTTCTTCGCTCTACCCGCACCCACCCGCACCCACCCGCACCACGCATTGCCAAGAAGCAGGGGCTTATTTTGCAGCGTTCCTGCTTTCGTATTGGATTCAAAAAGTTTTCATATTGATTCGCTCCGCCAGACAAGCAACCGCAAAAAGGAAACTCTCCCTCAATGCCCTTTCGATTCAACAGAGCTTTGTCCCGAGACGGAAAGCTAGCGGAAGCTGCATTGACGCTTCGACGATACTGCTGAAGGCTGGCACCGCCGCCACCATCACCACCCCCACGACCGCGGAAAGTATTTCGCAGTTTGACTGGCATCGCATATTTTTATTCGATCCTGATCCAAATTGATTTATATCCAGATTTAGTTTCATCAGAACGATTCTAGCTACCACTGAGGCTAACGATAGATAGGTGGGGTGATTGGTGCAAAGTGAGAATAAGAATCGTGGGTCCGATCACCTAACAGGAGTCAATGCTTTTTACTCCAACACACTCCCCAGAAGTTCACCGAAACAATTGGTTATTATTAATTTGCGCCTAAACTGCAATACTGTTTCAACATCCCACTCGGGTTTTTGCTAATTCACCTAGCAATATGTTAAACTCCTACAACGACAGACCTCTGCTCGAGAAGTAAAGACAAGAGCGAATTCCGCTTCGGCACTCCGACAGTTCTGTCCAACGAAAGAAAGAAAGCACAGCATGAGGGAAAAAACGAGAGGAAATCCGTGTAATGACTAAAGCACACAGAATGAGTTTCAAACTCAATTTGCATGTTATTACTTTTTCCTGGGCTGCAGCCAACCAAGTCAAAGCAAGTCTGGAAAAAGGGCGACCAACGATTGACGTTGAAATAGTTTGACAACCCGCCAAAAGGAAAGTTGTTTTGTTGGCTCGCAGCATCACAGCATCATCATATTTTGTTTCGTGAGCTCCTGAGAGTGCACTTTACACAATAGCTGGTATGAAACATACTGCACTGGAACTCGGTTGCATGGATGGATGGATGGATGGTTTGGGCGGATGGATGGATGAATACTCGACGGGAAGGAGCCGGCTGTCGGGCAGGATTCGAAACGAGGGCTTTGCTGGTTTTAAAGTTTCATTAATGTCATTTTCGAGCGGCGTTGAAGCGACAGCAGGAAAGTACACCAACAAGTTTCATGTAAAAGTTGAACACGCCTCCGGGGCCCTTTTCGACAAAGCGAGCAGGTCCTGGGTGGTTAACAAACAGCCCGAAATAAAAATCCGCTGTCGAGAACAACTGTTGGCAAACAACATGATTTATTTGCAGCGGCAAAAACGAACTTGAAATTAAAAATCAAACTGGAAAATAAAAGTTTTCAGTTGAATTTTTTTTTTCTCACACTCGGGCAACGAACTAGCCTAGTTTCTGGTAGTGGCGAACTCGGAACTGGATTGTGCTACCGAAAATGCTTCCGATTCGAATAAAAGTGCTATGTGCTGACATTTTCGAATGCAGGCACCACCCGCCGTTTGATGCCAAATTGACTGAACGGCGTTGTTTGCGTTTGTTAAGCATCGTGTCATCCGAGATCAGTTCATGGAATTGTTATGAATCGTATGATCTTTGAACTAAGTCCGTTCGGGACATGTCGAAAACAAAGAAAAAAAAAACAATGTCATTGACACTTCATTTTGCAATCAAGCCAGAATTGGCAATAAAACATCATAAGTAAACAAATGGATTCAAAAGTGACGAGTTTTTGTCACAGTCAAATTTGAAGCGCATGTTTAGTTAATGGATGTTTGATTAAATACAACAACAAAAAAAAAACACGGATCAACAATTCCGTTAGATCACCTTTCAGTCAACTGATTTTTTTACTGCGCGTCGTTGAGTACCGGGAATTGACACATTAAACCTCAGACGTAGGTGGCAACGAACTGGAAACAATTGTTTTGAATGTGTTTGCTTATCGAAGCTAATCGTAAGCTGGTGTCACAATATATTTTTGACAAAATTCTTTGAGTTAATAATGATCCGGGATGAAGACGGATGATAGACAAACATTTTTAGAGGGATTCCCAAACTTATCGAACTTAAATTTAGCACTGAAATAGTTTTTGGACCCTTCGTCATGTTGTTCTATTTGATATCGACTGTTCTATTTTGCATCTCCGACTAATATACGTCAATCGCAACGCATAGACGAAGTTCTGTTCATCGTTAAGAAGTTGAAACACGAATGGATTTGCGTTTTATATATATGTATTAGGGTGCCAATATTTTTGGGTCATCTCAGGGGTGGAAATAAAGATAATTTTTTGATTCACAGTAAGTAAAAGTAATCAGCATTATCTTTTCATATCATATGTTTATCGTAGATATTATAATGAATTTTGAAATGAATGACTTTTGATAAAAAAATGTTGGTTTTACATAGAATTTAAAAATGTCTTCATAGTTGTTAGTATAACTGTCCGATTCGGAATCAACATTTCAACAAAGTTAGGATCGTTTTAATGTTACTCTGTGTTCATTAAGGAGCAAGACACTTTGCAAGCGTATGAGCAATGTCAACAATGTGTGCGTAAAAACAAATTCAGTTCGCTTTCACATCTCATCCAAGTCAGTCGATATAACAAAACCGCTTACGTTCGGGACGGAAGAAACCAAATACAGTATTGTGTAGTGAACAATAGAACGACCTCGAAATGAGTGAACCAAACGAACAAAACCTACCGCCGGTACGAAAGAATACAATTATTGTTGACTGCAGGCAGTGTAAAATTCGACCTTCGATACGAGAATTTAAAGGTTTGCTTAAAGAGCAAATGCATCTTGACATTAAACGTGTGCATTTACTTCAATGCAATAAGACAAATAATGTTGTTTACATCCAGTTTTATGAAGAGTTGGATGCAATTCAATTCACAAAAGACAATAACAATGTGCACTATGTGGAGCACGAAAACATTAAGCATAACATTCCAGTGTACAGGGTCCGCCATGTAACTTTTTTTTTTAAACATGCAATAAAACACAAACGGTTCATCCGATTTCAAAACTCATTTTTTCATATCAAAGTACAATCCTTCCGGTTAATTGTGGAACATAATTTCATTCAAATGGCTGCCTCGGCTGGCCTTGCAATACGCCATACGGTCGGTCCAGTTTTTTAGTACATTTTCGATTGTATGCAGCTTTATTTCAGCTATGGCTGCACGAATGTTGTCCTTCAAGGCTTGAATTGTCTCTGGCTTGTCCACATAACACTTATCTTTGACAGCCCCCCAAAGATAATAGTCTAACGGCGTCAAATCACAGCTCCGAGGCGGCCAAACGACATCGGAATTTCGACTGATAATTCGACCTTCGAAGACTGTGCGCAGAAGATCGATCGTAGCGTTGGCTGTGTGGCACGGAGCGCCATCTTGTTGGAACAAAATGCTGTTCAAGTCTTCCTCTTCAAGTGACGGGAAGAACCAATCGCTAATCATGGGGCACCAAACCGTCACTCTCTGAGGATGCATCGGCTTCTCTATGATAACGTCCCGGTTTTCCGTCCCCCAGATGCGACAATTTTGCTTATTAACTTACCCGCCGAGATGAAAATGTGCCTCATCCGATAAGATGATTTTTTGGCAAAAATCGGCGTCTTCTTGAAGCTGATTATCAAAGTAAAACTGCACTATTTTCACGCGTTACTCAAGCATATACACAACCATTTTCGTTCAGCGGAAGGATAAAACAAAGTTTCTGTCAAATCAGAAGTGACATTAAGGTTACCAATGTCGAAATAACCGCTACACGGAAAACCCAGCGATCGCAAAACAACTAAAATATTAGTTGTTTTTCTAATTTTGATTGGTTAAAATTTGGTACAACTAATCGACTATTGTTTTAACTAATCTGTCATTTTTTATTTATCGTGCTGGCAGCTTAGCAACGACACCCAACAAAGAACAAAGAAACAATGAAACGTTTCAATGAGGTGTCACTCGTGCAATTGAGCAAAGACACAATCCCAGCAAAGTTACTTGTATGCATGAAAGTAAAAAAATGTCTCAGTTGTTTCAACCAATTATTCAGTTATTTGAACTTAAGACGCCAATTGCAATAAATATTTTTTACTGTTCGCCTCTTCTGGGGCAGCTAATCGTTCACTGCTTGAACAACGAAATTTTACCTAATTAACTGCTTATATCTTTATCACTAAATTCACAAAGGATATAGATATGCACCAAAAGATTACAATTCTCAAAAGGGAACTCACCAGAAAAATGGTCACAGGGAATTAGGATTTTTTTCCTTCACTTGCAGAATGGCTCGCTGGTAAACCTAATGCTACAGATACACTTTCAAGAAAACACAAATAGTACCACTTCACTTTAGCAGAAAATTTTTAAGCGTTAAGCGGTTTTAATAACATTGACATGAACTGTCCTAGAATACATTACTCTCAGATGAAATAAAATAATTTATACTGTAGGAATATCTATTTAACACATGGAAAACTTGTTTTACTTCCATAAAACGACCACTACGTAACTAACATAAATGACGTTCATTTACCATTGAACATTTTCAATATGAAACGCTTCTGGTGAAATGAAGAGGTTTTTTGTTCTGCATTTTGATGTCTTCGCTCTCCGCCAAGTGACAGCATTTGAATACAACAATTTCGGTTACCTGAATGGGTATGTCAAAATCAATAGATATCTTAGTTAAATCAACAACATTTTAGTTGAAACAACCAGGGCGTGGAACAACATTTGCAATATTGTAATTTTGTGATCTGCGGGTTCTCCGTGTAGTTAAAAAAAAAAAAGTTAAATGGCGGACCCTGTACATAAAAAAGATGTGCAAATTTGAACAGGTTTGAGATTCGTTTTAATTATTTTGAACCAATTCAACTTATTATTTTGAATCAAAAACCTATTTTATATGGCTAAAAGCTAAGCATCCATCAGGGAATGTGGAGGACGTTGCCTCACAATTCGCACCTTCATACATTTTGTCGTCGTTGTTGTTGTTTTCGATGTTGTCGTTTTTAGGATTTATTCGTCTCTCCATCGTCCTTGGCGAACCTGCAGGCATTCGAATCGACGTAAGTTATAGAAGATTTGTCTTGCTTTCCAACATTTTCAGTTGATGCTTTAGTAGATGAAGAATGTTTGGTGATTACGTTTTTTTTAGTTAGATCATAAAAACTAATTTGGCAAGATGCCAGTGTTGAGTCCAAAACCTTTATATTTGGTTGATGACGACATTTTTCCGATTTTGAATGCATGGCTTCTCGTACGTTACTCACAGAATTAACATGAAATTAACTGATTCTCGTATGTAACCAACGATTTACAAGGACTTCTTCAGGCCTGTCATCATATCACGTAAGACGGACTCGACTATGTAGTTGTATACTTAACCCGATCAGATGCGCATAACAAAATTATAACACAAGCATATCAACAGTTGATATGTATAACAATTTGTGTTATTTTGAGATACTTAACAAATGAGAACAGTTGAAAGTTAAAACTTAGAGCAAATTCAGCAGAAGTTCTATATGGAAGATCTATAATAAAGCAGAAACTAGAACAAATGTATTACCAGCAAGCCGTTCTAGTTTTATTTATTCGACCAGTTCTTCTGTCAAATTTAAAACTGGTCTACGATGCCGTTCTATTTTTTGTATATTTGAATCACGAGTAAAACACTGCTGGGGCTGCCAGTTTTTCTTGTTATAAAATTCAGATTTAAATTTTGTAACTGACAAAAATTATGCATCTAGAACTAGAACACTCCTGAACATGCCCTTATGATAACAATATAATAACAATATTAGTTATGATGTTTTATTTCCATTTGCAAGACTCATGATAAAGTCCATTAATTGAAAAAATGAGTTCTGCTTTAGCTTTATAGCGAAATATAATGATCAGAATTTCAAAAAACTAAAAGAAGAAATCAGGTCACTAAATAAATTATTCTTTTAATAAAAAAAATCATTCCACAATTTTGAACTGAAACGATGCTAAAAGTTAGCTGGGATATAGTTTTTCGGTGTTAAATTTGCTACCTAATTTTTTACAACTTTTGTTATGAGTTTTTGTTTTCGGACTTCTGTGGTTATATCAAATTCAATAATTATTGTGATACAAACGTTACAAAATCTGTTACGATTTGGTACCCGCTAGAGTCTTTTTTGTTATGATTTTTGTTATTTCAACAGCTTACCAGTCAAAAATATTTCTAAATTTGTTACAAAATATTTCTGTAATAAATTACTCCAGTTGTTATAATTCTGTTATTACCATCTGATCGGGAATACACTCACGTCATTCCGAATACCGAGAAACTCTACCACCCTTTCCTTTCAATGAAAAGAACGTCTGCTTCTGGAATACTTGTGCCTTCTATGGCAGCCCTCAAGTGGATGCTTCGATGCAGGCTATCGAGCCTGGAAAAAGAAATATGACACCGTCACCTAAAACTGGTCCTTCTAATCTCCCACCGCAAACCCTATTTTTCTGGAACATGCTCATAAATAAACCACCATTGATTAGTTGACAGAGCATCTTCGCGGAAAGAATAATGATGCCTTTCTCATATTATTCATTATCTCCTATATATTACAGTAAGATTAATCAAAATACTACAAATTAAAAATGTTGGAAGATTTCTTTAGTAAAGCACTATTACATATAATTACTACATTTGAATTTAAGTTAGTGAAAATCGATTCAATTTGAGAAAATTTAGTGAGCCAGTAGCCACATTTTAAATATTTGGACCATTATTTCCTGTACTACCGGAACCAAATACCAATACAGTTAAATTTGGTAATTTATAAACTTATCACCTTGTAATTCTAGCACCGAAAGTTGAATTTCAACCTTATTTGAATTTGATTATATGAAAATTTAATATGAGTATATTCAAGGATGGCTTTTATTGTATCGAAAAACGCTCACTAGCAACTCTTCACACGATTCAATCAGTGCCGTCAAAGAGAAATGGATATCATCGCAGCAACAAAAAACCGGCATGGTTCATTTAACATAGAATCGACACAAGTGCGAGAGCGAATTTCTCTAGATGACCTGTCTGAGAATCAAAGATTAGCTCGCTGCTGTGGGAATTCTCTCTGAAGCAAAAAACGGTCGTTTATTCTCGTCTCGCGATCCGATTCTGTTTGGGCAGTGGATAATTGCGATAGAATCCACCATATAACCATTGTATAAGTTGTGTCTATGAAAATGTCTGTGAATGCTCCACACAAGGGTTTTGAAATATTGCAATCTAGTATGAGAATCATCGATTCGATTTTCTGCGATAATTGTCAACTTGCGATTCTCTGTGTAAATTCCACACAGCACCAATCATTATCAGACTGTAATTTTTTTTAAGGGCCGTGAAATGCTCAGAGTATGTAGAATGTAGAATGTAGAAAAATTCTCTCACGGTTCATGCATTGAGAGACACGAGTTCTGGTAGCATCTTCTATCGGATTGAAAATGTTGTATACAATATAGATAAATATCGAGCAGTTTCTGTCAAATTTTCGACAATCACCAACACTGAGTATATCTGGTCATGGACTATCACGATTTGCAAGCTAGAGAAACTTATTAGCCAATTTTAAGAATTCGCTACTCGTCACATGATTACTTTTGAAAAGCATACTCTGGAAATTGACATTTTTACTCTAAGCACCCAGTATCTCCGGAACCGGCATTTGTATCTCGATCATGATCGGGATTTTCTCACGACATTTTAATATCTATCAATTGAATTTGAAATGGTGTAAATTCGTGGAGCCGATAAAAATGACTAACATTATTTTCATTTTTTTAACACACCCCGTAAATCCGGAACCGGGAATCGAATCCAGATACAATTCAACAACTTATTATGGGCGTATTGAGCAATTCCAGGAATGACTAGACGAAAAAGTGACGAAATCAGAATCGACTCTCTCCGATTTGGATGAAACTTTGCACATGGCTTCAGTATGACAAACCATAAGTTTTTGAACCGAAGGAGAGGTCAATCCGACCCACGACTGATTTTTAAATACGGCGTATGTATTTTTGCATTTCACAAAAATTGCCTTTTTCAAATTGTTGTAACTCGGAAACCGTGAATTGTACAAAAATGGCGTTCAGGATGAAGTTGTAGGGAATCGATTGGGCACTCTAAAAAATATACACTGAAAAAAAATTGATTATTTTCTCAATAATTTCAAAATGAACTAAAAAAATTAAACAAATAAAATTCAGGGTTTCATTTTTTTAAAATAATTTTTATTTTGAAGCTACACATTGATGGCTAGCCCATCCGTGCCAGTTGAAAAATGATGAAGTTACAGCTAAAACAGTTTACGGGTGCATGAAAATGATCAAGTTCTTCTCGTTGTAACTCGGAACCCGTAAGTGTACAAAAATGGCGTTCAGGATAAAGTTGTAGGGAATCGATTGGGCACTCTAAAAAAATATACACTGAAAAAAAATTGATTTTTATTCTCAATAATTTCAAAATGAACCAAAAAAATTAAATTAAAAAAGATCAGGGTTTCGATGACAAAAATGACGTCCAGGAAGAAGTTGTAACCCACTTTTTCATTCCTAGCGCATTCAGGCTTAGCAAACTGCTCTATCATTTTAGTAATCACTTCATCTAACTCTGCTGCTTTCGTATTGAGTAATTCTGGATCTTCTTCATCCGCCGGGAACCCGAATATTTGCTTTTTTATACCTCTTGAAATATCCAAATATTTTACTCGAGGATAATTAACATTCCGGGTTTTCTTCGTTGATATCAGAGACACGTTGATTCCGGCGATGCCCTTGTTGAAGAGTTCAATGTTGTGTGCTCTTGAATACTCCGCCGTGACGGATGCTTCAGAAGATACTGAGTTGATTGAAGCTGCTGAAGATACTTCCTCTAAATCGTATTGCGATGGGGATGGTTGTGGTTCCGTTGTTGACTGCCCTTCTGTTTCCGACGTATGACTTTCCTTATAAGCCCGCCTACGACAGCGATCACAAATGCTTAACGTGGCATTCGATTGTCCCTTGCACTTTTGAGCTTCTAATTTTCGAATTATGGTTTCTGTTATTTGGAAAAATTTTCCGGAACACACAAAACCAGGAAAAGGTTTACAACACTTTGAGAAAACCATATTGTAGTATTGTAACTGTTTCGAAAGAGTTTTGATATCTGTTCTACGATGCATAGCTATTTATATGTTGGTTGTAAACAGTAGGTAGTCAACTGACACACCTCTTTGATTCTACATGTGTTCATTCGTTTTGACATAGTTACGTTAGTTCTACTGTTTAAATAATTATCTTTCAACGAGAACTTGAAATTTCGAATATAACATATCTGTAAATTGTTTTAGCTGTATGTTAACTTCTTCATTTTTCAAAAAGCACGGATGGGATAGACATCAATCTGTAGGTTTTAAAAACAGCTTTTAAATAAACAATATCAAAAAATTTTAAACCCTGATTTTTTTGTATTTAACTTTTTCAGATTATTTAGTGTTAGATTTTAGAGTGCTCAATCGATTCCCTACAACTTCATCCTGAACGCCATTTTTGTACAATTTCCGGTTACAATAATTATGGTTTCAAGAGAAGATAGAATAACTGCCTGCATGATTTTTTATCCATGACAATGGTGACGGATTTCCGTGTAGACTAGCGAAAAAGCCCGATTCGACCCGGACCCGAGCCCGAGCCCGAGCCCGACGGCAACGGATCGGGTGCAGAAAAAAAGTATTTTCTGGGTTACGGGTGACGATTATGACCGGGTTTGTTTCAGATTCGGGTTGAAAAATTTGGCCGGGTCTTGGGCATCCGAACCCAAATACCTTAACTTTTTCCGGTTCGGGTCGGGTATGGTTAAAGATTTTTATGTTTTATCGGGTACGGGTCGAGTTTGGATTAAAAAAAAAATGCATTCTCGGGTTCGGGTAGTATTTTTTTAATTTTCAATCGAGAACGGGTCGGGTTCGGGTTTTAGAAGTTGCTTACCCGATCATCTCTAATCTAGACTCGAGCTCAGAGTGTTTTTAGTGTTTTTCGATCTTACCATTGTGTAAAGGCAAGTACGTAAATGTAGGTCTCACATCGTTACTTTTCGAAAAAGGATAGAAAAGCGAAGGAAGGACATATCTCAAGTGAGGAAAGTGAAATGGAAGCAATAATCAAATTTGTGTATTATCATGATTTGCGTAGGAAAGTGAATTGCATTATGTAACAAAACATCTGAGCTAACCTGTTTCTGATTTTGATTTCCAGTAAACAAAAACAAATTCGACTGATCACAATTTGGGTCTGAAAATTGAAAAATTATTTATTCAATTACATACTTTCAGACCGAATATTATCTCACGAAGTCCACGTTACCGATTGTTGGGCTCGAACATTTGTTGGCGACTTACCTAGAAATAAAAGAAAAATACATGTCAAACACTATTGCAAAAAATGTAGAAATAAATAAAACATATCTCGAGTCAAATCTCAGCATTTTTTTCAAGATCATGATTAATTCATATCGTTTATCGTCATCAAAACAGAAATAGTTCAGAGATGCTAAAAGAATAAGTTATACGCTAGAATGGACTAGAAACTACAAGAAGAATACTACAACTTTTTAAATTCATATCACGAAATCATAAACATTGCTCGCACTGATAGAATCGGCTTAGCATAACGACGATACAAACATAAAACGGGGACGCTGAGCGTCGAATTTTCACTAAATTGAGTTATCTCTGTCTGTTTCTGTGCGAGATGTTAATTATTTGTTTGACGTAGCATCATTCCTTCAAGTGCGATAGTAGAATAATTCTTCTTCCCAAACGTCGATAGAAACAGCTTCCGAAGAATTGAATAAGAAATATCTTCAAACTTGAAACAAATCGAATTTGGTACGTCAAATCATCATTCAGTCATCGGTGTTCGGTTAAGATTCAATGTTGTGCCATGAACTTCGAGCCCTACTAACCGTATGCCCCGCACACATAGGACGCAGTAAACTGTGCCACGGAAATCGGATCTACTCTGCCGCTCCAACCTACAGATTTCCGTCGTAAACCACCGAATCGGAGCAAGAATTCGCCCTCATCGCACCCACGATCAGCAAAATATGGTACACATCTATCAGCCATAAGCTCGACGCCATTCCACCGGCGAACGCGTTAAACATCGTGTAAATCTAAAGTAAACATTATCTGGCAATTTTGCCTCCCGTTTTATTACCTCGTTGCCGCCATCGGCCACTTTCTTCTACCGGTGTTCGTTCGTTCGGTCGGAGAGCCACATCGCTACTGTGTTACATTCACAGTCTTACCGAGGGAAATCGAGATTTTCGCGATATTGGGAAACTTGTTACCATGTGTTGTAGTTCAACGAAATTCTATTTTCATTGCGAAGACTGACTTTCTTACTTGCACATTTTCTATGTACGTTTATTACGATTGTAGAAACGTAAGAATACGAACGCAAGTTAACAGATCTGAAGAAATGTGCATACGGTTGATGCATGTTTATAAATAGCAATTAAAGAAGAATACCCATTCAATCACTGCCCGCCGGGGTCCAAAGTTTTCGACAGTCACTTTCTGTCCGACACTGACACTGACGGGGGTGTTGTGGATAGTTCGTGCTAGGAAACGAGATGGGTGTGACCGTGACTGGATGAAAATGTGTACTAGCATGCGCCCTTGTGTTGGTGTAGAGTCGGCTGTGTTTGATACGAAATCAATATATTTCCCGCTACGTCATCGTGTTTTGTAGATGGAACTTACGAACGGAACTAGCGGCAGCGGCAGGAAACGACGATTCCATTCAAATCCCGTTATGTATGCGAGGAATTGTGAAGCCAGATAATAGTCAAATTATCATCTCTCATTTAACGTCTCACATTTAGGAACCAGTTTCTTCATTCATTTAATCGAAATGGATTAAACGATTCGTAGCTGGGATTCATCTTCGCGCGTGAGCGAAATTGTAGGATCCTTTCCGGGAGTACTCAGGCGTATTGACATGCAAACCTTACGATTCCTTTTCATTCAAGCAGAAAATTTAGGCGATTCAAACCCGATACCGATATTGGGTGACGAGGATGACAACGTGGTGGCACACATGTTTAGTATGAGACATGAGGAATTCATTCGTGGCAGGAAAGACAATGTCATAAAATATACTAAACTGTGTAGCCGGTTCGGAATGTACATATAATCTACCGTTAGTATGTTTTCATTTTAAAAATTGTTTCGTTAAAATTATGATAAATATTGTATTTCGATATAGTCATATTTAACGAAATTCGTTGTATTTTTATTTTTCACAAGTACGTGATTAATATAAGTGTCAAAATTCCCTAAATTTACAAAATGTTCTTAGAAAAGAAACAACATTTATAAATAAAATCATATTTTATCTAGAAAGTATACTACAAGTAGTGTATCGAAAGGCAGTTACAAACTTCTAAACAATTAAATAATGAAGTTAATTAAAGTCAACCGCTGATGAGGGGATTTGGCGCTTCGATGCTAAGCCTGATCAGAAGAGCCCAAACTCCATTGGCGATTTCTGTACAATAGTAGCAACCTGTTCTACAATCATTTCTATTGATCAATTCAGCTTTCGGCCGCTCGGTCACCAATGGAAATTGATCTTCAATGCCAATTTCTTTTTCTGAGCAGCCTAGATAGCCGTGGAGTTTCTAAGCATAACACTACGGTCCATCTGTCCCGATGGTATAAGACCACCAAACAGGTAAACCGTGTGGCATTCGACGAAATTATTTTCAACCATGAATTGATCCACTGATTTCCAGTTACATGTCCTAAAAAGCCACTAAAACGGGAGCTCGCAATTCAAGGTATATTTCCGTGTCGATGACTTAATGACAGCAGAAGCCTTAAGAAGGCAATCGTTAACGCAACATTTAACATGGGCTTTGGCCTTGCGGAGCTTAAAACTCCGTGTCACAGTAGACTGACTAATTGAAAGCATAGATAGAAAATATGTCCATTTTCCGGCATATATGCCATAAAACTGGTTTTCGCCGAGCGATGACTTCACATCATATAGCAATTTCTATTTATTTGCTCTCATACAACAGTTAGTTGTTTATAGTGTTAGTTCATTACGCTGCCAAGCGTAGTGTATCTACATATCCTACATAATCTTTCTTAGATCTCTTGAACAATAACGATTGCAGGTCGTTTGTTGGATCTGAAAAGCAAATCGCTTTTGATAAGGCTTGTTGAGATGGCTGCGTATTTCACTCAGGTGTTCGAGTTTCAAATGCAGAATGATGTAACTATTGCATATTTATCCTACGAGGCCCATTAACCAATAAGATGGATGATGCAATTGGGATTTCACCGGCCGTTGAAAATTCGGATGCTGGAAATTGTCAGTCATTAACTATCTCGGACGAGTTGACAAGAGCTGGTACCACGAATGAAAAATCACTGTCAACTAGTTGGATTCGTTCTTGGGCTGCTTCCAAACATGCCAGCTACTGACACAGTTTGCAAACTTTCGCTCAGACAACATCTTTTTTACCTGATTTGAATCTGAAAATATCAAAATGTCTACTGCATTTTTGCAAGTATCATTGCAGGATTCTGGTCAGAGTTCTGACTGAACTTTGTAAACTCATCCATCAAATGGCTAGTATTCAGTGTGCTGAATATTATTCGTGTGATTTGTGTGAATGCGATTACGGTACTTCATATCATTTGATATGTAACTATCCGCGTTGACGCAACTACGTAACCGGGTTTTTCGTTCTCCATACATGGTTGAATCTGTGTATGGTGAGCTAAAATTGAAGGATATTCTATCGTTTCTCACCCAATATTGTAAGTAGCAATAGTCAGAGGAGTTTATCGTTCTTCCTGGAGTTAATTAATCCTTTCTGTTTCAAACCTAATAGGTTTTAGCAAATTGTTTGGCACTCCTTATGGGGTGCCGAATTTGCATTTACTCATACATATTGTAAATCGTTCTGCATTCTTCCGGGAATGCAGAATGGTGCCGATTAAGTAAAATCTCTAAACCCTCTCGAGGTTTGGAGGTTTTATTAACTGTGAATTTTGGCACCTGCAGATCGTGCAGCATCCTTTCGGGGATGTAGAATGAGGAGAAGCCACAGCAAGCCACACATTTCCAAATAACTTGGGGAACGTGCCACTAGAGCCAATTAGTTCTGATGAAAAAATACAAAATTTAAAAAATAAAATCATATTTGATCTAGAAAGTACACTATAAGGAGTAGCTGCAAACATCTAAATAATTATATGAATAATTAAACGAAAGCCAGCCATTGTAGAGTGGATTTGACGCTCCGATGCTAAACCTGGCCAATTGAGCCATTTGCAGTTCCTTTCGTATAGACAATGGCAGAACACAAACCACACGTGCAAATAGTTAGTAAAATAAGTATCTACTGATTGAGCTTCTCCATTGTACAGTGACCCTAATTTTACGCTCCTAATTGATAACACATTAAAAGCGTGGTTTTCGAAGTACAGTATCTTCAGCAATGTTACTCAGAATGACAGGCGCCATTTTTTGAAAATTTTGTTTATGTGATTAATCCCCCTAAAAGTGAGGTAAAGTATTAATTTAGCTCAGGGACACAGTTGTGCAGAAAGCCATTTTAAGCAAATTTGCAAATGGTATTATTTCCGTAACTTAAGTAGAATTCATGATTCATATTGATTCTCGAAAAGATAAAACCAGTTTTTTGTAAGAAAACTTATATTTTAAATTTTTATAAGTTTTGCCTTTCTCATATAGAAAGGCCATGCAATCACTGTGAAAACCGACTTTTGAACGGAGGCCCGAGTGTCATATACCATTCGACTCAGTTCATCGAAATCACACAATGTCAGTGTGTTTGAGACAAATAATGTCACTTGATTTTCTCGGAGATGGCTAAACCGATTTTCACAAATTTAGTTTCAGAAGAAAGGTCTTATGGTCCCATAGCTCGCTATTGAATTTTATCTTCATTCGATTTCCGATTCTGGAATTATAAGGCAATATCTGCAAATCTATGAGAAAATGCACACTCGGAAATTTCTTAACAAATTTTCACAAACTAAGATGCAATAAAAAGGTCGTAAAATTCTTTAAAATATCCTCGAAAAAGTTGATTCAGATCCGACTTTCGGTTCCGGTATTCAAGCGCGATAGCTTAAAAATTTGCAATGTCATGAGAATTTTTTTTAAAGTGATGCCGAAAAGAGGTGCACATTTTTAAAAAACTTACTGGTAAATTCATCTAGTTGAAAGACCTTGTTGGTTAGTGGATATATAAAACTACTTTGGGATTACTAGTCCCCGGTTTCCGAACGCACCGGTAGTAGTGAAGAAAAGCTCCAAACACGGAACTCACTTCAATTTTTCAGCTACGGTTTAACCGATTTTCACAAACTAAGATCCAAATGAAAGGTCTCATGGTCCCATAGCCTGCTATTGAATTTCATCCCGATCCGACTTCCGGTTTCAAAGATATAGTATGATATGTACCAAAAATATGCAAAAACTTTGCACTCACTTTTTTCAGAAAAGGCTGAACCGATTTTCAAAATTAAGGTCTTATGGTCCCATAGCCTGCTATTGAATTTCGTTTGGATGTGACTTCCGGTTCCGGAGTTACATGGTAATATGTGAAAATTAGAGAAAAAGTGTTCATTCAATTTTCTCTTAAACAGAACAACCGGCGTGATAAGAGGAAAATTACCAATTCCATTAGTATTTTTTCACAAACGGTAGTCAGAATCAGGTACAAATCCAATAAAACTGTCTGATAAATTCTTCTAGCTTGCAGAGCTTGTTAGTTTGTGGGCATGAAAGTTTATTCGGCACTACTGGTTCTCCCTTTTCCTGTTCCGGAAGCACCGAAAGTAGTGCAGAAAAACTTAAAAAATAGAGCTCGCTCCGATTTCTCTGCGATGCTTGAACCGATTTTCACATATCTTGATTTGAATTAAAATTCATATTATCTTTAAAGCTACTGTGAAATTTCCTCCGGATCCGACTTCCGGTTCCGCAGTTACAGGGCGATGAGTGTCAAAGTTTACATACCGCCATATAGACAGACAATATGTACCACACCGAAAGAAGAAGAAAACACAAAACAAACGATGCGTGTTTTGTTCTATTTCGTACACGCTATGAAGAAATCGAAACGGTTACGGATGTCTGCTACTAGTGTTTAATAATGGTAAAAGATGGTGCTGTGGTTGATAAAAATTATAGCTATTTTCTGAATAGTACGACAGAAAGAATGAACGAATGTCAGTGTATTCAAATTTATTTGCAAAAACATGGAATTTACACATCCGGTAATGCAGCAATACCGTGACAGTGTTGTAATGATCACTAGATTTCCGTTTGAACTATTAATAGCATATTGTCACTAATAGTACTGTTGTTGTTTAATTCAGTGACATAATAGAACTAAGCAATACAACAACAGTACGATTAGTAGTGTAATGATGTCAATAATTATAATAATAATAGTAATAATTCTACTACATGCTTATGTTACTGATCCATACTGTTTAGCTTGGCTTACATATGCAGAAGTAACAGAAACGCAGGTTCCCTTCGTTTGTTAGATTTCGTTTATTTGGCTTATTCGAAATTGAGCACGAGATAATAAGTATAGGTTGAACTATGTTCAAAACTGTTTCAATTTGTAGGTTATATTTGTTGCTGGCAAACGAACCAACTTTGCCTATTCCGGTCATCTGAATCCTGTCTCGGAAGTATTGGAAAGAGTGATCTCACTTTTTTTTAAGATGGCCAAATCGATTTTCACAAACTTATAAATTCAAATGAAAAGTCTTACAGTTTCATACGGAATTCCTTAATTTGTTGTGGATACTGATTTCGGTTTCGGAACTATAGGGTAAACAGGATTTGTATAGTTTGTAATATTAAGGCCGAACAAACTTTCCTATTTCTGTTCAATGAACAGTTGTTTTCCACAGTAATATTTATGATGTTATGTCTAATATGAGAAAGGCATCATTACACCACTAGGTGGATTAAAACAGGTTTTGTTTTTATTTCGTACTGCAGAAATTCTGCTTTTAATGAAAAACTAAAAAAAAAATCTGAAACTAAAAAAGTATTTGTAAACAGCCTTCCACATCCTGAGCAAAATCACAGTTTTCATATGAAATATTTAACAAACAAAAACCAGTAAAATAACGACAGATTCATAAATTTCGAAAGTAACGAAAAGCACCAAAGACAATAAATAAAACAACGTAAAAAATGAACTCAGGCTAAAGCGGAACATAATTTTACTAGAACTAGTAAGGACAGTTCTATCGCCGATTCCGAAAGCTGCCCAAAAGTGACATAATCACAAGCTAATCCCTAACCGAGATCGCTTCTTTTAATACACTCAGAACTTCTGTGCCACCAGAACATCCCTTCCAGAAGGGGCGATGGATCAAATTCTCTATTTAAGGCATCGTTTAACAAGTCGGGCCACGTCGGTTTCGTCCGTTAGTTTCCTGCTGCCGCCAGAATATTTCGTTGACCAGATGATGGCGCAATTAGAGCTCATTATATATTTAATCACGCCATAAAAAGGAACTCAAACTGACCCGGTCCTGGCCATTGTACGCCGTGTACTGCCATTAAACTGAACGACACAATATGGTGGAATTGCTTTTGGCAATAGCGTCGGTGGAACATGCTTGTATTTGAAAATGGCGGTAGTCTAACTGCTGCCCATTTGTGAGTATAACTCCAGTATGGGAACGATATGTATTTCCCTGACAATTCCACAAGGTATTATGATAGCCGGATTTAGGGAGTGGGTTTCTAGGAAATAATCAGTCCTGAATGAAGTACGTCTCCGATGTTCCTCCGGAACAATACGATAAGCGATACATCGCAGCACACAAAGTATGGCGAGGGCGCCAATGGTCCAGTTGATTAAAACTCAACGGCCGACCAGTCAGTAGGATCGGAATAGTGGTATCAGCTCCTACAATATCCGCTCGTGCTGTCCGTGAACTGAAATCGGCAAGCTCCGCCTTAAGCAAACAAAACCAGAATATTGGTTGAGCTGAGTGAAATACAATGTCTAACCAATTATCTGACTCTCTATCCTTTCTGCCATCCAGCTGTGTTTACTGTAACGATTATTTCTGCTCCATATTGTTCTCCGCTTTGCTACTACCCTATTTTACAACCAACCACCCACTGACGGAGTCCATCCATGGGGCGGCTTGTGGGCTCCATCCCTGCTACACCGGAGCACAGCAGTAGCATTTCTATGGAACATGGACAGCTGCGAAGTCAAATCAGTTTGATTGTTTCACTCCCCGCCTGGTAGATATGTATGCCTCGGCCTCCTCTTATGTTTGTATGTGTGCTGATGTGAATGTGAATGTGTACGTGTGCCCTGGCATGTTACGACTCGACCGACCGGCTGGCAGACAGGCAACCAACCAGACTACAAAATACACTGTTTGCTCAAATCGGTTCAGTTCCGAATGAAAAAAAAGGAAGCTTAATCCAATTTCGGCACGCTATTCTTCGGAAAACTACCAGAACAGGAACGGGGTCGATTGTCTCTAACTCTGATTGAGATAGATTCGGGATAACCATCGATTGTTCCGGATCGAGTCGTGCCTGACCAGGGCGGAAGATTAAAAAGAAAGCAAACTCAGCTCGAAAATGGCATAATTGATCATCATCGTCATCATCGTTCCATTCCGTGGCGTTGGCATGGGCACTCTGGGCCATGGTCGTGGTGTATGGTGTCATGACATTTTTTTGTTGTTGTTTTGTTTCAATTTTGTTCACCTGCAACTGACGACCTCCGTAGCCGTCAGTTGGCAAAGCCGGGAAAAGGTTTCTTTATTGGCATAGAGTAACATTGTACCACGAATATAATTCGGTTATGTTTAATGGAGGAGGATGTCTCCAATAGTCGGTGGTTTGTAGAGAATGTCCGGTCCCTTTTCAAAATCCCGATCCCCTTTCTAAACAGAATTATCCACTACCTGGTTGACGAAGTGAGTAGTTGAATATTTGCTTAAGGTTGATTGGATGTTCTCGATTCGTTTGTTTGTGCATGCATAGAATTGATAGTACGAGCCATTATTCGTTTAAATCGCCGAGAGATTTACTAGCCACTTAAAATTTTCTATTTATTTTTACTATTACTATTTTTAGACCCCGCAAATTTTATACACAATTGTAAATGGTGAAACTATTGGAAGCGTAGGAATTTGGTATGAAGCTTTTAGAAACGCAAGCAAAAAATCCGCATTCAGAAATGGCTTTGGATGGTTTTCGGTCAAATGGGTTTCAGTGAAGTGGCTTTCGATGAAATGGCTTTCGATGAAATGGCTTTCGGTGAAATGGCTTTCAGCGAAATGGTTTTCGGTGACATGGTTTTCGGTGAAGTGGCTTTCGACGAAATGGCTTTCGACGAAATGGCTTTCGACGAAATGGCTTTCGACGAAATGGCTTTCGACGAAATGTCTTTCGATGAAATGGCTTTCGGTGAAATGGATTTCAGTGAAATGACTTTCAGCGGAATGGCTTTCTGTGAAATGGATTTCGATGAAATTGTTTTCAATGAAATGATGTTCGGGAAATGGTTTTCGGCGAAATGGATTTCAGCGAAATGGTTTTCGGTGAAATGGCTTTTGACGAAGTGGCTTACGACGAAAAGGCTTTCGACGAAATGGCTTTCGGTGAAATGGATTTCAGTGAAATGACTTTCGGCGGAGTGGCTTTCTGTGAAATGGATTTCGATGAAATTGTTTTCAATGAAATGACTTTCGGGGAATGGTTTTCGGTTAAATGGCTTCCAGCGAAATGGTTTTCGGTGAAATGGTTTTCGGTGAAATGGCTCTTGATGGAATGGATTTCGACGAAACGGCTTTCGGCGAAATGTCCTTAGATGAAATGGCTTTCGGCGGAATGGCTTTCTGTGAAATGGATTTCGATGAAATTGTTTTCAATGAAATGACTTTCGGTGAAATGGTTTTCGGTGAAATGGCTTTCAGCGAATGGTGTTCGGTGAAATGGTTTTCGGTGAAATGGCTTTTGACGAAGCGGATTTCGACGAAACGGCTTTCGGCGAAATGTCCTTAGATGAAATGGCTTTCGGCGGAATGGCTTTCTGTGAAATGGATTTCGATGAAATTGTTTTCAATGAAATGACTTTCGGTGAAATGGTTTTCAGTGAAATGGCTTTCAGCGAAATGATGTTCGGTGAAATGGTTTTCGGTGAAATGGTTTTCGGTGAAATGGCTCTTGACGGAATGGATTTCGACGAAACGGCTTTCGGCGAAATGTCCTTAGATGCCATTTCGGCGGAATGGCTTTCTGTGAAATGGATTTCGATGAAATTGTTTTCAATGAAATGACTTTCGGTGAAATGGTTTTCGGTGAAATGGCTTTTGAAGAAGTGGCTTCCGACGAAATGGCTTTCGAAGAAATGGCTTTCGGTGAAATGGCTTTCTGTGAAATGGATTTCAGTGAAATGACTTTCAGCGGAATGGCTATCTGTGAAATGGATTTTGATGAAATTGTTTTCAATGAAATGACTTTCGGGAAATGGTTTTCGGTTAAATGGCTTTCAGCGAAATGGTTTTCGGTGAAATGGCTTTTGACGAAATGGCTTTGGACGAAATGGCTTTCGGTGAAATGGATTTCAGTGAAATGACTTTCGGCGGAATGGCTTTCTGTGAAATGGATTTCGATGAAATGGTTTTCGATGAAATTGTTTTCGATGAAATTGTTTTCGATGAAATGGCTTTCGGTGAAATGACTTTCTGTGTGTTTGCTTCCGGCGAAATGGCTTTCAGCGAATTGAACTTCAGCACAATGGCTTTCGGCGGAATGGCTTTCGACGAACTGACTCTGCGCGAACTGGATTTAAAGCAAAATAACTCTGAATCAGCATCTAGACCCAGGTCACACCTAGCTTATGGGATCTTTATGTACGAGTACGCCATATCTGTCAGGTAGCACACGAATTCCACATTTGAAAATTTTCTCGTTTTCTAAAAAGTGATTTAACATAGTAAATTCGCTCCGATTCAATATCTAGTTTTAAAAACAGTCGTATTAAACCATTAAACCAAACTCACATTCCTGTGGTCGTATCTTTCCTCTTTGAAGCCTCTTCCACTGCACGGCGATCAACGCCAATTATTTCGATGACATCTGCGAGTAGCAGAGAAATTCTCATTATTTAACAACGAAGTCATTATCATGTTTCAATCTATAAAACTCGTAAGAGCCTTTTAATTAACGCGTTTATCTTCTGTCGATCAAGTAGTTGAATCAAATTGAAATCGTTTTTGCTTTTTACAATTTGCAAACACGTTGAAAACCGACTTTTGAAGTATCACATACCATTCGTATCAGTTCGACGAGATCGCAAAATGGGTACCAACATGTGATTAGGGCAGATCGTACGATAGGCCTTTTCGAAAGATACAACACATAATGCGTATTGTATATTGTAGCGTTGATTGGGTTTTTGTCTACGAGATTCATATTCTCGTAATACACGAGAAAAATTTTGACACGTAGCTCCGTTTTGCTTCGACGCCATTTTCACCATTGAACAGTAAATGTAAGAATCAAAAAGTAGACATGACGTGATCATACTACTTTTTAACCGTCCAAGTAGTGTATTGATTGTCATAATTCCGTAAAACTTAGCCTGTGGTCTTAACGCACATGAGCGCTTGTGTTCGAACTTGCATGCAATGATAATTAATGCGTACAACGTTGCACGAAATGGTGATTTGTCACGAATTTTCACGAGAATGCTTCACAAATCTTTTGAAAGAGAATTTGTTTCTAGCTTGAATATTCATTGCCTGCATCATTGCGGAGTTCATTCGCCTCATTAAAGTTATGAAAAGTTTTATTTTTCATTGTCATCATGCAAGTAAATGTTCATATTTCGAATACGTCAAAATAACTCTCGTGGGTCATTGTTTAGAAGAAAATATGTTTTACCGGTCGTTCTAAACTAACGACTTTTATCTTGTTTTTTTCTCAGAGCATTTCGTGACGAGAAGCAATGACCATCAGGGTTGTAGAGTTATGAAATTAAAATTCTGTTTTTATTTTTGAGTAAAACAACGTTTCCGAAGCTCAGTGTGCATATTGCCGACTCGTGAAAGCTAGCCGCAATCATCGAAGCACTACAATAGTTCATTGCTGAACACAGAGATCCTGTGCAAGCCGTCGATCTACGGCATCACTGGTGCGATTGAGGATAATCATCCGGTCAACATACCAAACAGAGTCCCCGAAGGAAATAACCGTGTGCTTTGCTAACTGATGGGTCCAATCTTTTGAGGTGAACCCAACAACCATCGCAGCCTTCATCCTTCATAGCATCCAACCCAGCATCAAGTTAATTCATTGAGAATTCACTTTTACTGAACCGTCAGTCCGGTTGGCGGTGGCTGACGTTTTTTTTTGTTCTTCCTATAAAACCGTTTACTCACTGTCGTTCTTCACGAACTGGGCAGGTCGGTCCGCTCCAGTTACAACAATGGAACAACAAACGACGGGCTCCACGATGTTCTGTGGGACGTCTTGTGGGACGTGGGAGGGGGATGGCCGGTTGTCAATACACGGTTGACTTTAACGTGCTTTCATTGTTGGGTTTGAAGAAAAAAAATATCGCTCCGTCCGTTTTTTTCCCGTCGATTTTTAATCTTTGCTATATTTTGTCATGACTACAACCGATCAGCGTCGGTGGCGGTCCCGGGGATGACGTTCGCCGGTGGTGATGCAACTGACGACTATTGCGATCTTGTGGGTTTTGTGGCTTTCGCTTGCTGCAATCGAATGATTGATTTACGAACAGCTGACCTAGGAATGACCCATTGTGGGCACGCGACCGCTTTTACCGCTTGGTAAGATTTTTGGATGGTTGTACAAAGCATCGACTTATGGAACAATCGGCTGTTGACTAGGCGGACATTGTGAGGTTACATAATAAACGAAAACTAGGACAGCAGTTTCTCGCTTTTATCGAAATCAAGCTTTTAGTGGATTATATCTTGAAATTTTAAATCGAAAAGGGATAAGTGTGACCGAGTGCACCAAACTCTGGACTCTGATATCAAGGTAAAATTTATCTTTTGTCACATTATAAAGTAATGTGCGGACGAACGGAACAACACGATAAATGGGCTGCGATAAGAGCTCGGAGCTAGCTGGAAGAATGATGCATCAGTAGTGATAAATGTATCATGTATGGCAACTGATTCTTATATACGGAACTTGCCATCAACGATTGTGTCAACGTGGACGCTTTCAAAGTGAAAATGCCCCAAAGTGCCGATACGATCTACCCTCTGGCTTGTTTGGCGAAAAATAATTACATTGAAGTCGATGGTACACTGCAGAAGATGACCGAAACCATTACCCGTTCTAAGGAAATTAATGACAACACATTTTAAACGTTCCGTGAAACAAGATGAAACCCGTCAGTATCCTTCTGCTAGTGTGGCATCCAACGACATCCATCATCGGTTCGGTATGAACGTGTGTGCAAAACTTCCCACGATGCAACATCGACAGGCAGAAACATCTCGTATGACACCTACACGTGCCGCCATTCCGTACCGAAAACATAGCGAAGTCAGCTGACAGAAGCCCTGTTTTCGCTACACGATCACATACTTTACGATTACCCGAAGTCAAGCCAGCAAAGGTCTCTCGGAATCAGCCTTCGACCCACGTGTTTCTGAATACTGCCATTTTTCATCCTCTCACTCTTACCCATTCGACTTGTTTGGCTTGATTTTCTTCTCAAAATAAGAAGGAGCAAAAAAAAAGAAGAAGAACGAGAGATGATGAATGATGCCCGCTCCAATTGGGACCCGAGCTGCGCCACCCGCCCTGGCTTCACATCGCACGGTTGGCTGCGGTCTCGCGTCTTGGAAATGAGTGAGTGGCAGCCACAAGTGGTCATTCGGAACGCTTAAGCGGTTTTCTGTAATGTGCATAAGGGAAATCTCTGGTCTTTTGATGATGCTGGTACTGACTGACGAGAGGATGTAGGAATGGTATTCCTTGATTTCTGGCTTGCTCGTGTGAAAAAGTTATAAAAAGTTGCGCTCGTTCGGGGAAATTCGTCCAATTGTAAACTACTTTGTGAGTTGGAATCATCCTAGAAGGTGAGATCTTGTTTCGCAGAGTCAGAAGATTGTTTAAAAAACGAACGACGAAACGGGTTTTCTCATGTTTTTAATTTAAACTGCTGTTTGTTTCAGTGTTATGTTTGAAGAGAAATTTCAAGAGTTTATATCCGAATCTTTAGACAGTATTGAAGAGTATGAGGTAAAATAATCTAGTTTATATCGTTTAAATCGTCTAAAACAGATTGCAAAATACTTTTGAACAACCCAATGATGTAATGAAAACTGCGAAAATGCTACCACAGAGACGGGACTCGAACCCGTAGCTAACTCCTAACCATTTTACCAGTAAAACTACCCTGCATATGAAAACACATGAAGAGAAAGTCCAATTGACTAGACGGAACTAAGCATGCTTCGCTGTACTTAGCCGCCACGGTATTCACTTACAGTCCCGTATCGATGGAAACAAATTCAACAGTAACATATACAATGATCACGAGGCTCTACGTCATAACAAAGACTAAAAACAAATCGTTGAATGTCAATCAAAGGTTCAAGTACCTTTACCATATTGTGTTTGATACACGATCTCTCAGAATTTCGTAATATTTGAAAGAATATTATTGACAACATATCCAAATATTAACAGAAGCGGTAATGGTTCAAAAGTAAATTTTTTTAAATGTACTTTTGAATAAAATTGAGACTAATTTAATGAGATTTAAGGGTGATTTACAATACGATATCATGAAATGGAGAAATGGGGTAAAATAGTCACCAGAACGTTTCGTGCGGCCAGTGTAGGTTCTTCCATTCGATTCTCCAGACTTTTTTACATAATATCAAATAGTTTTCGTATGCTTTCAACGTGGTTTGCTTAAGACTTAAGGGTGATTTAGATGAACATTTCACATATTGGAGGAATTGGGGTAAAATAGTCACCAGAACGTTTCGTGCGGCTATTGTAGGTTCTTCTAATCGATTCTGCAGACTTTTTTACATGAAAGTAGGCTACTCCAGAATACCGCACTCGACTTCTTTTCAAGTTACAGAGTGAATGTTATAGGAAACCCCAAAACAGCTGTACATTTGGGGTAAAACGAGCAGGATTGCGATTCGTGCGGCCATTGCAAACTAATAATCACTTCCCAACCGATAGCTTGAACGTGGGCTACTAAAAACTACCTCCGATAATTGAGATTTCCACAAAACAACCAACTTTCACACCAACCATCTAAACACGCCCTTCGCCGGTGCGTAGTATTATCGAGCCGGTAACCACTTTGTCACACTCGTTCCACTGTCAGCCGCAGCACGAGGTCACCTCCCTCACTCTCCTTGTAACTAACCCTATCACAACCGGCCGTTCCGTTGGTTCCGCCGTTCGGCCACCCCACTGCCATAGATCTTCCAACTCCATCACAACTCACCGCTACCAACTGGCATGGAACAAAAACCCGACCGGCGAACCAAACAAAAAAAAAAAAGAAGAAACGCTAAAACAATACATATTATCGCAACGACATAAATTAAAACCGTTGATGCGAAAAGTTGACTCGTGCGACATTGCGCTCATTTCCCTAACCTCTCCACCGCAAGCTCGATCGCAGCCGCATAGACGTGAGCGTCGGTCGGTTGGTTGGTTGGTTGGTACGAATACGCAACCATGCAGGTCGGGGCGTAGTGCCACCGGGAACTTTCCGCCTTCATCCATTCCGCCTGACGGCGCATTCTGACAGTTTTGGGTAGAAGTTATTTACCAGGCCTAAAATTTGCGAGTGTTCTACTCAGACGCTTGACGCCACCACCACAGCCGAAAAAGACGTTCGTCCGTCGTCGAAGTAAGCCGTTGGTTGCAATAGCAAAATTTTTTGCACACAACTTTGACAAGCGCGACCCAATTTCGCTGACTCAAGCGGTTGTCTGAGCTTCACGGGAGCTTCAAGTCGATCTGCTCCCGAGGGAGATCTTCGAAAGGTTGGATGAAGTAGAATAGACACTAGCAGTTGACGTTGGCGTTGTGTTTGTGGTCAGAATCGAAGCCCGAAGACAGTTGGGATATGGGACGGTCGAGGACATGTTGTGCAGTCCGGAGGAAACGGACCCATGGACCCCACGTCAGCGCAATCGAAGCAATCGGTGCGTGAAAGTTTTGATTGAAACAATAAACTAGCAAGGTTCATTAATAGAATTTAATTTTCCGCCCGTCGTCACACGGGCTCATTGCGATTTACCGCCGTGTGCGCTAGGTGGGTGGGACAATTTAGCCAACATCGGACCGCTTCATCCTTCTCCCTCCCTCTTGCCGACTAATTGGACTGTCGCATCATTAAGAAAGGGGAGCTCTTCTCGGTGCGGCGAAAATAGCATCGAAACAACGATCTGTCCAAATGAGAAAGGCGAGCCCGTTTCGCTTGCGTTGTTCGTTTTTTTTTGTCGACGGTTTGAATGCCAATGGCGCAGCTAAGATGGACAATTGCCCATTCACGAGATATGTCCGGAAATGGAAAAGGAATAATTTCTAAAGCCCTCTGCCGGTCGATTTGGGAAGCTTATAATTTTATACAGCTTCAGTGCTCACTGAAATCAAGTGTTCGAGATATATTGCCATTACTATGTTTTTAACCTGATTTTGAGATGCATCTTATCTTTTGTACTAACATATTACTTTATTATTTCTTCTAGATAAAGTTTGTTCCCAAGTAAGCAAAGTCAAAGTCTTGGCATTATATTCCTTTGGTGAAATTTGGCCTTTCTGTTTCAACAGACTTCGCAGTCGATTCTTAGTGTACAGAATCATTGCATGGCTAGTACTATGGATCCTACTGACGCTAAGAATCCTTCCAGGTCGGGGCTCGAACATACGACAACTGGCTTGTAAGACCAGCGTTCTATGCATTGAACCGCCAACCCGGGAGTTCACTTGATTTTCCCTATTAGCAGCATCACGCATTGAGAAGTGATCACTGTAGGGAAAAAACTCATTTTTTTCGACGAAATGTTGATGGCGTGATGTTCATAATGACATCAAGTTCATCCAAATAATTACTTTTGTCTTTGAAGCTACTTCCGTACCGAGAACCTAAATTCACTTCACTCGATTTTCACCGTGAAGTGATACTGGTAATAAGGACCTTCATTGCAGTAAATAATCATGTGATGCCAACTTGTTCATCACTAACTTGCAACAAAAGTTGCACGTATACTTAGTTGCAAACTATTAGTTACCGAAACGTAACGTGCTCCTAGTATTACGATAAAAAATCTAAAATAAATGCCCACAGCTTATTTTAAAGAAGTTTACTCTTCAATAGTAAAAACCACAGCGAAGCAAGCGATGTCAAGCGTTAAAATTTTGCTCGCTCAACACGAAAATCCAAACTACTCGCATGCAAAATCCGCGAAATGCTGGAATTTTACCAAATCATTTGTGAATAACAAACTAAGGAGTGTATCGATAAGTAGTTAGCAACATTCAAACAGTTATTACTCTGAAATGGCTTAATTTTTTGCAGCGTGTTTTGCGGTGACATGTTTGTTTCCATGTCAGCTGCGCAATCGATTGGTTTCAATGATGAGTCGAATTGATCCGGAAACGCCAGCCCGGGACTTAAAAGTGGTTGAGTACATCAGGAAAAAACCATCGGCGTCGACGCGGGATTTGGCCAATTAGTTCAACACCAGCATCGGGATGATTCAACGGATCAAAGTTCGGAACTCCCTGAAAACGTACAAGAAACAAAAGGTGCCGAAAAAGTTCCTGGCAAATTCAGACCAAAACAAGAGCGCGAAAACTGTATAACCGGATTCTACAGAATAAAGACGGATGCATCCTGATCGACGACGAAACCTACGCCAAGGAAGACTCTCGAGCGCTGCCCGGACCGCAATATTATACGAAATCGGTGTACCAGGACCTGGACGACGCTGACACCACGGTGGCGATGGAAAAGTTTGGACAGAAGGTGTTGGTCTGGCAAGCAATTTGTACCTGTGGTTTGTGGTCGTCGATTTTCTTCACGAAGGGCACAATTAACGCCAAGGTGTACGAGGAAGAATGTTTGAAGAAGAGAATGCTGCCACTGTACAGAAAGCATAAGGCTCCTCCTTCTCTTCTAGCCGGATTTGGCTTCAGCCCACTACGCCAACTCCGTTCTACAGTGGTTGTCAAAAACTAATGTACAATTCGTGGAAAAGGACATCAACCCACCGAACTGCCCGGATCTACGGTCAATTGAAGGGTATTGGGCAATTGTCAAGCGGCACTTTCGGAAGGGAGGTACAGTATCCCAAAACATGCAGGAGTTAAAAAAAACTGGACAGCTGCCACCAGGAAAGTCACAAAAGTAATTGTGCAGAATTTAATGAAGAATGTCAAGTCCAAAGTTCGAGCGTTTCACAGAAACTAGGATTTTTTTCAATATAATCAGTGAAATGCATAAAAATGTAATTTTTCTACAATATATCGAAAACTGATGTCAAAATATGTTTTTTTCGCTTTTTTATTCAATAATCAATGTTGCTAACTACTTTTCGATACACTCCTTATTTTAATCCACTTAGTTGTGATGCCTTTTTCATAATCGTTAATTCGACAAATTGATACATAGTATGTTTTATAAATTTGAGCATTACTTTCGGTATTCTCGTAAATGAATTTCGCGATTGATATAAAAAGAAGACATGGTCATCAACCATCCAAACCTGGATGGAACAGTTTTAAAGAATTTATGATGCTCATATTGTCATTACAAACCAAGGTTTGATTATTTTTTTAACATTCATTGCCCTAAAATAATGTAATCGGAGATCGGCTCCAGATGAACTTAGACAGCCTTTTTTGGAAATTAGTGAAGGGTGATTTTCAATGAGGAATAGGATTAGATTTCTAAAAAACACACACAAAATTTGAAAAAAAAATTTGAAATGTTTATGAAATCGATAGAACGATCCATATAAATCATTGTTTGAAGATGATTTCATGTAAAAGTTGGTAGCCTCGGCCAATGCGCAAGTTCCAATTTTGGCACACTCTCTTCAACATATCGGCCAGTATTTCACGAATAAATCCATTAATATTGCCTTCCAGTGCGTCAATCATTGCTGGTTTATTCTTGTAGACATTAGACTTAGCATGGCCTTACAAGAAGTACACTCTTATTCTGAATAACGACGTATTGATTTTTCGATCGTATTTTATTTGGTCATTGTTTCTCGTGCCGCGTGGCATGTGGTAGCGTTCGCCATTCACAGTAACGTTCCGCCCATCGTCGCCTTTGAAGAAGTATGCCCCGATGATGCCACCGGCCCATAATCAACACTAAACATTGACTATTTTGGGAAGCATTGGTAGCTCTTGCTATGTTTCTGGCTGGTCTTTACTCCAGATGCGCCAATTTTACTTATTGACGTATCCATTCAACCAGAAATGAGTTTCGTCGCTGAACACAATTTTTCGATAAAACAGTGAATCTCCTCATCTTCTAATCGAGCATGAATTTTGATAGTGAAATTCAATAATTTGCAAGCGTTGTTCGTTCATAAGTCGATTCATTATTCAATTATAGACCAATCTGAACAAGTTTGATAATGACACAAGACACGATTCTCGCGTGATCTGTCAAAAGCAGTGGTACCAAAAAGATTCCAGCAAAAATCAAGTTGTATAAGATGTTTTATTTAAAGCTGAGCCAACTCTAAGAAATCAGAGCGATTAGCACTATTTCTATTTTCTTCGCGTTTCTCCTCCGGATCGTAAGTGTTTAAAACAGTTAAAATTAAACTGCCTTTGCCCCTTAGCAGTTCAACTTAAACCGCTAAAGAGACGCAAAGTATACACTATTTATGTAGAACTTTTAGGATGTAGCATCGAGGTGCAATATCTTTTCTGACGTTTATTACACCGGTGTAGTGAAAAATAAAATCGAAAATGACATTAGTTTGGACATGTCACTATTTTATTCTAGTACCGAAAGTCGGATCCAGATGATAACCGACAAATTTTTTATGAGACCAAGAGACTTTCGGTTTGAATCTAATTTAGTGAAAATCGGTCTAGCCTTGATCTTGGAGAAAATGGAGTGTACATTTGCACAACACACATACGCACATACAAACACACAAGAATGGCTTTTATCGTATCCAAGAACGCGCTCTGGTAACTCTTCACACGATTCAATCAGTGCCATCAAAGAAAGATAGATATCATCTAAGCAACAACAAAAAAACCGGCATGGTTCATTTAACATAGAACGGACACCAGTGGGAGAGTGAATTTCTCTCGATGACACGTCCGAGCATCACGGGTTAGCACGCTGCTGTGGGGATTCGCTCTGAAGCAACAAAAGGTCACTCATTCTCGTTTTGCGATCCGAGTCTATACGGGCAGTGGATAATTGCGATAGAATCATTTTACTATTGCCGCTTATTCTAACTATGTACATATAACCTTCGTATAAGTTGTGTCTATGAAAATGTCTGTGAATGCTCCACACAAGGGTTTTGAAATATTGCAAACTAGTATGAGAATCATTAAGTCGCATCATCGATTCGATTTTCAGCGATAATTGTCAACTTGCGATTCTCTCTTGGGAAATTCCACACAGCGCCGATCATTGCAAAACTGTATCTATTTTGATAAGGGCCGTGAAATACTCAGAGTATAAAGTGTAGCGTAGAAATGTAGAAAAATTCTCTCACGGTTGATGCATTGAGAAACAACGAGTTCTTGTAGCGTCATCTACCAGATTGACGATGTTGTGTACAATGTAGAGAAATATCGAGCCGCTCTCTGCCAAATTATCGGCAATCATCAATACTGCATACACACGAAGACATTTTGCGGTTTTAACGAACTGATTGGAATAGTATGTGACACTCGGCCCTCCATACTTCGGTTCCAAAGTCGATTTCACAGTGATTGTATCCTTTCACCATGCTCTGCTGCTTTCTGGACAGAACTATGGAAAGTGGAGGCTTAAAGATGACAGAGATTTTCAAACGCACTGAAATGAACTTTTCGCGAAGAAATATCTCGTGTGACTTGACATTTTCGTTGTTAAAAGTCCCGAAAAACCTTTGGTGGTTTTCCTCAAGCAAACCAAATGTTTAGTTCTATTTTGGGAAAATTTGGCATCTTACCTTTGAGGAAAAAAGCCATCAAGTGGTACGCCACAAGCACCACACAGCCGGTATCCAATGATATGAACCCCTTCCAATATGTCAAAATTTCACCCAAGGGAATAATTTGAACATTTGTGATTTTTATAGTTTGTGCAATAAACACATATTGAAAGCCTTTGTCGAGCGAAACCTTGAGAAGCCACGAAAGACCATTGCATTGTCAGCAAGTTGTTGTTTAAAACTAACTGGTGCTCTGCTGCGAAAAAAAAAATGACACAGGAAGACGTGGAAATCTTCAGAGTCAAATTAATTTCACGAACAACGTCAAAACTCAGCTTTAATATGGTGTTAAAAAATTAGGTTTAGAATGCAATTATCCTCCAGATCCTTGATTAATGACTCCCATATTAGGAGAACTTGCGAAATAGAGAAGTCATACGTGCTCGTGGTTCGTAAGCTAGAGAAGATAATTAAGGTACATTTCAGGGGTTTCAGCTTCATCCCGTTAACGATAGAGCAAGAGAGCGGATTCTAGATGAGAAAGAATGAATAAAAAGCGCAAATGATAACTTCATGTTTTGTTACGAGAAATTTTAAGACAATTAAGCGTAAATACACTATCTCTGATAACTACAAACTGTGTCAAATTCGACCTTCGATACAGGAACTTGAAACGCCGCAGACGAATCTCGTTTTAAAAGAAGTACATTTGCTTAAACTGAATAAAGCTACTAATTTTGTATACATTCAATTCTATGAAAAGTGGAAAAGAATTGAATTCGTTCTTCCGTGACACAGAGATGACATATTTTTTGAGTTCTGCAGAAGGTAAGATTGAATAATTTATATTCGCTTGTGTTTTTCAATACAATGAAATATCAATATACTTTTAGATGGCATCTTTGTCGTGAATACGACTTACTTTACTATGGGGTGCCTTTTCAAAATTTACCCTCTGAGAGAGTGATAAGTTTTTGATCGTGAATATCTCTTGTTGTATCTAACGAATCAACATCATTTTTGCTACATGCCATCGAAAATATGATCACAATTTTATGATAAAATATTCAGTTGTGTGACATAATCTCAAATAACTCAAAATTAAACTTTTCTGAAATGTTTGGTATAAACGAGTATCAAAGAGGATAATTTATAAGGCGCGTTTGCCTTTCTCGTATTTCTAAAGCTCATAGCTCAGTGATCTGTGAAAGGATTTTTATAATCTAACTACCAATAGAATCGAAATTTTTCAACTTAAGCGTGTATAGAAAAAGCATTGAAGTATTTCAATAGTACACTATTGAAAAACCTGTCTCATTTGACCCATGTCAACACCAGCCAATCAGAACGCGTTCTGAGGAAGAGAACAAAATATCTACTGCTGTACAACAAATCGTTCGAGAAAATGTTCGTAGTGAGTTCCACAATTTGGTCCTTCTGATAGGCAGGAATGAATCCCGTACAGCATCCGGATAGTTTCTTTCAATGAAATGCAAATCCGAAATGAAATAATCGACATTAAAATTCTGTATGCGGCTATTTTTATAGCCGTTAGGACCGCCCATTAGTGAAAAAGCTACAAACGAAATCAGGTAAAAACAAACCTCTCAACAAAAATTGGATCAGTTTGGATTCTATCGCCACTGCGAGCAGATGTATTTTGTGTTTTTTGCTAAGCTAGTTTCGCTTCCGACAAGAGCGATTACGTCACAGCTGCCAGTCATTTGCATTGGTGAAAAAGCAACGGTGAAGAGCATTACACAAAATCAGCCGTTCTAATGGCTCTAAAAATTTTCTAAAGAACTATTAGGATTTGTTGTTCGCAAATCAAAGGATAATATCCTCAGTTTAGCGCAAATCTAGAACAGTTTAGTTGATTTGTGTGTTAGATTTTTCGCTGTTTGAAATTCACAGTAATCGAGATCAAGTGAAGCCTTTGTTTTTGGGAAAAATGTGGGAAAGGGGAATGCTTGCATAATTCATACAATTGATCAACTAATTGATATTCGAAAGTGTTAAGGAACATGTCAGTTGTTTTCGTATTCACGACATCCAGTTATGTCTCTGACATTACCCACCCGTCTTTTTTTATTAAACTTTTTTCGTATCTTCGACAAAATAGAAAAAATTCGCGCGATGCATGTCGAGCAAATCCGTCAATCATGTCATCAATAAAACTGCTTCGACGTTACAACTGAGACAGGCAAGGATGCGATAACATTTGATTTTGTTTGAATCTATGTTCAATCCAAAAATCAGCCTGAGCAACAAAAAATAGTCAATTTTCATCGCTCTGTAGGCCACTTCGTTTTCCATAGCAATTTGAAGACGTTTAGAAGCTGTATCATTTTTAAAACATGAGCAGCATATACAGAATCTGTGAAGCTCGGAATAATCTGCGAGCCTGGCATCTCTGGAGACAGCAATTTGTTTTCAACTGCCATAAGCAAGTTCTCACAGAGCCTAACGTGACTGAGAGAACAACAAATCGCAGATCGTGGATCGTGAATAAAATCGCTCATTATTGACCTGATTTCATCGAATAAATAGAGAATCTAAAAATAATAAAATGCGGATGAGGATGCCGTTAATTCCAGCGGTTGTGCAGCGCTGGAGACGCCACTGGTTTCGGATATACATTGTTAACGATGGTATACGTAATCTAATTTCACTACCGTGTGCTCTCTATAATAGTAAAACATCATATGAAGAAGCTCCCAGGACTGGAGAATTGTAAAGGTATCGTTTTACATCACGACAACACATGGCCACATACAGCTTTGAAGCTATGCCACATCCATCGTATGCAAACAACTTTGTACTTCCAGAATACCAGTTTTTTTTTCGTACATTCCAGAACTTTTTGAACATTTTACCATTTTAATTGTTAATTACTCTTTCATCTGATCGTTTATAGTCTGCTCGATGCAATGGAATAGGTCCAAATAGAAAACCAAACCAAAAACAATCTTCAATTGGACGTAAAAACCCTTTCATTTTTCTGACTGTGGATTAAGAAGTGGGTGTTTAATATGATGGATGATTTTCGTTACAGCTGATTCGGCATCGAATATGTAACTTCAGCGCAATGGAAAGTGATTAAAGTATCCTACTGGCCGCGTTGTCACATGAGCTGATCTAAAAAAAAATGGGAACAATGCGTTTTTGGCATCGTCTTAACATCCACCATCACCACCATCAGCTCCGCCGAAGAGAAAGGGTATGCAAATAACTTCGCTGAATTAACATGAAAACACACTGAAAATATATGCTAATCCAAGCACCGACTCTCACTAAACCAGTTGGCCAACTGACTGAATGACTGGCCATCGGGAACAATGGTGGAAAAACAGATATTTTTCCTCTGTCTGCCTGCTGTGTGCTGCTGGCGGGGGTGTCGCTTTTGTTCACAGTTTTTGTGTTTGGAACATTCTTAGCAACAGTGGCAACATCAAAATACTGTTGAGGTCAGTTGCAGTTTTCCGATTGTAACGGTTTCGCAGTGCAGTTGATGGGAACCGCGCTGAATCGTACGATTGTTAAGCATAATCAATGATGTGATTGCAATGATAATTTCAATGCCAGATTGTGGGTGGTTGTTTCCAAAATGTGCGCTCACACGACCAGCGATGCTGGGCATTGTTTTACGTCATTTTTTAGCAGCTAGTCGCACTTTTCACACGCATCTGGTGGGTCTCCTGAATTGGATTACTGGCCTTTTGTGTCGATCCTTGGTTAATAGCTATTTCTTTTGAAGTGGTTACGTCTGCCTTTTGGTTGGGGGATTTTGACTTTTTTTATCATTTCATGCTTTGCGTTGTACCACGTTTAAACTTGTTCATATCCATCCGTACATTAATCGTGCAGTTATTTCTAGTGGGTTTCCGATCGTTTCGTCGACGGTCATTTGGTATAAAATAATTTGGCATACACAGCGTCAAGCATAACGTTAATTTGACGACAGATCAATCGGGATAAAAAAAATTGCCCTTGTTCTTGCTGTGCTATACCAAATGAGCTTATACCAAACGATTGTTATGCTAAACGACCTTTCTGCCAAACGGCCTTTCTGTTGTCAAATGTCAATCGACCGTAAGCCTCATTACCATATGCCAAATGACCATCGGCGAATCGGTGTGTAACCTTTCCGGTGTTATTTTAATGCAGTAGTCATTGGCCTATCTGTGCGCACAATAAACAATAAGCCCAGGGAATGATTATAATTGTTCTAACGAAAAAAATAATAGCAGAACACAATAAGATGTAAAATCTCAAATAAACAACGGAATACCATAGCAAAACTAGTCTATTTGTTTAATGGATTGAGTTCAAACTACCTTGAATGATCAACAATATAATAGGGGTATGTGTTCGGATGGCAGATGGCGTCATTCCTACAAATGTCATGTGTGTGTGTGTAATAGCAGCACGTTCTTTTTGTGCCGAACACCGAAGCAAACAGACGCTTGTACTTTTTGCTGCACTCAAAACAAATTTTAATTACGTGAAAATTAACAAAAAAGTTTTTTCTGACTTTTTTTATAGTATCACTAGCGGAACCCTGCACACTTCGTAGCGCAATAATATTAGATTAGATGTATAAAATCAAAACTACTTTTAAATTTCAATGACTGTGGAAAAAAATCATTATAATGCTCTATGATATTGGCCCCAACCTTTTTATATCGCGGACAACAGGACAAAATATATAAAACCGATGGTTTGCCGAAACGGTTACAGGCAACATACAATTTTCCATCTGAAAAAAACTTTAAATTCACGCTACAGACTCAAAATGATAATTGACGGTAAAGGAAAAGTTAAACGGATGAGAAAACGACGTTCAAATTTATATGACATATCAGTGGGCATCATTGGAATGCGAGGAATGAAAACTTTTTCTTCTTCTAATTTGCCATTCAAAATTGCTGTCTCGACAACATTTGCGATCACCTTTTGAACATTAAACTTTTTTCTGTACTTGTTCCTCGATTTTATGCACTTTATTTTGTACTTTGTGTGCTTGTTTCTGTAACTTGTGTGCTTGTTTCAAAATTAGTTCTTGTAGTTTTTGTACCTGCTCCAGTGTTTTCTGTATTTGGTCCTGAAACTTCTGTACTTATATCTGTACCATCTGCACTATCTGTACCCTTTTCTGCACTCTCTGCACTTGTGCCAGTTCTTTTTGTACACAAAAAGAAATAATGAAATTTACACGAAATGTAAATCAAAAGTAACATGGAATAGACATGGGTTGAATCGAAATTTTGATTGAAAACCTTCATCGGTGCAAAACTAAATTGGATTGCATTGAATTTTCAATTAATATAACTGTATCTTTCAATTAACTCGATTAAATTATATTGAAACGTACATAATTGTAAAGTTATTATATGTTTAATTACCTGCTCCAAATATGAATGTATGCATGAAAATAGATGTAAATTCACAAAATATTTTTATCTGTGTACTTGTTTCTCTCATTTCTGTACTTGGTTTTGTACTTTCTGCCTGTATCTTCTTTATTTTTCCTGAATTTACCTTATGTACTTGTTCCTCTTATTTCTGTACCTGTAGCTGTCCCGATGAACTTCTCACAGCTCAAATATTATCTTTGGATGGAAATTATTTCGAATACTTTAAAGTCAGAATAATCGAACGACCCTCATGGTTGTTCTGGATGAGTGAAGTAGAATAGTATTTTTCTCGCACAGTGAGAAGTATCATCCTTCATGTTCCGTAAAAATGAATCAACTAACAATTGTTGGTGATGACCCAAGCAAAATACAACCAAAATCAGTTTGACAGTTCATGAGCAAGAGAGTGAATCGTTCGAATAGGCAAAACATGATGAGTTTGAAAATCTCGGTTCCATCGATGTGATTTAATAACAGGAGGCAAACGGGATGGTTCGAGTACATTGGACTAAACTGTTCATAGCCACTCAAATGCAAATAATTTGAAAATTCGAAGTACTCTGGGTGGATACAATTTGGATCGTGTTTGGGCCAATTGAAGACGTTTGGACTCAAATAAATAACCGGACTTGCAATTTCAAGCGATTGACGAAATTTGGAGGTCATTTCGTGAAAAATTTACTCAAAATCTCGTCCAAAGAATCCTTCAAAGGTATAGCATGGGATATGCTTATGAACAATTTAAGCCGAAAAACAAACAGAAAACATCTTTCTAATTCGAATGGATTTTTTCCAAAAAGTAGAGAACCGAATAGTTTTGGTGTTTGAGTTAACGGTGTTAATTGGAAGTGGCAGCAAACCTCAATCCTGTTGTCTCTGAATGAAATTTCAGCGCATTGTGACAGCAATAATTATATCTATCGTGAAGAGAGGATTCTCATCTCTGGAGTTTTAGGAAGAACGAATCATAAAAAAAACGTTAATCACTTTCTTTTATTATAGTCATTTTATAATTTGACTTCACGGTATTGAACCCAATTTTATATATCGGAAAATGGAAACCTGTATGCTGTTCATTTTGGCGCCCTTACTTAATTGAACATGTGATTCGAAATAAAGAAACACGTGAATCAAGTAGGCTCAGTGAAATCTTTGCACAAATCAGCTCGTTTGGCGCCAAACGGTTTTATTAATAATCTAGTATTCATATTTTGCTCTCCAGCGGGTAGCAGCATTGCATAACTCGATACGCGCCAAACAATCATTGGAGATCTAGCATGCATTGAATGGAAAATTTCCAATTCTAAACGAACCAATTTTCTAGTTTTTCTCTACTTTCCCGAATGATTTTCCTTATGTACTATAGCCTAAAACCTTCGCATAAACGTCACCTTTTGAACAAAAAAAATCATTTGAAGATCGGCCCACGCATACCAGAGAACATTAGCAACACACACTTTTTTCGCTATTATTTTATATATATATATATATATATATATATATATATATATATATATATATATATATATATATATATATATATATATATATATATATATATATATATATATATATATATATATATATATATATATATATATATATATATATATATATATATATATATATATATATATATATATATATATATATATAGATTAATTGAAGAGCATCGATCGGAAAGGTGAGTGGATTGAATACTTATGATATGAAATCAATCAATTTCGTGATTTAATACCAGATGCTTTCAAAATTTCCGCAACCAAAGATTTTTTTTGTCATTTTCAAAATGTCTACCGATTTCGGTTACCGGCACCCCAAGGTGTTCAGTTACCGACACCTCATTTTTTCGGCAAATTGCGAAAAACTGTCAGCGATATGCAGAGATGCCAAATCTGCAAGTTTGTTTGTAAATAACCAAGTTTCGTAGTCAACCTGCAAAACTTTTTCCTTCTGAAGACTTTTTACATACTTTTGAAACTTCGATTGTTTGCCGACATTTACAGAATTTACAGATAAATAAGTACAATAGCTAAACTTATTGTACTAACTGGCATTTCTGGTGATATGCAACACGTGGACAAATTGACAGCTTCAAAACATCCGTCATATAAGTAAAAACTTTGGTTTTCTGGTTCTGTTAGCCATGGCGACTCCAAACAAATCGTCTAAGTCGAGGAAAATGAACTTTAATGCACTGATAAGTGCCATTAATTAGTGGATAAGAACCCAATAAATTTGGCTGCAGTAACGTATTCAATGCTGCGAAGCCGGTGGAAGACCGACTAAATCAACACTAAAGGCACCATTTTTGTCCAAAACGCCTCCGGAAAGAATAAATTCCGTTTTTTCTTTGAGTAATTCCAGTCTTTACTTATATTTTTCCATTTTTAGCGCAATTTCTTGGGGTGCCGGTAACCGAACACCTTTTTTGAAATGGTCAAAATTTATCACTTTACTTAATTAATAATAAAGTTTTCCCAATCAAATAAATCAACTTAGTTGCTTAATCAGTTGTTAGCTAGGGCTTTCCATTGATGTATATAAGTCCGCATAATGTGCACTTAGTCAGAAGTTATAAGCTTAAAATAAAAGGAAGCCGGTAACCGAACACTATCCCCTGCACGCTTCGTTGTGTAACGATATATGATTTGCGTAAAACAAAACTAATTCCAGTCAATTTGAATGATCATTGAAAAAAATGTTTTGCCTTTTTTAACTTTCAACTTTTTACTGCACCTGTACCTGTACTTTCCGTATCTGTTCCAGTACTTTCTGTGCTTGTTTTAGTACTATCTTCATTTGTTCTTGTATTTTGTTTCAGTACTATCAGCAGTTTTTGCATTTGTTTCTTTATTCTCTGTACTTGTTTTTATATCTATTCCTGTTTTTTTTAGCATGAGTTTCTGTACTTTTTGTAATTGATCCTGTTCTCTCTGTATTTGTCCCTATACTGTTTCTATATCTTCTGTACCTGTTCCTGTTCCCTCTATATCTGTTCTACAGTGGCGTATCCAAGAGGGGGGAGGTGGGCTGGTCGAAGGGGACACTGCTCCGGGCGCAACGTTTTTAGGGGGGCGGAAAACTAATCCTAGGGACCATTTTTCTTTTGATCGATGGAGATGGAGTTCAGATGGAGTGTTTTTTTGCACACTAACAAACGACGGGGACGGAAAATCTCTTATTTAGCCCCGGGCGCCAAATTTCCTCGGTACGCCACTGCTGTTCTAGTACTCACAGCATTTGTTCCTGTACTTGCTGCACTTGTTTCAGTACTATCAGCACTTGTTTCTGTACTCTCTGCACTTTTTGTATCTGTTTCTGAACTTTCTGTTCTTGTTCCTGTATTTTTTGCACTTGTTCCTGTACTTAGATTGGTTGCTGTACTTTTTGTATTTGTTCCTGTACTTTCGGTATCCGTTCCTAAGCTTTCTGTATCGTTTCTTGTACTTTCTGCAACTGTTCATGTACCTTGTACATTTGTTCTTGCACTATCTGCACTTGTTACAGTACATTCTGTACCTGTTTTTGTACTTTGTGCATTTGTTCTAGTACTTTTCGTAAATGTTTTGTTTTTATACTTATTCCTGTTTACCTTATGATCAAAAAAAACCGGAATTTTATTAAAAAACGCAAAATTTAAATTTTTAATAAATTTCTTTATTATCGCCTTCAAAGTACTCTCTTCCTGCGGCAATCCATGCATGCCAACGCTTGATCCAATTTTCCATATAAGTTCTATAGGCCGCCGAAGGTATAGCCTTTAGTTCACGCAGCAAATTCTCTTTTATGATCTCTATGGTCTCAAAATGCGTTCCCGGCAATGGCAATTTGAGTCTGGGGAAGAGAAAAAAGTCACACGGGGCCATATCTGGAGAGTACGGTGCTTGGTTGAGTTTTTGGCCAAAAACTGCGACACAACCAACGCTGTGTGAGCCGGTGCATTATCGTGGAATTCAGCTTTTTTGGCACCAGCCGAGAAGCGACGCGTTTCAAACCCAAAACATCAGTTTAAATGTGTTCGGCTGATCCATAAGAGATACCCAGCAATCTCTCTAATCGGTACAGAACGATTTTGCAACACGATTTGCTTCGCCGATTCAATGTTTTTTTCAGGAACAGATGTTGTTGGGTGGCCAGGGATCTCATCATGATCCAAGCTTGTACGACCACCTTTGAAGCGTTTGTACCACTCGTATGCCTGTGTTTTCCCTAGACACGATTCACCAAAGGCCTTTTCTAACATTTTCAACGTTTCGGAACACTTAAATCCATTCGCAACACAAAATTTGATGCACGCACGTTGTTCTAAATTTTCATCCATTATAAAATTCGCCACACGAAAATTTTTCAACTTCTTTGTATAGACGCCAAACAAAAACTAATCGTACGATATGCGTCAAAATTTGACAGAATGTGTATGAAAGTGTTGCCAACGTTGAGAGAATAAAAGTTTACCGGTTGGACAAGCGCGGGAATTTTAAAATGAAAATTCCGGTTCTTTTTTGATCATAAGGTATTATGTACCTTTTCCTATATTAGTTCATATACCTTTAGTTCTTGTTCCTGTACTTTATGCACCTGTTTCTGTACTCTTTGTACCTGTTCCCATACTCTCTGTATCTATTCTTGTTCTTTCTGCACTTATTTCTGTACTTCCTGTATCTGTCCCTGAACTTTCTGTTATTGTTCCTATATTTTTGTACTTGTTCCTGTACTTTCTATACTTGTTCCTGCATTTGTACTAATACTTTCTGTACATGTTTTGATCCTGTAGTTATTCCTGTACATTATGTATCAGTGTCTATACTCGTTCATGAACCTTCTTTTCTTTTTTTCATAAATACGTAAAGGCTATAGCAGGATAAGCATGTGCAGAGATGGCATTTCACCAGAGTTATACATGCTAGAGTCAGATTTTTGCCACACCGAGGATGAAAAAAACGAAGCACCGCACAAAGAGGAAAGCGCACTTCTTCTCAGTGTCGAATAGACAGCATTTGAGTGTGTGCTTGTGGTTAAAGCAGCTGGCGCGAGTGAAACACATTCTCTTCGCATGAATCGCTCACATGCGCTCTCGTCTAAATACACCCAAGTGACCACTGGCGCGTGATGGTGAGCGAGCACTTCTGTGAACTTCAATTAATAGAGAGTACATCTGGCCTTGCTATGAAAAATTTGCAAGGAAAACCGAAAATTTTACGATAAATTGTTTTATTTTGCTGATTTTGCGTATCCACGCTTCATCTACGAAAACCATACAGCAGAGTGCTCACCGGCGTGTACACCTCTGTGAAAGTATCTGCATCCACCTCAGAGAATTTATTAGCTAATGCTCTAGCACTTTGGTGCGATTCAGTGGAAGAGGTAAAAGGAAATAAACAAACGCACTCATGATGCATGCACACTTACACAACAGTGGTGTATAAATGTGAAAGAGAAGAGCTCTCGTTGAAGTTGTCAGTGCGAGGGAAGAAATTTTGCTTGCTCTTCGTCACACAGAGGAGATAGACATCTCTGAGCATGTGAAATCTGCCCCCAAAGGGAATTCATATTGTTATACCACATTCGAAAGGTCATAGACTGAAAATAATTTTCTCAAAGTTTCAACCCTTAAACTGCCATATTGACGGAGCTAGGGTGGTTCTATTGATTTTCATTTTATTTGATTTTTGAAGAAACTGCTCCTCCGAAAGATTTGAAAAAATCTGACATGATTAAGGCATTATGGGGAACGTTTACAATTTTTTTCAAAATTTTTGGATATGCATTTCTTTTATTAAAATATACTAGAAAATTTTGAAGCATATTTTTTCCCTCTTCCAATTTTTGCACCACCCTGGATTTTTTAGTGATAAATAACTAATTTTTGGACATGTTAAAGTGGTATGTTTTCATATTTTTGAAAAATGTGGACGACCAAAATATTTGATTCTTTTCTGAACAATAAATAACAGTCGACCATGCGTCCCCATCAAATTCTGAGAGAAGGAAACGCATGGTGCTTTGTTTGAGACTTAGAAATCAAAGTAACGAAAAGGAGAAAATGAGTTTCAACCTTTGCATAATACATACACGATCATACTTCGGGTACAACCGAGAAAGTTACAAAACAAGAACTTACTGGTATGTGGTATCCCACATATGAAATTCGGTTACGGCAGTCAAGAACTGGAGCGGGTGACTGTATATAATTCGATGATTCGATAGTGTTTCATGAAATGGTCAAATCGTTTTGCACTGTGGGGTCTCGTACAACGTGGTTTTCTTTTTGCCAGCTCTGTACATTTCACTAAATACATAGCGAGTTGAAACAGCAGTGAATTGAATTTTTCTTTTTTATATTGGTGTCAAACAGAAGAGGCCATTGATGAAGGTTAGAATCGATTTCTTAGATTTTTTTCCCCATAAATACGTTTATTTCTTAATACAATATACATTAGTTTTTCTTCGCCGTAGCATCCACAATACATAGTATTTTGAACCTAATATATTTCAAGTGTCATATTAGTATGTCGGTATTCAATCGGTAATCTGAACACTATTTTTATCAAGCGATTTTTGTTATAAAATACATTAAAAATAAGCTTTTGTTTTGTACATGATCTTATAACTATTTCAGGTCTGTTTGTAGTTTTATTCACATATAGCTGTCTATTGGTTGAGCTCATGGAAGAGGAAGAAGTATAACAAAAAATAAAAAATAAATTGGAACTCCAATGGCCTTAAAGAAATGATAAAGAAGTTTCATGGAAGGAAGGTCACGACAAGCAAGAATGTCGCGATCTGGGACATTGGATAGGAATTTATTAGTTCAGATCTGACATCACGATACTCCACGCATGTCCAAACAACATGATCAATATCGCGGTAACCTTTGCCACAAGCACAATTATTAGGCTCGGAAAGTCCAATTCGAAGGAGATGTGCATCTAACGTGTAGTGATTGGACATGAGTCTGGACATCACACGAATGAAATCCCTACTCCAGTCCTCTGAACCATGCATTTGTACCTTCTTTTCTTGTTCCTGTACTTTATGTACCTGTACCTATACTCTTGGAATCTGTTTCTATACTCTCTGTATCTGTTCTTGTTCCTGTATTTTTTGTACTTGTTCCTGTCATAAAATGACAATAGATTGATGGAACAGAGAAAATCTTACCAACAGAAAAGCACTAAATAATATTCAACCGACCAAATCCAAACCTTCGCATAAACGTCACCAAAATAAACACATTTAAATAATGAAAAATAAATATAATGTGCAGGGGTTGGCAAGGTAAAACGTACCCCCTTAAGAAATATTGCTATATATTAACTTGATAAAACGAAACGTCAATGTGTCATGCATAACTGTTTTCAGAAAACCATCATTTGAACGGTTGAAGGCAAAAATCGGATAGGTGCAAATTAGTTAGGAATACCAGTTTAAGTTTTTTTGAATGCAAAAAAAAAACGGATAGAAACATCGAGAGGCTGTTTCTTCATGTGTTTTCACATGCAGAATAGTTCAATTGACAAAACAATACACCCGGTGAGAGGCTAGATTCGGGTTCGAGTTCTGTCTCTGCGGTAGCTTTTTCGCGGTTTTCATTACATACTTTGATGGTTATTCAATTTAATTGCAAATACATCATCTGTATTAGAATGACGTTTAGAAAGAACGAACGACTAGCACAAAAGTTCACTTTCAATACAATCCACAAAAAATTAGTAACTTTAGTAACTTCTGAGAAAAGCATGGGATGCGTTAGACTTTTGTATAGGATCCGTATACCTTAAAACTTTTCAAAGAAAATAAAATCATTTGAAAATCAGTTCACACACACACACACCAGAGAACACTCGTTACATATACCAATTTTGTTAGTATATATTTATACAGATAGTGTACCCGTTTTTCGCCGAATCTTTTGTTGGCCAAAACATAAAGCTACAACAAAAAATCGTTGTTGAAAGTTTAATCATCATCAAAACATGTTTCGGACAGCGTTCACTGTCAAATGGAACAATTGCTTTATTGCAGTGAATAGAAGATGAAACTTACACCACCGTGACAGCAACTGCTGGAATCAATTAAAAAGTGAAGCAACAAACTTTTCCATTGAATCAGTCATCTGTCTCTCTCTCTCTCACTCTCTCCCTTGCCACTTTTGAAATTGCACCACCCACCGAAACAACAGCCCCGGTATGATGGATTCCCAAAACTTTAGCACAATGCCACAAATTGATACATAATTCATCACCGATCGGAGCTTTCTACTTTACGGCCGTGATTAAATTATAAACCAATCAGCGCCACGGTTGACCGATTCTTGATCACAGAGTGTGGCAGCAAACAGAGAGCGAGATAGAGAGAGAGAAAGAGGAAGAGAAAAAGTCAACCAATGCAATGCAATGCACCTAGCCACCAGATAGATAGCACGGTTACTGCACACAGGATGAGTTTTCCCAAGCCTCTACAGCTGCAACTGAAATTCCCATCAATATTCATAATAAAAATTACGGCAAAGCCACATTATCGGGAGGGGGCACTAGCTGAATTTACCGACATATTCGACAATGAAGGTGTTCGCCAAAGGATTAAGTTTCCGCCAAAATTTCAATTAAATAGAAAAACCAACAGCGGGGTGGGCTTACAAATTTTTCTTTGTGGTTAGAAAGCTTTGAAGGATACGTTGGAATTCATCAATTTTGGAAGCAGCATTTGCCGGAAAAATTAAAGCAATGTGGGCGCCCACTCGATTGACCATGCGGTCCAATAAATACAATGCATTTTGCAATAGGTAAAATTAAGTTTCATTAGCGGTATTCACTTTGAAAGTGGGTGTCCTCTGTTCGACACAACGCTGCTTCAAAACCTTTCTCCTGTACTCACAGCATGGCTCGCGGCGGAGGTTGATTGGTGAAAAATTGATTGGCTTCCGGATGTTGCGAACTGCTGGCAGAGCAACAAAAAACTAGGCAAAGAATGGAAATTCAGCAGCGAGCATCCCTTTTTTTTGTTTGAGTTCAATATGCAATTTATAGTATGATTAAAAACTACCGAATCACACCTTCCATGAAGACTCGATCGGCAGCTGCTACTGGAAAATTAAGCCGATATCGACAGTGAGGACCGACCGACCATGGCGGAACGTTGGCATTGGCTGGAATGGAGTTTTTCTAACAATGGAGTATCATTGGCTGCCAGGATGTAGGGTAACCGGGCCTCTATTCACCTCAGCTCTAGTAACCAGTCGGATAAATGTGCAATGGAGATGATGACTGTGGGTTCGATTACCCTAGGTATCACAAGGAGCAGACCCAAGCGCGTGTGATGACACACGTTAAAACGATCTGGGAAATAATAGTGATCAGATCCGCTTCAGCATATGTATGTGTGTGTATGTGTATGTGTGTTTGCGCACATATTTTTGTCATATCGATTGCACGATGAAGTGAGGTCTGCTGCAAGGATAGCAGAAGGAAAAAAAGCCATGGGGAACAACAATGGTTATCAGAACCATGAATGGGACAAAAACAGAGTCTGCCAATGTGAGCCGTTATCGATGTTCTCTAGTGAGGATAGAACTGATATCGGCTTCAAACAAACTCACTTCAGTGATGTGGATTGAACACTTTACCGGATAATATTTGATGCAGAACAACAGATTATATACCGTAAGCTTACGGTTACAAACGTTAGTTGTTATGTACAGGTGATACAGCTTTATTTATTGTTCGAAGCAAGCACTGTAACGAGATAATGCACTGATGTTCATGCTTTGAAATATGCACAGCATGCTAGAATTACGGCTTCATAATACGGGTGGTTTGAAATTAACCAGATCTGATCCACCAAAATGTTTATTTTATTAACGTATGACAAAACTCTCACTTTCAAGCATCACATAGAAGGAATTCAGGTGTAATAAGTATATTAAATGTTTGAAACCTCCTATAAACAGAATTTCGAAGCTTAGTATTAAGAGCAAGAAACGATTCAGCCATATTCTGAAAATGATCCCGAAGCATCCTTCCTGGTTTAGAACAAATGAGTCATTTATTCAAGTAGGGAAAAGCTCTCTTGAGTTGACCAAGACATTAGTACTCACTCAAAAGGTCGCAAAACCTCCTCATCTTCTAGTACCAACAGGTAATAATAAATGAAACATACTTTACTAAACATTAATACAAGTTATACCAAACATGCAAATTGCGACGCTCAGTACTATTCTATTGACCTGACGCTAGTTTCCGAAAATATCAAGTTGTTTCTGAAGAATTATAGCATCGTTTTGACAGCAAACGTTGAAGTACAATTTAAATTTGAAATCGTCTACGTATGACAGCTTAAAGCACTTCAAATAAGTATTAACGTTATTTATGTAGATTAGAATCAGGAGAGGTCCAAGGTGAGTTCCTTGTGGTACGCCAGATGCAGTAGTAAATTGAGGTTGATAGGTGGTGTCCCCGATTTTAACCGACTTTACGCGTGACTGTGTTTCCATAGATATAGGACTATAATTGAAAATGGGGGGACGGGTATAGTGTGATGGGTAAGTCGATGCCTTTCACGCAGCCCGCCTGGGTTCGATTCCCAACCCCGCACATAGGGTCAGAAAGTTTTTCTGGCCCGAAGAGGCGAATGACCTTAAGGTTGAAACCTCTATAATCGAAACAAAAAAAAAATATAATTGAATGCCGTGATGGCCGAGTGAAGCGAAGCATGCTTGGTTCTTCTAGTCAATTAGGCTCTCTCTTCATGTGTTTTCATATGCAGGGTAGTTTAATTGACAAAACAATTTCTCCGGTTAGAAGCTAGCTGCGGGTTCGAGTCCCGTCTCTGCGGTAACATTTTCGCCGTCTTCATTACATAGTGTCCTTCACATGTCATTTTTTCAATCTGTTTTCTTCGTTATACCACTGACAGACATGTGATTTCCGTACAATGATTTCTGTACAACACTGTACGCGTACACCAAGGAGTGACAGACCTGTTTTGCGCACCGAAAGAATATACAGTGAAATGAAACAACTCAAACTTAGCTTGATTTCCCAGCTCAGATGATCGATAATATAGAAACCAAAAATTTTTGCGGTTTGACGTGTATTCCTAGTAACTGATTTATAACAGATTTAATCAATGCTTCTCTGAATCATTAAACTAATTTTGTGTGTGAGTGTTCTTCGGATGACAGTTCACTCATCAAATTTTAAGGTACATTTATGACACGTTTTTTCTGGGATACAGGATTTTTACCTTCATTATTTAAATGTAACTAGCATTAGGGAAAATTTGATGTCCATAATTTTGATGTTCTACCGAAACATTCACAAACATTAAAAAAATAGTAAATGGAGGAAGTATGAAAGACTTTTAGAACTAATTTTCGGAACACTAGCACTATTTTGTATGTAACGAAACAGAAATCCTTCCAAAAGGTGATGAATCGCCAAAATATGTTTGTAAATCATGCCTGACTTTGCAAAATCCGAAAAATTTCAAATTGTTCAGTAATAATTCCGTTTTTACCCGCATATTCACAATAAAAATAAGAGCACATAAACTTTTAACATTGAGCCTCAAAATAGTATTTAAATCTAAGATAGTTTTAGTTTGTAACCATGTATGGCACATACATATTCCAAAAAAATGCTTTCAAGGAAACAGTTTATGCATTTCACAAGTTTTATAAAAAGAATTATGTTTACCATAAAGCTGATTTTAAAACTTTCTTGAATTTGAAATCATTCCGAAATAGATTTGACATAGGTTTGATGCTTCGTATTACTTCATAACGCTTATGAAAAATGGTCTACTAGGCTGGAATATAATCTCATAATGATTTTATTAGCATTTTGAGGAGTTTAAAGTTGTGACTACACAATTTTTTTATTGATGTATTGGATATTTATCGTTATTTATTACCACATGTGCATTCAAAATATGAATCATTATGTGTTCTAAATCCATTTCAACAATAATTTTACTTGTTGTTGAATAGAAAACAATAACTTAATAGAGCTGATTTTATGTACAAATATGAATATATTGTTTTCCTTATTTGTATTTAAAAACTTCACCAAATTTATGAACATTTCTTTGTTTGGCTGCTATTTGGAAATAAGCTACAACATTGATAAAGTGTAGTTTTATGCTGCTGGTTAGCATTTTACCGAGATTTTTTCAAAATAAAACAAAGGTTGTTTATTATTTGATACTCAAAAGAAGGAAATATTGTTTCGTGAGTTCACCATCGCTCGTCAATGGCGCTGGTTGCAGTAAACAGTGATGTGATTTTGCACAGTACAACGATAAATGACCGTAGTACGGAAATCACCGTTGTATCATGATGCTCGCGTGATACCACCGTGATTTAGGGTGACAGACATGTGATTTCACGGTGTACAGTGATTCCGATATCACATGTCTGTCATAAGCATAAGATACTGATCGTATTTGAAACTAGCTCGAAACGGCTCTACGTCTTGACAACACTACAAAAAAAATAAATCGTTGACTTTTCGTGGTCGATTAGGTATGACTATATCTACTGAAGTAACTTTTCATGGAAACCGCTACGCTCTAGTTTCGCTAGTGCAATGCTGCTGATAAATCAGTATAAATAGCATATATTTAATGTCATTTTTTCCGTTAAATTGACGATAAGTGATAACATACTACACACCTAGAAAAAATCGCGTAAATTTACGTCTTCTGAGACCGACAAATTCGAGCATCATAAATGACTCAATTTTACAGGTAATCGAACACAAGTTTAATGCATTTCGATATATTTTTAACTGCTGAAACATGTAAGATTACACGTCTGCCTTAAAAGTGGGGTATGTTTGACGTACATTTAAATCATTCTTGTGAAATTCAATCATTTTACGAATTACGTTCTTCTGAATTGCGTCATATATGTATTTACGTCACCTGTAAATTTCATAATTTCATTTACGTCACCTGTAAATTTCATAATTTATGAACGAAATTTGAGCTGCAACGAAATATGAAAATCATTTCGAGATAATATGCTTGTTTTTTCCAAATGTTAGGGAATTCGCTCGAAGACAACGAACAAGTATCATATATTGTTAGACTTAATGTCACAGAGTAGTATAAGTAAATTCCGACAAAAATCGATGCAATCTCTAACTGAATCGATTCGCTCTTCGGTAGGTTTACAATTTTCCTTACCAAAAAAAAAAACAGTATTGCAAAGTTACAAGGTCAAATCGCTGCAAGATTTTAATTTAAGATTAACTTAGATGCAAATTAAAAGTCTTATAGTCCCATACCGAACTCTTGAATTTTGTTCGGATCTGACTTTCGGTTCCGGAGTTACACGGTGATGAGTGTTTGAAACTTCAAACCGTCACTTAAATCACAATGCAAAAAAAAAACTTAAAACAGTCTTCCACATAATATTAAAATCTGATTCAATCTGTAGGTGTCCAAGAAGTAGTATGACGAATAGATTGGAATAGTTTCGAGCCCAACATTGAATATTTTTGTATCGTCATCTTCAACGATGCTTTAAATTAAAAAAACTCCGGATCGGATAAAATTCACCAATTTTGTATGGGACCAGGAGTATTTCAATCTGAATTTTTGTTTATATAATTCGACTTTGGTCTTCGATTGAGCTTCTCTATTCCCGCCACTAGCCAAAGTCAGTTAAATTTACCTGAGGGATTGTAAACCATTTCATTGTTTACGAAATTTTTGCAAATCAGTGGAACCATCTTTGAGAAATCTTAGGACAAATAGATCCTTCATTTAAATCTAAGTTTGTAAAAATTCGACCAATAAACTCCGCGAAAAGCGACTATATATTTTTGTAACATACACACGAAACGGACATTTGCTAATCTCGAGAAAACTATTTCGAATGGTGTATGACGATCGATTCGAAAGTCGACAAAAAGGTTTCATTTCACTGCACAAAATCATGAAATAGGTACACATTCTTTCAAGTGTTGTACATAGTTTTTCAAGCGCGTAAAAAATCATGTTTCACTTTGCTTCAAAACATCGCTTTATCATAAAGCGCTCAAAACTCCTTTTACTGGGATATAGAAAAAAACTCACTTTCACAAAATTGTCAATACCTCCGTTGAAAATGGACGGATTTCAACAAAGTATGGCTTGTTTGATAGGTATTATAACGAGGTATTTAAATTTAAAAATCTATTATTTTTTTGAGGATAATTGAGACAGATATTTAGTACAATTTAATTCTACTATATTGATTTATCGTTACTACACCTTCACGAGAGTCACTAAACTTTCACAGAAGTAATACTAACGTTATAATACAAATACGTATTTTAGAATCCTTTGTACATCCTCTTTTAGAATATCGGTTTTATAATTTTAAGCTATAAGTTAAACTGTTAAAACAGGTACACTGAAGAAAAAAGCCTTCCGACGTGACTTTTGTTAGTGTTGCAAAAAAGTTAAAGTATACATTTTGGGGCTTCAGATAAACAATGATACATGTCTTGACACCATTCCATTTAAATGAGATCATAAAGACTGACCCAGAAAGTATGGACGCAACCAAAAACCGCTGCCATTTCGCAATGGTTCAGAATCTGTCAATTTTTATGGTTGCGTCCTGTTGTTTACACTCTTTTCTAATCACTTGTGCAGTTGTTTATTCGTTTTCATTAGTTTGTTTCGAAATGCGTGGACTTTCAGTAGAACAACGTCGAAAAATTGTGTACAAATGGTGCACAGAACGCGGACTGTCACTGATAAAGATAGTAAAAATGAAAGCAGTAAGTCAAAAAGTCGTGCGAAATGCAATCAGGAAGTTCGGTGAGGATAACACCTTTGAGGATAAACCGAAAGCGGGTCGATAAAAAGGTCCTGCTAACCCTCAGTTGGATAAACGTATACTGAAGGCGTTCGAGCAAAAGAAGGAGGTTTAAGTTCGGGATGTGGCCAAAAAAGTGGGCACTTCGAAGTCAAATGTTCTTCGTGCTAAAGAACGCTTGAATATTCGAACCTATAAGAAACAGAAACAACCAAAACGTAGTCCGAAATAAGAAGCATCGATCAGGCCGAGGGATCGAAAGCTGTATAATACCATTCTTGCTGGAAATTTGAACTGCATAATCATGGACAACGAAACCTACGTGATACTCGATTACAAATCCTTGCCGGGACCACAATATTATACGGTGCGAGAAGGGCAAGTGTTCAACCAGTCCGAGACATCGATTGAAGTCGAAAAATTTGGTAAGAAAGCTATGGTCTGGCAAGCAATTTGTAGCTGCGGTAAGATTTCGAAACACTTCATCACCACTGCCTCAATGAACAGCGAATGTGTACAAAAACTACTTCTACCCATGAATTGAAGCCACAAGGATCCTGTTGTCCTCTAGCCAGATCTTGCTTCTAGCCACTACTCGAAATCAACGGTAGAATGGTATACTACCAAAAATGTCACTTTCGTCCCAAAAGACATGAATCCACAAAATTGCCCACAACTTCGACCAACTGAGGAATTTTGGGCATTAACGAAGGCACAGGAAACATGTCTCGGCAGCCGAAACCATTCAACAGTTCGAAAAAGATTGGAAAAAAGTGTCAAAACTTGTCGCCAACAAGTCTGTAATGTTGAGAATATTATTCTGTTGTTGTAGTCTAATATTATCAGTATATCGAATAAAATTTGAATATCTAACACTTGTAAACTAATTACAACGAAATCAAAGTACGTCCATACTTTCTTAGACAGTCTTTATATTCGGCGTGTTTTTTTTTTTGTAGTAATGAGGTCTACAACTTCTTTGAAAATATGAGTTCTCTATTACGAAATGTATACAAATTATAACTTTAGTCTCACTTCTAGGTGGATTAATTGGGTAATTGGGACCACTGTACACTGGAATATGAGTAAAAGTCGATTACACAGTCGTTGGATAGCTTTCACCGTACGGAATCTAAGTATAAAAACATATTCAGTTTTCAAAGTCAGTTGTGACAGATGTAAATTTTTACATAAAACTTCGTATAACTCAAAAAGTAAACATCCGATCTCAAAACCATTCAATAGCGTTCAGGAAGGACGGGAAAACCTTTTATTTGCGACTAGTTTGATCAAAATCGGTCCAGTCATCTCTGAGATCTCCACCTTTTGTTGAAAACACACATTCAGGCACACACACATACACACATGTACATTTGCTCAGTTCGTCGACCTGAATCGATTGGTATATGACACTCGGCTCTTCGGACCTCGGGAATTTTTTCTAAAGTTTGAACGAATTTGATATCCATTTTTTATATTCATAAAAAAGGTAAAACAAGACTGATATAAATCTGAACTCGTTAGTGGTTAGGACTTCAAAAATTGTTAACACGTATCAAAAAGGTAAATAGCTTAGATACGATGTGTTTTTTTTTTCAAAGATATTTTTTATTCAGGCCTATTTGCGTACAAGCTTTACGTAGCCGATTGAGCCGATTTTTTAAATAGATTTTTTTTGAGTTGGATTTCGTTGTCACCCTTTTTCTAGGGGGAGAGGAGCTTCCATTTCCCTCCTGCGAGGATTGAGGGGCACTTCGTTCGTGGTTCGTCTCGTCATCCATTGCCACATCGATGGTATTGTTGTTGATTTCATTGCTAGTTGTTGGAGATGAGCCTTGTTGTACATTGTTTGCAGTTGCTGGTTGGTTGGATGGTAAGTTGTTCACTGCAGCTAATGCACTTTGTTCTATAAGGGATACGTTGGATGGTTTCGTTGAAGGGGATGGTTCACTGTTGTTGGTGACTGTCACAGGTGTACTGGGGTTGCTTTGGGTTGGTGTGACGGAAGCACTGTTGTCCTTTGGTGTAGTTGTCTCCTTGTCCAGTTTATCACATGGCTTACCGTAGTGAACAGCTTTTTGACAATACTGACATGTGGCCATCTGATTGTCATAGGTAACAAGTGATTTGCACGGAATTCTTGTATCTTGATCGAAAATCACATAAGAAGGTATAAGCTTCTTCAAGTGTATGCGTAATACACGTACGCCATTTAGAATACCGGGGAAAAAATTCTTCCACTTTTTTTTTCGATAGAGAGAATCTCTCCGTATTGGGACATAGTTTTGCGAATATAATAATCGGTGACGCTTGAGTGAAGATCATGCACACGCACTTCTATAGCACTATCATCCATATATACTGGAATGTTGTACCTAATGGTCTCGTGCTCCACATAGTGCACATTGTTATTGTCTTTTGCGAATTGAATTGCATCCAACTCTTTATAAAACTGGATATAAACAACATTATTCGTCTTATTGCATTGAAGTAAATACACACGTTTAATGTCCAGCTGCATTTGCTCCTTAAGCAAACCTTCAAGTTATCGTATCGAAGGTCGAATTTTGCACTGCCTGAAGTCAACAACAATTGTATTCTTTCGTGTCGGCGGTAGCTTTTGTTCGTTTGGCTCACTCATTTTCGAGGTCTATTGTTCACTACACAATACTGTACTTGGTTTCTTCTGTCCCCAACGTAAGCGGTTTTGTTTTATCGACTGACTTGGATGAGATGTAAACCCGAACTACGTTATACGATGTGTTGATCGGGATGATACCAGAATGGTGTCTATATTGAACGCTAGAAGGATTTTCAATTAATGTCTGTCAGATCAGGAACTCATTGAGCATTTATATCAAAAATGTAGTCAGCATTTGCAACTGGAAATAGAACAAGCAAATATTAACAATAAAATATTGTTAGCAATTGCGAAAAAAGACTTTATTAAAGTGTTTCTGAACTGATCGATGCATGTTTGTTAAATGGCAGGTTTAATGCTAGTTTTGAAACTGATTCTACGTACGAGCAAACATGTAGTACTGAAATAAATAAGAACAAAAAGCATATTTATTTTTGTGTCCCAAATTGGGAAACAACTATTTTGCACTTTGTTACGATGATCAAAAATTCAAACATTTTGCATTGACTGATGGTTTCGGAAATGTATATCAAAATTTATTTCCAAACATTCGCGCAATGTTCAACATTCCGATTTTCTCATCAACTGCGTAACCAACAAACTTGTTTCAATGTTTGTTTCAATATTTGTTGTACTGAGTGCGCAATAAATTATAACCGCATCCCGTAGTTGTCGAATTCCTGGCTCATTGTTTTGGACTCAGCTGCCTTCTAGCAAGGTTTTTCTTTTTGGCCCAAGGGCGAAAAACAGTCTTGCCAGTGTACGAACCGGTTGCTGATGCTCCTGATATTCCATAAAACACCTCTTCATTAGGTCGTCTTCGGTCCCTCGATAAGAGTGAAAGTGGGCACCATCTGTTCATGACAAAATCTCATAAAAAGTTTTCCATAATAACCCTAATGAAAACATTAAACCACTAATTAAACTTATACACTAACACATGCCCTCTCGAGTCACGGCACTCGGTAAGCTTTTTCGGTACGGTCCAGTTTCCAAATCGCATCCGATTCAGTTGGATACCCATCACACACACACACACACACACACACACACACACCTGAACCGACATTCGCAGACACAGACATGCTCTGCTCTTACCAGACATGGTAGATGAGTGGATAAAATTTTGTAACGTTTATCCTTTCTTTTTTGGCCCATCATTTCGGACCCCCAGTGCAAAAATGTCCGACTGTGGAAAAGTGAGACGAGCCTCTATTTGCGGCAGATAACCTCCTAAAACCAAAGAGCATGACACGAGATAACATCTCCCTTTATGCACCTGGTTCTGTTGGCAGGATTATTGTCATTAACCAAGCTATTGGCAGTACACCTGACTACATTTTGATAATGATGTGAATTAAAAAAATAATAAATCGATGCATTAGACACATAATAAAATAGAATATTTTCTCTCGTAGGTACCACTATTTGTTACGTTACCCTTTTCATACGAAAGCTGCATTTTTGCAACGAACCAAATACGTGCAGAGCAAAGTCAACGTCTAATGAAACGAAATTATGAATATATTTTCCCCTACTGGGCTTGGAAGATCTTATGAAAAGAGAAGAAAAAGTTGAACTACCGAACCCGCAGGCTCTCCTTCGTTGATCGGTTTTCTCGGAAAACCAGTCGGTCCAGAGAGGCAATTTTTTTGCTTAAATTTTGCGATCAGGGATGCTGCGTTTGCTGAATCCATCAAGAAACAGCTTGCTCTCTCTTCGAGGATTCAAAACTGAGGGACGAGGAAATGTCGAGACCGCATGAGGCCATCGAAGTTTTTGCTCCACTTTCAGTTGTTGAGAGGTGGTCAGCAGTTTGTTTTTTTTTATTCTTCTCACTCACAAATAAAACAGAATTGGTGCTGAAGGGGACGGCAGAGCCGACAGGGGTCGAATAATTAACCGGTAATTCCGGCAGGTTTAGATCTAATGCGCTACTTCGGGTATGATTCACGACAACGGTCAGCTTGGAGGGATTTTGAGAAGGGTTTGAAAATTTGATATCTACTTGGTTTGGGTTGTGCAAAAACTGGTATTCTGGTAGTTATCGAGGAATGGAAAAAAAGTCCTTTACTAGCATGATTAAAACTAAAAACTGCTCAAACATTGATAACCATTACTATTCTAACGTGATGGTTCGACAAATGAATAAAAACAAAAAAAAAACCTCTTCTGGATACTATTTCTACCGCGACCTATTTCGACCAAAAGATGTCTTTGGCATTTGAATACACTTTGGCATTTGAATGCAAATAATAGCCATACAATTGCTCCTAATAATAAATTATCAGTTAAATGAAAAGTAATTTGAGCGATATAACGAGCACAATAATTTGAAAAATATTACCTTTTTCATTGTTACTAGTGAGCCTATCAAACATTGTAATATGATCATTTCAGATAATGAGAAATCAAATTTAATGCTCTAAAGCTTGAGTAATTTATTATCTGGACGCAGAAACAAAGGATTTATTTAGGACTTATGTTAATAAAACAAGAATTTACTGCTCTTTAAGTTAAAAGTAAATGAAAATATTCCGATTTAGGTTTGATGCAATCTCGAACTTTTGCTTCCAATATCGCTCATCATATTTTTGACACTCTGTTTGCTAACCTGACATGCTCAATATTTCTCAAATGTGCGGAATCGAGGGCAGTTGGATAAATTGACTTCCTTTACGAATAAATGCAAACTCTTGTTTCAATGCCACTCTTCCACCACAATAATACTCTTCTCCGCTGTTGTGACAGCTTTCCAAATCAGGCCCGAAATTTACTGGCCCACTGTGAGCTTAATGTACGGAAGAACCGACTTTCTCAAAAACTTCTACTTATCTTGTCGTCACGAAAACTAGAGTTTTTGTCCGCAGCTGCAAATACCTAGCCAGAACATAAACTTTTTTCAAATATTCGGCAAAAACGAATTTAAACGCTGTGTACGATCGATTTAGTTAATTTTAACGTTCTTGCAATTTTTGAACCCGATCATGGCGGAACTTCGAAGTGGATGTCCTTTCTGACGGTGTTATGGTTGGTATTGAATTTCAAGGTAGTATCATAATCCAACAGCCCAGTATGTATCCTAGCCACCCCAACACCTTTTAAACGCTGCTTCCGATTCCGATTTCTGCTCACGAAAACGTTCGAGAGAGCAGCGCATGATAGAACTAGAAAGTTTCAATGACTTTGCGATTTTTGAATCAACCAAACCTCGCTGGATTTCGGTATTAAAAAAATAAATCGTGATGTAATTTTCATTTGGATCCAACTTCTGGCTTCGGATTTACAGGGTGATTAGTGTAAAAATTCAATTTCAAGTGTTTTGGCGTAAGGAACCGTGTAAAAAAAAAGTAACCACCTGAAAATGGGTTAAAGATTCAAATGAAAGGTCTCATAAGGAGTGTATCAAAAATAAGCTATCCACAAATTTTTCTTTCAAATTATGATAATAATAATTGATCCTTTATTGCACGAGGTTAAACTTGAGCATAATGAAAACCGGTAGAAAGTTAAGTTATTCCTTCACAAGTTTTCGAACTTTTGATCGAACGCTCTTCATCAAGTTCCGGACAAGTGCTGCATCGCATTTTTTGGACGCTTGAGCCCAAATTTTTTTGAACTCCTGCATGTTCTCAGCTGCCTTACCAGTCTTCTTGAAGACCCTCTTCACGACTGCCCAGTAACGTTCGATGGGTCGAAGCTGAGGGATATTTGGTGGATTGATATTTTTCTCAACGAAATTTATACCCTTTTCCACAAGTCAATTGAGAGTGGTTTTGTCATAGTGAGCCGACGCTAAATCCATCCAAAACGGTGGAGGTATACTATGCTTCTTATATAAAGGCAGCAATCTCTCCTGGAGACACGCAGATCGATAGATTTCTGCATTTATAGTTCCGGTAGTGTGAAAAATGGTTGACTTTAAACCACAGGAACATATTGCTTGCCATACCAGTACGTTTCGACCGAATTTCTCCACTTGAATCGACCTGTCCGTAACGCTCACATCCTTCCCAAAGACGACAGTAAAGTATTGTGGACCTGGACAGGTTTTTGAGTCCTCCTTTACATAAGTCTCATCGTCCATCAAAATGCATGCATCCGTACACTGCAAAAGACCCGAATACAATTTCCGGACCTTTGTTGTTGCTCACTTTTTCTACACTACACTTTTTTTTCGAGATTTTCTGCTTCTTGTAGGTCTTCAGGTGATTTCGTCTCTTGATACGCTAGATCATTCCGACACTCGTTCCTGCTTTTTTGGCAAATCACATATTAACATTGATTGGTTCTTCATGATTAGAGATATCATGAATTAGAGAGGTCCAGTTTCGGGTTATCATGATTAGAGAGGTCCAGTTTCGGGTTTTCTGCCTCTTCCTGGTAGCGTATCCAAAGAATAGTTTTCCCCAAACTTATTAATGATAGTTTTAACACAGGCATGATGAATTCCAAACCGCTTCGCCAATTTTCGCATAGTAATACCTTTCTCACATAGCCATGTGTTCAGAACCTTATTTTTCACTTCCTTTTCAATACGCGACATTTTGAAAACGAAGAGTTTCAACCGCACAAACAAGTAAACAAACGAAAACTGACAGCCAAACGCACCGCATGCTGTGATCTGAGCATAAAAACCATCACAAATACATGCGTACAACACAAATGTATGTGGATAGCTTATTTTCGATACACTCCTTAAGACTTTTTTGAGAGTAACACTTGGACACCGCATCGTACTACCAGTGATGCCAACTTTCTTCCCAATCCCTTAGAATTGTGTAAATGAAAACAAACTGAAGGTTTCGCAATCCCAATCCTTGACTCTCATGGATGGTAACATGAGCTTAAGCCAGTCCTGTTCTCTCAATCTTCAAACCAAAAATAACTTCAGTTTTTACAGCTGTGTGGAAAATTTGCAGAAAGCCATCGCTCTTGACCGATAACGGTGGAATATCGCAATTCAGACCGCATTCCAGGATACAAGTGGCTAGACAACGCTAAAGAAGACGTAGTCCTACGTCAAAATACTGTTTTTGTTGTTATTTGCTAAAACCTTATAACAAATCTCCTGCTTAGGATAACGGAAGTTTTAGAATAGCTGGACGAATTGATTTCTAGATATAAAGCTCTACTCAGAGTTCAGTCAGAAACTCAAATCAGTCTGTATGAATTCGATAGTCCCACGACAAAAGGGCCTAACTGCAAATGATAGCCTTTCTTTGTTTACTGTCTCTTTTGCTTATTACGGATCCATTATTGCAAGTTCTCTAAAATTTCCAAAATAAATCGAAAGCTTGTAATTTTACCTCGAAAGTTTTGGGAAGAGTAAAGCGTCAAATGTAAAATCAGTTCGGTAAATCGCGAAAGAAAAAGTAAACAAAGAGAAACTGTCATTTGCAGTTAGGCCCTTTTGGCGTGGGACGGTCGAATTGTTGAACGCATACTGAAGGTAAATAAAATCCTATCGGTTCGATTTCCGAACAAGGGATAACATCAACCAACAAAACAGAGATCAAGGGAAAAAATATTCTTCCAAAAACACACACACACACACTCATTCCGACGCATACGCGCACATAAAGAAAAAAGGCTTAAAACCGATCGGATCCAAATCAATGCTTACATAACATTGCGGCACCGGCACTACTTCAGCATACCGAACACCATATCTTCGATTCCGCACCGTAAAGCAACAACACCAACGGCCAAAATCGCCATAATCAACGAAGCAGTTGATCCAAAAATGGGTAGAAAATCTGTTGGCGCGCTTTCTTGGATTGGAATCTTGCCGAAACCGATGCTAAATTGAGTGTGTCTCGCCGGGGTCTTGCATAGCCACGAACACAGTACAGCCGTGGTGAAAGAGGAAAGGGTTCTCCTTAGCTGCGCACATTCGTCGAATCGCTTTCGTTGCTTTCTGGGACGGGTTGGTTGGTGAACAGGAAGACGATTGTCTGGAAACAATTTCGGGCCATTTTGCCAATCCGTGCGCCATCCTGTTATTGGTCGACGCATCGCATCGCTTCGAGAGGGGCCAGTAGCGGTGGGTTGGCTGTTTTAGTTTGGGACTTTTTTTTCTCCCTTTCAGCTACATTCCGTTGGTGACAGCACAGTCTGGTGTCAGTCGAGAAGAAAGGGGAAACGTGGTCATATCAGGATACTTTTTACCTTCGGGTGCTTTTTTTCTTGACATTGCTGTTTATATTAAACAATGATCTGTAATTTAAATGAATCGAACAAAAGTCACCAAATTGAGTTCAAGGATTCGATCTAGCAATCGGGGATAAGGTAAAAAAAAACAGCTGAGTGATAGTTGATCTCGGAGTTGAGTGACTGGACGAATTGTTTTCCGACAGACAATTTTACTTTATAATTCGTGCCAAGTTCGTCACAAAGTTATAGTAGCTGAAAAACCAAACTGGAGAACGAAACTCTGACCTATCGATTGGAATCCACGTCTAACTTGCCAACTTTTCCTCCCCCGGCACCGATCGGAACCCTTCGACCCGGACAAGGAGAATCCGTCCGCTATGGCTTTGGGTTGTGCGATGCTTTAATGTCACGTAACTCACAGTGCGAAACAAAAATTTATTGTTTTGCTTCCCCTATCATATTTGCCGCCGACGACTGACTGCCGGGAAGAAGAAATGATGGCGAGTAATGTTTCCAAGGGCTACGGTGAACTTGTTTTTCCCTCGGGGAGCATTACGCGCTGCAATAAAACAAAAGGAGTTGGATTTGGCGTGCGTTTTTTTTTTTTTGTTCTTCGGAAACTTTATTTTTTCCCGAGGGGAGGACAATTGTTTTCGAGAACACATAAAACAACCGAATTTACACGCAAAACTCAATTAGGTCTACTTCGGGCACGATGGTCGGGGTAGTGCTTTGGAATGGAATGCGAGGGGGTAATGCGTTAGCTAAGAAGGAAGAACAAGTCAGCTGCCGGGAAGTCGTTTACGCAATCTGTACACTTGTAGCCTTGTTCGAGCAGAAGTTTGCGTTCTCCTGAGATTCTTTGTGTTCTGACAAAAGAACTGCTGTTGAGTTGCTAGATAACATAGTTGATAAAATGATGCTTTTTTTGTCTCATAAAGAAAATTGTGAAATAGAATCAGATGTCCAGTTGTAAGGATCAATGTGAATGCGGGTACTAGAAATGACGGTTCGGCAAAGGATTTCTCTTAAAGTACACTTTTTGCTTTGAAACCCAAAACAAAGATTCAGATAGTCCGACTATCACTTTTTACCGCCTTTTTCAAGGAATTTATCGAAAGAGAAAATTGAAGTTTTGCAAATTTTCACTGGCATTGTTTATGACCGAGTTAGAAGAATTACCATGAGGTCAGAAAAAAGAATACCGTTGTCATTAACGATTCCAAATCCAGCTTTTTTTGCAAGGCTTACCGTTTTGAACGAGTTTTTGACAACATTGGCATGTGACCAGTTAATGGTTGTATGTGACAAGCGGTTTAGGCGAAATCCTTGCGCCCAGGTTAAATGTCACATAAGAATGTCGCTATCTTCGCCCAACAGTTCAATTTGAACCGCTAAGCAGACGCAAAGTTCACAGAATTTATGTGCGCACTTTGTGAGTTTTAAGCAGTGCAGTAAAACTTCATTCAATTCAATTGAAACTGAATGTGGAACACATTGACGATTTCTCTACTGCAGTAAATTTCACTCTCGGACACACACAATGTTTGCTGAGGCTCGAACGGGCAGCATTCAGTTCATCACTCGTTTCTCTTCAATCGAGGCTCAGTTTAACCACCGTCAGTTGATCTCTTGAAATAACAAAATATTTCTTTCAATAGTGTGAGCGCGGCCTTCAAATGAGGTTCACGTAATCATTCGTATTGGTTCAAGATAATAGATGAAAGACAAACCAGATAGCTGAAATATCAATTACAGAATACACATAAATTAATTGTTTCCTCATTCAGTTTTCATTTTTAATACTTTACTTCATCTATAATTCTATTCGTTCGAACTTGCTTACTACCAAGAGCGAAGGCGTTGAAGTAGGTAGACTACTTGGCACTTGAAACTGAGCAAGCAAAACTTCAAATGACTAGATACGATTCTTCAACTGACGATGAATTCTGGGAGCTTCACTTGAAAATGGCAGCAAAAGTCAAATGAATTAGTAGGGATATGCTGACGGTCAGCGACCATAAAGTTCATTTTCATCTTATACTAGCTGAATTACCCGGCGTTGCTTGGAAATGCTTCGTGAAGGGAAGGCCGAAAAAAATTCTCGAAGTTGTCCTGCTTAGTGAAATACTCTGATTGTAGTGAAACATAACTTAGACGGCAACCCGATTCAACAATACTTCGTTCATGTTCAGATTGCGAATGATCAGTGTCCCATCTCAGATCTCAAAATTTTCCATCTGATAATGATTATTTTATAACGAAAGGCTGTTTTACATCATAACTACATTCGTACTATAGAATAACATTTTTATATAATTTATTTTACCAAGGCTTCAATAATTTTAGTCGTGCACCTGGGAAGAAAACCTATAGAATAATGATTCAGTACATACAAATGTTGTTGTAATTTTATTTCAATCACCTTGAGTCGACAGTTTTCTCAATTTACGTAAAAAATGCACATTGATTGTATGATTTCGTCAATTCAGATCAATGTTGAGAATACTTATTCCCCTACCTCTTGTGAATATTTTTGTGAACCTCACTTAGTTGCTAGAAATATACTGTACTCGTAACGAAGTACCAATTTTTCGTAAAACCCGATCAATTTTCTCTTACACTTCCCATGTTCAGAGCACTTGCTACACTCCCTCTTCCTCAAAAGAACCTTAGAATCTATTTTGATTTAACTTCCTTTTCGTCAGTGAACTTACTACAGATCTCCTCCATGATTACCCTGAGTAGTGTAGAAAGTATTTGTACTTTTCAAGAAATATTGATTCACACCTTTGCTACATGTGCCAAACTTGATGGCGATTCGTTTAAATGTTTCGTAGTTATGCTGAGACTTAAACTCGCATTCATAGGTAGATAAAGATTATTTCCCCTTAATTCTTTGAATTCCCGGCAAAATGGAACCAGATCTTTCGCAATTATTTGAAGAAAATTGCGTTGCTTTCGAATTAACAACAGCAATACTATCTACTACGACCTTCAAATCTCTTATTTTACAAAAATCGAGAGATGAAAACTTATTTTCAAAAACCCCTCCTTCTAGAGAGAACCGACTCTCATAAAATTATATAAATACAGGGTGATTTTTTAAGAGCTTGAGAACTTTTTTAAACAATAAAACGCATAAAATTTGCAAAATCTCATCGGTTCTTTATTTTAAACGTTAGATTGGTACATGACATTTACTTTTTGAAGATAATTTCATTTAAATGTTGACCGCGGCTGCGTCTTAGGTGGTCCATTCGGAAAGTCCAATTTTGGGCAACTTTTTCGAGCATTTCGGCCGGAATAGCCCGAATTTCTTCGGAAATGTTGTCTTCCAAAGCTGGAATAGTTACTGGCTTATTTCTGTAGACTTTAGACTTGACGTAGCCCTACAAAAAATAGTCTAAAGGCGTCAAATCGCATGATCTTGGTGGCCAACTTACCGGTCCATTTCTTGAGATGAATTGTTCTCCGAAGTTTTCCCTCAAAATGGCCATAGAATCGCGAGCTGTGTGGCATGTAGCGCCATCTTGTTGAAACCACATGTCAACCAAGTTCAGTTCTTCCATTTTTGGCAACAAAAAGTTTGTTAGCATCGAACGATAGCGATCGCCATTCACTGTAACGTTGCGTCCAACAGCATCTTTGAAAAAATACGGTCCAATGATTCCACCAGCGTACAAACCACACCAAACAGTGCATTTTTCGGGATGCATGGGCAGTTCTTGAACGGCTTCTGGTTGCTCTTCACTCCAAATGCGGCAATTTTGCTTATTTACGTAGCCATTCAACCAGAATTATGTAGACCATAAATCGGGCGTAAAGCGCGAAACACATTTCGAACCGAACACTGATTTTGGTAATAAAATTCAATGATTTGCAAGCGTTGCTCGTTAGTAAGTCTATTCATGATGAAATGTCAGAGCATACTGAGCAAATAATAATGCATGAAAATCATAACCTCAAAAAATCTGAGCAAATACTAATGCATGAAAATCCTAACCTCAAAAAAATCACCTTTTATATCAAATTATAATAAAAATATTCTCATAACCATCTCTGAAGAGCAAGAAATACAGATGCCAAGTTTGATAACAATCCGTTAAGTAGTTTTGGATTTATGCCATTACAAACATTTTACCCCCCGTTTTAAAGGCACTTGCTACATCCATCCCCCATATAATCATATCGAAGGTATGCAATATGTTTCTAAAGTCTTCAAAAAGTACCGGTTCTGGACAAATTAGATAATTGTTTTAATGACCCCCCCCCCATATTTACGACACTTGTTACGCTCCCTCCTCCCATAAAAATATTCTTATAACCATCTCTAAAGAGCAAGAAATGCATGTGCCAAGTTTGATAGCAATCCGTTAAGTAGTTCCGGAGTTATGCCAATACAAACATTACACTCCCCCTTTTTAGAGGCACTTGCTACATCCACCCCCCATATAATCATATCTAATATATGCAAAATGTTTCTATGGTCTTAAAATAGTATCGATTCTCGTCAAATTAGACAATTTTTTTCATGACCCCCCTGTTAAGAACACTTGCTACGCTTCCTCCCCCATTAAAATACCTTTATGACCATCCCAGAAAAGCATTAAGTATCTGAGCCAAGTTTGGTGATAACCCGTTTAGTAGTTTCGGAATTGTGCCGTTTCAAACATTACACCCCCCTTTTTAAAGCCACTTGCTACATCTACCCCCCGTAAAGTCATATCTAATGTATGCAAAATGTTTCTATAGTCTTCAAAACGTATCGATTGTCTTCAAGTTATATGAATTTTTTCATGACCTCCTCCTGTTAATTACACTTGCTACGCTCCCTCCCCTATAACAATTCTCCCTAAACCATCTCTGATATGCGAGTAGTACCTGTGCCAAGTTTGGCGGCAATCCGTTCAGTAGTTCCGAAGTTATGGCGTTACAAACATACAAACTTACATCCATTTTTATATATATATTTATATACATTTATATATATATATATATATATATATATATATATATATATATATATATATATATATATATATATATATATATATATATATATATATATATATATATATATATATATAGATTATTCGATTTAAAATGAAATTTTACCGCACTGGTTTTAAGTTTAAGTGTCATACTTAACAGAGAAATTGTTCCCAGCAAGACATGCTTGCTGACTGCAGATTTTTTTTCACATTTACAGTCTTTTGAAACCTTGTATGCAGATATTTGAAATTTTTACCTGACATCTCTGGGTAAGGTACAGATCCATATGCCAATTTTGTATATTTGATCAAATGAAGGAAAAGGTTTCCGATGACAGGAAAATATTTGTAGCTTTTAAAAAACATTAATTTTCATTAAATTTTATTTTTTACTTCTCCGAGAAAAAGGGTTCCCGTCTCCTGAACTATACCAGTATATTGGATCGATTTTTTTCACGTATTTTGCAACATTATTTTAAATTTTGTCGGCAAACCGGAACAAAAACCGGAAGTCGGATCTGGATAAAAGTTCGTATTAGCCTATGAAGTATAGCTTAAGTTCAATCCTAATCGGAGTATGTCATTCCTAGTTTCGACATCTTTTTTGTTCGTAATGTCTAAAATTCCTCACCTATTAAAATTTTCTTTAATATGTGAAATACTTCCATTAGTACTTTACTCACTGTATGTAGACCGTATCTCACTTTGACGAAACTTACCTGCAAAGAAAAAAAATAAGTAGAATTAGAAAAAGTTTATATGTTAATGGAAAACGATCGATGGATTGAATGTGAAAAGTGATAGAGAATAAACACCTTATGATTTAAGCCCTGCGGAGGCTACAAAAATGATTCCAAACTTGAATGATTTATTTTGGATTTGTGTTATGATGTAAAAATCGCCATCAATTCAGTTTTACTGCTTTTTACCAATAGTAGTATAAATAGTAAATTATACTACTGTTGGTAAAAAGCAGTAAAACTTTGAGCTAAATCAAAGATGGTTTTTATCGTATCAAAGAACGCTCACTGGCAACTCTTCACACGATTGAATCAGTACCATCAAAGAGGGTCGGATATCATCGCAACAACCCGGCATGACATTTCTGAAAATCAGAGGTTAGCACGCTGCTGTGGGGATCCTCTCTGAAGCAACAAACGGTCGCTTATTCTCGTTTCGCGATCCGATTCTATACAGGCAGTTGATAATTGCGATAGAATTATTTAAATATTGCCGCTTATTTTAACTATGTGCATATAACCTTTGTATAAGTTGTGTCTATGAAAATGTCTGTGAATGCTCCACACAAGGGGTTTGAAATATTGCAACCTAGTACGAGAATCATCAAGTTGAATCATCGATTCGATTTTCTGCGATATTTGTCAACTTGCGATTCTCTTTTGGGAAATTCCACACAGCAACGATCGTTATAAGACTGTAATTTTTTTAAGGGCGTGAAATACTCAGAGTATGAAGTGGAGCGAAGAAATGTAGCAAAATTCTCCCACGGTTCATGCATTGAGAGACTCGAGTTCTTGTAGCATCTTCTACCGGATTGAAAATGTTGTATACAATATAGATATCAATATAGCAGCTTCTGTCAAATTTTCGGCAATCACCAACACTGAGTGAAATTATTTAAAAAAGAAGTTCGATTAAATTTTGCGTGCGGAATAAAATATCTGGTGGCGAAACGTTCAGTATGATAATTGTATGTCGCGACCGGCAGTCAACTGTCAACAGAAAATACAATTTGAGTGTTATGCGTCATTATAGGCCGACAACTCTTGGTTTTTGCACCACGATAATGCATACTGCATTGATTCTTCGTGATTTTTTCCCAAAAAATTCAACACACATCGTTCCGCAACCACCGTATTCGTCTGATTTAGCTCGGTGTGACTTCTGGCTATTCAGCAAACTCTAACGACCGCTCCGGAGAAACCGTTTTTAATCAAATGAAGACATCAAACGTGAAGCACAACGCGCATTGAAGGCTATTCCGGAAATTGACTTTAATGACTGTTTTGAGGATTGGAAAAAAAACGTTTTGCGCAGGAAAATGTGAATCAAGATTTCCGATTGTGAATCAGAAAACCGAACACCGTGAATTAAAAAATTGGGTACCAAACTTAAATTGGCGATTAGTTTTTAAATGGTGCGAACTGTATATTACACAGAGTAGCAGCAGACCTTATCCATACGCGCTCTTTTTATCACAAGACAAATTTGTTCTCATTCTCAGAAGACAACCATGCGCAGGCAAAGAGCATTAGTTGCTCTCAAAAACTCGTTCGCGCATTCAAGTACCGCGGCAGAAATGGATGTACAACGCTTCGTTCGTTCTCAGCGCATTTAGCCAAGAACGGAGTTCCATTCGCATGAGAACAGGTGAAGCAACTTGTGCTATTTACCACTCCGACAAGTCCCCGATCACAATATAATGTTCATACAATTTTGTAATAATATTATTCCCTACATTTTTGGCAGTTGTATGTTCTGAGACTTGTTAAATTACTTTTCTTGGCGTACGGCACAATTTTTAATAATTAGGTTTTCAAAAGCGTGAAAAAAATCTATTCAATCATTCTAAAGTTTTTTTATCTACTTCTTGAAAATCCTGATGTGATCTTGCTCAACACCACCATAAAATTTATTTAAAATTGTTTGCGTGGTACATAAAAATCATTTAAATACGATCTACAATTAAATATATTAATCACGTTAGTAATTTTAATTATATGAAACTACTTTTTAAACCTGAAAATATCGATAATTGAAGTAATTTTTCACACTTTTATGAATTTCGATTCCGAAAAATATTATCGAACATTTTTCGTCAAGATAAAAATGTCCGAGTTCTACACAATTAGATTAAAATGAAAGGTTCGTCATCAAAAACCAGTACACAAAAAAAATTTTTTAGATCTCAAACAATAGGTTAAATAGTGGACTGCAAGCGCATACGTTTAACAAGTACAGCAAACTACTTTGAATCTGTTAGGTAAAATACATAACATTCAATATGTGGAACAAATAGGAAGTGTCCATGAAAAAATTAACACATTTGCTCTGAAAGTACCGGCTAAGATTTTATCCGGTTATCCCATTCAAAGTGGAAAAATCAAGATCAAACAATCATCAAATCGTAATCACTAGAAAAGATGATCAATTGTGATCTTTCCCAATAAAGATCACTACTGATCTAATCTCTTTAAGATCAGTTGATCAGTGATCACATCGATCAAAATCAATACTGATCTTCCGCCACGCATAATCGGTAGTGATTTTGAACTACTATTATCACTGAATCCTATAAGATCAAATTACTGGACAATTCGATCAGCTTTGAGCATTGTTGAAGAAAATCACATATGAGCAAAATCAGACATGAGTGCCGATTGATTTACATCTAAAATCGTTGATCCCAGTGATGGGCATGAAAATTAGTGACAACAGTAATCCTACAGTAATTTTTAATTAAGGATAACGCGTGTCAATGAGACTTTTAAAATCGTGGAAAATTGCAAATTTTGCATCTTTGGGAAAGGAATATTAAAGTAGTTTGTACATCAATGATTTTTATCAATTTTTATGCATGAAGGTGCTCAAATTGGAGAAAATTGTCAATTTGTAACTTTCAGGAATGCTACTTTAACAGTATTTATCACCGGAGTTGGGAAAAATACCGGTTTCGTTATGGCATTGCAATAAAATGAATACTAGATGAAAGGAAATGAATGCTAGATGAAGGTTTTATGAAAATAACCGGATTGGATCGTAATCCTATTGATGATGTTAATTTTACAGTTTTCGCTGCGCAATATCAATACGCAATGCAAAACTAGTAAAAGAATATACTACACCAAATAGTGATTATAGCGACAAAAGGTTTTATTATACTTCCAGCTGGTTGATGCTGATGATGATGTTTATGCACTATCTAGATTAAACCTAGTGAAACCTTATTTGACATTAATTTAATTTAAAGAAGTAACTGGAGCGCAGCATTTGGCGCAGCGTATCAATGGTGCGTTTGAATTGGCGTAGTCAAATCCTGCACTCCTCTTACTTCTGTGTATGATATTCAAGCTAAATAATATAAATATAAATCAACTCAAAAAAACTTGTTGAAATGTTGATTCCGAATTAGACAGTAATACTGATAACGATGAAGGCATCTATAAATTCTAAGTAAAATCAAAATTTATCTTATCAAAAATCATTCGTTGCAGAATTCATTATAATATCTACAATAAATATGTGATATGAAAAGATTCCTCCCGTGGTTGGTGGGCTTGACGGTATTGCAAACATCATCAGATACAATCAATTAGAGTTTGAATTTAATATAGATATATGTTACAGCTTTAGCTCAATTATTGAATTTAATGAATGAAATACGGAACGACTTGAATAAGATGTTGATTGCTCTACGCTCCAAACATCCGGGGTTTGGAGAGGCCGGTAGGACTTAACTGAGCTTTCATTTTCCTACTACCGGCCCTTATTGCCAGTGTGAAGTGGAAATTAAATGGAGTGAACGTATCCCAATTGGGTTTCACACGATCACATCAAACGAACGGTAAATCTAGTCCATCTTTGACGTTTATTGGTGGTTTGTGTACCATGGAATACTGTGGAATGAGATAGAATATTTTAGAATATAATGAAAAAATACAGACTGAACAAATGAGCAAACCACTGATAGCTGTCAAACGATGTTCATCCAGTTCATTTTGTGAGGTTGGGTCGCTTTCATGTGAGACCTGATGGGTGAGATGATCTCTGAGTGAAGTGTAAGAGGAAGTGTATGCAAGAATGGTAATAAAGGCCACCGTTTCAGCTGAGGACTAACGAATGACCAATAGTAGAGATAAAAGTAGGGTAACGATACCCTCATTTATCTCAGCTCCATTGGTCATATACGTCATATACGAAAACCATTAGTTAGAGAGAGATCTGTTGTCTCTGTTCGCTTCAAGTTTTTGCGTCGCTATAACAACAGTATTGAACAATTTTCGAACTACTTTTTCTGCGATAGTGCAAAGCAAAGCAAAGATATTGTGTTCGATTTTATCACAATGCATTAATTGAAAGTCGAGTAATCGCTAAAATAACATGGTGACTCTACTAATGACATGATTATTGGTACATTAACCCTAGTCAGAATTAGATTAGAATCGAAACAGTAGTTATATTTAATTACTAACTCAACATTTTTATTCCATATGAAATTAATTCACACTGAGAAAACTGGAAAATCGAACTAAGAGAAGCTCTTAAACTTGGAAAAGAAAAATGATGGAGAATACCAGATATATAAATAACAAATAAATAACGGAGAAGTAAAGAAAATAAGATAAGTATGCAAAAAAACATCAAGTACCCAACAGGTAAACCCATTTAAAAGATTATTATTATTGTTATTACTATGACCATTATCACATTATTGCATTACCATCACAATTATTACCACTACATTCCATACAGACCATTACAAGAACCACATACCACAATTTACATTGTCACAAAACCAGATCTACGACCATTGTCATTGCAAAAACAACAACTAAACTGTAAAACACAACCACACATTAAAAAAACAATTTTATACAATCTCTTTGAATCAGCACAAAAAACAGTGACCAAGTGGGCACCATAGCCTAGAAACGTCTGTGTGTTGATTTAAAATGACAGTTCATAGAAGCAAATCTTATCAAGAGTCCAGTGTAGAACCGAAGCAAGAGACTGCTGCCACTGTGACTACTTACAAAAAAAAAAATATGTGATATGAAAAGATAATACTAACTATTTTTATTTACTGTGAATCAAAAACTTTGCTTATTTCCACCCCTGCACTGTTACAATTCTGGAAACAAAGAAGTGGAAGCTTGTACAATTCGCATAGCTGATCAGCTAATAAGATCGGTGATTTGCATTCGGAAGCGAGGCAGTTTTGTTCGCATTCACGTCCTCCAGTAATGTCTCTGGCATTACCCCCTCGGCTTTTTCTATCGCGCAGTTTCTTGCTGGGAAGCGAAAAACAAAGAGTTAACACCCAAGTACTCATAAAATAGTGATGAGCAATATATCTGATTTCATTTTCGTTTTTCGAATAGTAACTATAAAACTACCCTCAATTGACCAACGTCCAAACCTGCGGCAGTATGAATCTAACGGTCACTATGAAAAGACGGTTGCTTCACACTCAAGAGCACTGGCTGTATGATTTATCTAACAATGAGAGCAAAGCAGCCGTTATTAGTTTTCTCTTTCATTAATAATTTAATCGTTTCTATGATTGTCTATTGAATGCTGGTGCAATAAGAAGCAAATTACGATGATACTGTGGAAACCTTGGGACAAAAAGAAACTCTCATTGCCAGAAACAACAAATATTAAATTCAAGCCATAACTCATTTATCACCCAAGCCTAGCAGCGCACGCTCAGTGCAAATGGATGAAGCAATGAGTAATCACTCCGATCGGCGCACCAAACTTTGTCTGCTGGGGAGCAAAAAGGAGGAGTCGAGCGAAACGGTTCCGAAAGTGAAATCAAAAGTTATCCAATTGATCGCCGGTTGATGCATTCGAGTGTAGAAATATAATTTTGTTCATTCATTTGAAACCACTCCTCACGCCAAACGAAAAGCTTTCCGTCCTCAACGAGGCGGGCTACTGGAGACTCAAGCGCTTCATCACCGAGCTCATCACTTACCGAGAGATCGCTTTCCTGTGGTGGCTAAAAATAAAAGATGGTATTTCTCTCTCTCTCTCTCTCTCTTTCCCCGTTTCTCCGTTTTCTCTGTGTGCCGTACGCTTGCCGGCGCTTGTACCGTGATTGCAAGTAATCGCATAATCATGAGTGTTTTCAATTATTCGCTCCAGCCTGGAAACAGGCCGCATGCCGAACTTCACTCACTCGAAAATCATGGTGGCACGAGAACCATAATGGCCAGCCAAACTCGCTCACTGCAATTAAAAATCAACTCAACGTAAACGGATAATGAGAGAATTATCGAACTTTTCCTAAGCAGCCGAAGTCGAAATGGTTAACGAAGCAAACGTAATTCGAAACAACTCGCTGGCACAGGGAGGAGAAATAGGAGAAGGCGGAGTTCGGACCCAGTGGGATGAATGGAACAATTTAGTTTTCGTTGACAATAATTGCTTGTGTTACAGGTCCGTGACTGGATTATCGACGTGGACACTGCACTGGAATTGGACTCCGATGTCAGTAAGTTTATCTTCCAGTGCAGGTTGAAGGCCGTACCGACCGATAATGAAATCCTGCTGAGATAAGAGTAAAGTTGTTTTTCGCCTTTCGGCAAAATTCCGCGCTAATTCCGTGCTTTGCATTCCGAATCTCGATCCGGGCCATGCGAACCCAGAGGTAAGTGCTGTTCCGGTAGTCGGTTAAGCAATTCAACGAACGATTCGAAAATTAGATTTTTATTTTCAATCATATCTCCATCCTTGCATCATTTGGCTGACTGTGAAGTTCGCGAGTTTGGATGAAACCGGGAATCCGGCGGTCACGATCGAGCCAATCCCAAGCACAGTAGTTGACAGACGAAATTTCCATAGAATTAGAAACCGGCTAGCGGTGACCGCAGCTTGGCTTGAAAGCGAGTTTCGTTTTGTATTCACATTTGTGGCCAACAGTGCCAATGAAAGTTTTGTGTTTTTGTTTTCGCTCACCGACAGTTTTCGTGGACAGGAGAGGACATGAGCCAGGCGAAAAGTGAGAGTTTTTGCGTTACGTATATCGGTAGGAAGCGAAGCATAGAATGAATATCTGAATAAAAGAAACTGGCCTAGAATAGAAATGTGCCTAATTATACAGTTTGCTAACCATTACTGGAAATTTGTGTGTTTTTGACGGTTCATGAAACGGCTCCGAATGCAAAGCGACGACGCGACGCACGAATCTATGGTGTAATGAGTTTTTATAGGGTTTGAACACAGCAGAAGTCGAACACGAAGGGAGTTAGATAACAACAACAGCCGGCCAAATGAAAACAGAATAGTTAAAACGAAAGTGACGACTCTTTGTCTGGCTGGAACTGCGGAGCTGGTGTGCGGAGAAGCTACGAGTTTCGCCTTGGCCAGGCAGATTTTTTTTGCTCCCGATGTTGTTTTTGGCTGAACAAGGCTGCCCATAGCAACACACGCCAATCTCCGGGCCAGCAGCCAACGAGGCCCCAATGCAGTAATATGGTAAAAGTGGCTAGGAGCAGCTCTTTTTGTTTGCTGTAATGGATTTTTGGTTCAATCATTTCCTGGCGACTCGTTTGGGGCCTTTTGTTTTATTTTTTGTTTTGTTACCGTACTGTACTCGGCAATGGGAGTGTTACGAAATGAGTTCGAGAGATCACGGCGAGGCACACAGTATCTAGTTGGTAAATTTATGGTAGAAAGTGAAAATAGAACTGCGGTAACGAAGTTTTAGCAGTCAGTGTGAAAGTGTTGCAGTTTCACCAACCCGGTGTGTTAATCAGAAACAGAACCAAGCACCGCAGAGCGTGGCTTTAGAACCCACAGCCGGAAGGATGGGTTTGAGTGATGAAACATTTCTATGGTCATAGTATGAATTGACCGGATGAGGAAACATAACTTCAACACCCGCATGAGATACTGAACGTTTGCAGCTTTTGGCAAGAGGGTTTAATTGGTGATATGTAGTATGTAGTGCGTTATACTGGTTGTCAATGATTAATGCTAAATTTTCATTTTTATTGGCTGATCAAATCAATTATATATCGAGCCAACTGATATGAATTTTAAATATGATAAACCGGAAATTAATTTTTCTTATCTTCCATGTAAGACCAAACATCGTCGTGATGATAAATTACAGACTCGTAGCAGATCTCGTGTACCAGTTGAACGTTATTTGCGATGTCCCATTCCATGGTTCTTTTTTCGTAACGGTCAGATGAAAAACCAAACAAAAATACCTTGTGTTGCTTGTAATTCCGAAAAAAAAACCCTTGTGTTGCTAGAGGAAAGGCAACGGACGTTTTCTCAGACACTCCTGCAAAGGAATTTACTGGCTGATGATTCCAGCTGCGATGTATAGATCGCTCTTTATGCCACAATGGATAGATGACCTGCCACTCGGAATATTTCTATGCGAACTTGGACCGCTTTGAAATTCCCAGCCACATTTCTTTTTCCAGTTGCAGTGTTATATTCCTGCCTAGGAATATAATAAGCTTTCTTTCGTTAAGAGACTTTCAATTGGAGGCAGGTTCGTCTCTAGGTACAGTGAAATGTTTAAAGTCCATCTTGGTTTATTCAAACTACCTTAACAATCAAACTTCGTCAGCATCTTTATTAGAAAATTCTCCGCGATCGTACTCTGGTAGACTTGTACTATTTATCAGCTCTAATACACATCTGTCAAGTTTCATAGTTATTGTTAAAATTGCAAATGCAACTCTGTGTTGTATGCCGTCCCATCATATCAATTCGGGATATCGCTAAAAAGTCCAAGATGTCCAAGATGTCAATCAGTTTTACCCAGAAAAGCAATGAAGCGTGCTAGAATATGTATTCTAGAATATTAAAAGGTGCAAAAAGCATCACGTGCAACCAGTAATGGAAAGATAAACATAAATGAAAAGTTAAACAAAACAACGAAGACTTCACGAAATTGGCCACCAAATCGTGTTGCATCGTGATCTACGACGGAATTTTCATCAACTCTTACGTAGGTATATTTCGTTGCCAAAAAATAGAAAGTTGCCTAAAAAGTTCTAGGTTTTGTACAGAAAAACAATGAAGTTTGATGTTCTGGCAAAATCATCAAAATTTACAAAAAAAAAGTTCCTGATCTGGCAGGCAATTTGCGAATGTGGAGCAATAAGCGCACCCTTCATCACTTCCAGAACAATCTACGATACAATTTGCACGGAAGAGTGCCTCAAGACGTGTATCTTACCATTCCTAAAGAAGCATGCAGGATCAACTCTGTTTTGGTCTGTCTAGCACCCTACCGCTACGCTCGAACCGTGTTGGAATGTTACCAAACCAAAAAAAAAACTCAATTATGGGCCAAATGATACGAACCCACCCAATGCAATAAAACTTCGTTAAATTGAGCTATTCTTCATAATTTAACAATATCCCGAAAACTTGAAAAATAACCATCTTCATTATAAATTGACACCTGATTACACTGAGGTCTTTTCTTATGCGAGTTTACGTACCGCAAACCGCACAAAAAAAACGGCATAACTCTGAAAATTCGCATAAAAACCGCATAACTCTGAAACTTCGCATAAAAAAACCGCATAACTCTGAAAATTGGCATGAAAAAGTCGCATAAAAAATACCTTGGTGTATTTGAAATTAACAGGCTCGTTTTTAGATCGATGCATCGTTGTAGATATCTTTGTGACATCTTGGACGAAAAGATTGAATCATTGGACCACTCTTTTCAATGTTTTTACAGGCACCGGTTTTCTATTTCCCTCTGATCATACCTTATGATCAAAAAAGAACCGGATTTTTCATTTTAAAATTCCCGCGCTTGTCCAATTGGTAAACTTTTATTCTCTCAACGTTGACAACTCTTTTATACACATTCTGTCAAATTTAGACGCATATCGTACGATTAGTTTTTGTTTGGCGTCTATACAAAGAAGTTGAAAAATTTTCGTGTGGCGATTTCTATAATGGATGAAAATTTAGAACAACGTGCGTGCATCAAATTTTGTGTTGCGAATGGATTTAAGTGTTCCGAAACGTTGAAAATGTTAGAAAAGGCCTTTGGTGAATCGTGTCTAGGAAAAACACAGGCATACGAGTGATATAAACGATTCAAAGGTGGCGTACAAGCTTGGATCATGATGAGATCCCTGGCCGCCCAACAACATCTGTTACTGAAGAAAACATTGAATCGGCGAAGCAAATCGTGTTGCAAAATCGTTCTGTACCGATTAGAGAGATTGCTGTGTTGTTGGGCATCTCTTATGGATCAGCCGAACACATTTTAACTGATGTTTTGGGTTTGAAACGCGTCGCTTCTCGGCTGGTGCCAAAAAAGCTGAATGCGCCGGCTCACACAGCGTTGGTTGTGTCGCAGTTTTTCGACAAAAACTCAACCAATATCATCAATCAAGTACCGTACTATCCAGATATGGCCCCGTGTAACTTTTTCCTCTTCCCCAGACTCAAATTGCCATTGCGGGGAACGCATTTTGAGACCATAGAGACCATAAAAGAGAATTCGCTGCGTGAACTAAAGGCCATACCTTCGGCGGCCTATAAAACTTGTATGGAAAATTGGATCAAGCGTTGGCACGCATGTATTGCCGCAGGAGGAGAGTACTTTGAAGGCGATAATAAAGAAATTTATTAAAAATTGAAATTTTGCGTTTTTTAATAAAATTTCGGTTCTTTTTTCATCATAAGGTACATTCCTGGCAGTCAATAAGAGTTTACAGTTGATTCGGCCATCTTCAACAATTTAGCATTTGACGCGTTGCTCCTCTTGCATACATAAATGCTATTTTCAAAACTAGAGACCAAATGTCAAAATCAAAACAAAATGAAATATGTAAAGAAGAAATGGTTGGGTAAGCAATTTCTTAAACTCGAGCCTGACCCGTAACCAATCGAAAAAAGAGAAAAAAACGTTTGTTCGTACCAGGCCCGAACACGAATATATCTTTTTTTTCTACACCCTAACCTTACTCGAGTCTATCAGGTACATTTTTCGGGTCGGATATCAGGTTCAAATACCCGAATCTTAGACAAAATGTTTAACCCGAACTCGACCCGCACCCGATGAAAAGTAATCTCTACCTGCCCCGAACCCGACAAACTTTTTTTTCTCTACCCATGCCTGTCAGGTCCAGTTTTCGGGTTCAAATACCTGAAACCTGACCAATTTTTGTACACCCAAATCCAAGTCGAACCCTTTTAAAAGAAATCCTCCGTAGCCGACACACGCATTTTTTCCAGAACCCGAACCGTATCTATGGGGTTCGGATTGGGTTTCGGCTACAAATACCCGAATCCCGACTATCTCTAATATGGGGACGAGAACGTCAAATACTACATTGCAGTTTACACAGAGCGTTGTTCTATAGAAGTTCGTGTGCATTATCTTCATTCTAAAAACTGAAAACCCATGCATAAAACCATTACGGAGATTTTTGTTTCCTCCGAATATGAAGTGCGAACGAATCTCTTCCCGGCGCACGTGTATTAAGGGAACCTAAACCTTCTTATATGATTTTCGCTCAGAATACAAGGTACCCAGTTGAATTGCTGGTCACAAACAACAGCCAGCTGACCACATGTCTATACTGTTTTAAAGCTGCAAGCTTTGTGAAAAATTCGACAAGAAGTCATCTACACCCCAGGACAACGGTTCTTATCCCAACTTACCTCAAGCAACCCAAGTTCTTCTACGGTAATTAAATTAATAATAATACACGTGTTTTCGACTTTTTCTGGCCGATTCAAGTTCAGTCAATATATTATTAAATTGAAGCCGCTAAGGCAAATGAGCTAAAATGAAAAACAATTTTGAACAAAAAAAATACACATTTTTCTGACATAAAATGAATATCGTTGCCTACAATTAAATTTATTAATTTTGTTTTCGACTGATGGTTTTTGAAGATTGTGTAACGGCTTTCTAGTCTTATGAAAATCAAGAGCTCCATCTATTTTCTCTTCTTCCGGCGTTTCAATTTCGTCATTTTTGAATCTAACCACGTTGAGTTTTCAACGTGGGTGTCAAAAACAAAATTTCCATTTTTCAGATTACTTTTTTAAGATCATAATAATTAGCAACAAAACTTTTTTCTGCTGAAACGGGAGAGCTTCAAAAATACAATCTGCTGTCAAAATACCAGCAAAGCCGATAACTAGGAGCGCCATGCTAATAAACAGTGTGTCCAGATATCAACCGAATTAAGCATTATTGGAATTTATCAACAAAAAAAGAATCTGTTCTGGAACGTTATCATATTTATGCTAAGTGAGAGTAAATCGGCTCCATCGCCGTGGGCAATAAAACCTGAAGCACGAAGCAGGCGATCAAAAGCCAGCCACCGAGGATTAGCAAAACTGGAGTACCTGTAATATCAGAGTGACAACGAGCCGTTCGTTTAAAATGGCAGCTTTGTTCAGAACGAGTAAGCGACCTGTCAAAACTATGTAAAGCTTACGAAGCTGCTTAGATTACGGACGAAATGTATTGAGTTGTTGCCAACATTGCTTTGATATTTCAGGCACTCTAAGCAAAACTGAAATATAATTCTTATCGTTTTTCGTACACATATAGACAAGAAACTGAGTAGGAACACATTTATCAGTGAAGATTAAAAATTTATCATGCGATTATTCAGAGTGTGGTTTGTATCTCTTATGAAGAAATGGATGGAAGATTTAAATGCTACTCGAAATATAACACAAGTTCTACTCATTCTGTCACATCAGCGAATTTCTGAGGGGCTCGTCATACTAAAGTAAGACATGTCAAAAAATTAATCGCATCACTGTTGATTTACATATCTGTATAGAATTTTAATTATGACCCAAGTGCTGGTGACAGATTCTCTTAGTTTACTTTTTTTCAAAATACTACGGAACAGTTCACTATTTTTTCGATAATTGATTCAGTGCAGATAGATGATAGTTTTAGTATTATTCTCTTGCGTTTAGTTAGAGAAAAGGATTGTACTCTTAGAAATACGTAAAAATCGAAAGAGAAAGTAAACTGTCATTTTCTTCTATACAGATATCGGCGTGATCATTTCATAAGGTCACATAAACCAACGAGGGTTTCTCTTTGTTTACTTTCTCTTCAGTTAATAACTCCTCATTTTCACGTTTACTTACAAAATATTCGTGTAGAATGAAAGATAATACTTCCATTTTTCTAACAATTCCAGATATGTAACGAACATTTGTGTAATAACGCTGATAGTTGAAAGAGAAAGTAAACAAAGAGAATCTGTCAATGGCTGTGTTGTTATTTTTATAAGTAATGTTTAAAAATCTTCTCAAGCAAAAAACTAAATAGTTAAATTTTGTACAACCGTCAATTCGAGCACACGATGCTCAAAGAGGATAGCTGCAGATGAGAGCCAATCTTAGTATATTTTCTTTTGGTTACAGCGGAACGGAACAGAAATATCTTCAAAGATTTTAATATTAATTGTAAGTAATAAGTAAGTACCGTTTATAGTTGAGACTTTGATAGTAATACCAAGAGTTCAGTGTCAAACTCTGGTTATTCGTGAAAGAGAAAGTAAACAAAGCGAAACTGTCATTTGTCGGAAACTCTTCTTCTTTTCAAGAAAACGCAAACGTGTTCGATCAAAGATAACTGACATTCCTTATTGTACGTGAATTCAAGATATGGTTACCGCAAACACTGTCATAACGACGATACAGCAACGAGCCAACACACCACGGTAATGAGTGCTGATGAATTTATGGCAATTGTTTATGACCGTCTTGGTATGCGTGCTGAGCACCGACCAGCGCCGAGAGTGGAGAGCACGCGCGAGAAATCTTTTGCATTTTTTTCCTTCTAATGAATCAACTTTATCCCCGTGTTGGTAACGGGTATTTTTGTTTTAGCATTGCTTGGTCATTGGTTTTTGTTTTTATTAATGTGACGCGTTTCTACGAAACACAGTTCACCATGCACTCAGTCGGGTGGTCTCTAAAAGGTCACTCTTGAAGGGCTTTAGGATCAAGTACTGGAAGTAGAGGTGCTGGATGAAATTTTCAATACTCTTGGGTCTTACTGCAAAGCTGAATGAACCAATGTGGACCAGAAACATGAATTGGATACGCTATGGTTCGGTTGGATTTTTCTTAACCCTTAACATCATAAATTGTTTTTGCAATTTCCAAGTATAGATAAAATTTACGTCTCTGTTTTGGACTCTATCCTGATGAAGGTGGTATGCTACCAAATGGCATTAGTTAACATTTAAGAGTTAAGACCAATGTTTTTTCGGTTACCGGACTACGTGGACCATGTATAAGCTAATGTCTAAACCAGTTGTCCAACGTCTCGGTCTGATTTTTTCATCATCTGCTCATACGTGTATTAGTTAATTAATTATGCGCCGCTCGGTTTCGACCGGACTGCGCAAAGAAAATCCAATGTCCGACGGCTGCAACTAACTTTTTGGGTGACGGATTTGTGTGCGTTTCGGCGATGCAAACGCTTACAAATATCGTGTTACGTAGAGCAAACATGTCAAGAGTCGTGTGTTTATCGTACATTCAGGCAGCGAAAGAGAGAAGTGAAAAAGCACGTTGCGGCACCGACGATGGAAAATAAATAAATCCGCTTAACTTAACTGCGGCCGTAGTTGTACTGGCTTACGCTAGTACCAATACAAAGTTCGCTGGACTGCCAAACAAATCGTCGCGAAAAGCATGTGTTTTCTGTTTCTCACCGTATGTCTTAACCGTTCATTTTTTGCAATTCTTTTTTCCACTTCACGAATCGGCACCGGGAAAAGCGTGATTATCAGTTGCAGCGTTGTGGGTGTGTATTGTTTGAATGAACAATTACATGCGCTTTGTGACGGTCAGCGGACCTAGATTAAGATCCAAGGTGAAACAGTGGCCGGCTCTAACTAATAATGACAGCCTGTGCGCCTGCAGTGGCTAAGTCGCGGACGCAGTCAAACGGAACCAAGTGCCACTCTCAACAAGTGGCCACAACAACAACAACAACAGAAGCTGCAACCAGCTACCGATCCATGCAATGGAAGTGATTTAGGCTTAAAAACGACCAGCTCATTACGGACACCAGACCGAGGTAGGCAACGATGAACCGAGACCTGGCCAAGTCGACTTTCACTGACTACCCTGCCAACATCGCACGCTCCAGAGAGAAGCTTAATTTCGCTGTCGATGAAACGAGGTTTTATTTTTAAATTAATATAACCTCCAAGGCCCCTTCGGATCGATTCACGCAGCAGTCCGGCACTTGGAGTAAGCGACGGACAAAGGCATTCCATGCGATCGGATTCGTACAAACCACGGTACCTACAGTGACGAGTTGAAATACGTCGAAGAAACACACGCGCCACGAATCTGCTGCGTCAATCTGTTTCGGTTCATAAAATATCATGTGCCAAAGAGAGTCGGGCAACGAGGAGTTTGGGGAAAAAAATCACTACTAGATAGCGAGTACATTGAGCAACGAAATCTGAAAAAATACCTACATAAATGCAACCAAGTTAGCGCACACGATACGGACTATGCTAAAAAGGTGTGTGCCGTTCATTTATGTGCCGAAGTAGGAGTTATCCGTCAATCCTTTCCTTTGCTCGTTCGCACCACATCTACATGATTTGCCTTTCGATTTCGTTAGGTATGTTTGTTAGGTGAGCAATTGCACGACGAGAGTCTATCGTGCGAAAGGTGTTGATAAGTGGAGCCTCATACAAATCCACTGGATTTAAATTAGTCCGCAAAGCGATTCAGGAGTTCGAAATAGAGAAACTGCGCAAAAATAAAAGAACCCGCGAAGAACGATTTTGTGAATGAAACTGACAAGGGTCTCAGTTCAGCAGTGTTGCAAGCTATGATTTTTTACCCTTCTTATCAGATTTTCGCCACTAACTAAGAAAATATCTATTTATCTATATCAAGGCATTTCAAAGTGCACAAAAACACTAGTGTTCCATTTGAACTGATGCATATCGACACTTCCACTTTGAAGTCAACTTTCCATGAGGCCTAAAAGTAAAACCTTGCCTTTGTTAACTTCCTTTTCTGTCATCAATATTGCACAGTTCACACCAAATCGAACTGCACAGTATGAAAGTGTGCTGGATCAGAAGTGTGATCATAACTGCAACTGCTCTGTACTGACAAAACTCTGACGTCTATAACGACAACACAATCATATGGTTGTGTTTTTTTTTTCTTTGTTTCTTTTTTGCTCGTTGTCAAATTTGTAAGCAGGGTTACCAGTTTTGCAGATAATGAAGAAAGCTCCATAGAAAAAATTTTTTTGGGCAACCATGATTGAGCAAAAAAGATTGTGGTTAAAAAACTGTGTCAAAAGTTCAGCTTTGAAAGCAATCAGCAATACTATATTTCTTAACTCATAGTGTATCAAGTAAATTAGAGTTCACAAGATGGCTTCAAACATTTTTGCTTTCGCCGAACTGTCAAATATGATTTTTTTTTTTCAATGTTTTGACATCTGTCGACAGTATTCGGTTTAAAAAAAGACTACATTTTATACAGCATCGTACTTTTCGAAGAATCTAAATATGGCGTAATTAGAGCCAACTGAAAGGAAAATGTTGATTTAATGTTTCCATTAGAAGAAATCCACTGCTGAATCTCATCGAATGTATGAGGAGACTTTCGGCCCTCGTGCCCTATCGAAAATAACACGCAAAAGACGACTTTAACGCTTCAAAAGTGATGGTTTTGTTGTGAGAACGAAGGTTACTCTCAAATTCGTGTATTAGTTGGGTCACAACCATGAATTTTACGAAATACAGCGCGAACTTAACGAAAAATAACAGCAAAACCGCCGAACCATTGGTGAAATACTATTGAAAAAGTACAAAAAGATGTCATTTTTGCACCGCATTGGGAATAACATATAGGGTAACGGCTCCCTATTTCATCCCATTTACAAGGACGTTATCTCGAAAAACTGATTTAGCCACTAATAGGGTAACAGAGGTATTTTGGCCACTTCATATATTTTGGCCCACCTAACAAACTTTATCGATTTCATCGGATTTTATCGATGTTAAGTAACTCATTTTGCATCAATTTGAAGCTAATTACATTAAATTACCTATTGCGGAAAGGGTTTTTAAAGATATTACAATATTTGGTGGATATTTTTATAAAGTGGGCCAAAATAAAATCAATCCTAAAGTGGGCCAAAATACCTCTGTTACCCCATTACTAGAATTATTTCATATTCCTGCTTATTTCGCCTTGATCCACATTGAGAACTGACGAATGAAACTAATATTCAATAAAAATAGCTAAATACACTTCTGGTTCAAAATGTCAGAAAAAAAACTTAATGCCATCTGTGAGACAACACACGATATTTTTAGAACCAGTTTGGAATCAATTGGAACTTTAAAAAAATACTTGATCGTCTTCCTTTCATTTCGTTTTTCATTTATAATTTTACTGCAAGGTTAATCTGGATTGGCTCTTCAAAAAATATGAAAATATCAAATGCACAGCCGATGAAACACACACACACACACTTAACAGCGTTATGTTGATATATATCGAAATGAAACCACTGCTACTAGATTTGCCATAATGGTTATTTCATTAGTATTTAACACGCACTTTCTAGTAATATTCGAAACCGAAACAGTTTTATTGAAATATAAATATCAATCATATAATTAAACCAACAAAATACTTGTTGATGGTAATTTATAGAATAAAAAAAAATTTTTCATGGCATTACGATAAAACTTGGCAACCTTGCGATACCAAATGCGACGAAAACAAGGCGGAAACAAGTGAATGAAGGGCAAATTTTCATTTCATATTTTTCAGAAGATTTTCATCACGGGTCGTTTCAGAAGTTTTCAATATTGATTGACTTGTTCAAAAGTGAATATCACTAATTCCAACATTGAATAGTGGTGTAATGATGTGAAATAAAGATCAAGTTTTGAGACAATTTCCTAAATTGTAAAGTGAATTTATTTTTTCAATGGGGTAGTGTGACAAAAATTTAAATAAACATTTTGAAACATTCAGTTTCTGGTACGTTGGAAGATAAGATTCATGTGCAAAGCTATGAGACGAAGGGATGAGATGGAAATAGGAGCTCCGATGAAGTAAAGAGCCGTTACCCTAATATTGCATGATTTGAAAATTCCATGACATGAAATTTATTGAATTTATTTATTGATATAACACTCATTGCGACCGCCGCGACTAGAACCGAGAATCATCGCATCAAAGAGTACGTCCGTTAACCGACTGAGCCACAGTCGCACTTGTTGGCCGAATGCAAACTACATTAGGAATCGCATCGTATGTGGGATTCGGTCATCTGTAAAATTCATATTTTTTCATGTGTCAGCAAAAAAATCTTGAGCTAGTTTGGATGCCGTTCGTGGGCATACGATTTTTAGACGAGGAACGATAAGATAGTGAGTTTTTTAATATTTTTGTAATATCTTTTATAACCAATAAACTTACAGTTTCCCTTGAAAAAGACCATAACCAGTGGTCGAAACGTCGGGCAGTATATAACAGCCGTTCTTATTTAACAGACCGCTAAAGCCGAAACCATAATTAATGCAAAATATCAGTATTCTTTTTTTTTATTTCAATGAATTTCATGTCATGGAGTTTTAGACACAATATTAAATGTTCTTCCACGTAAATTTGCGTGAACTGCGACGCTCCATTTATGTGCATCTAATAAGATGTAAAATCACAGGGTTTTTTTAGTGTGTACTGAAAAAAAACTCGTTCCATCATTTGCAAGTTATTGTCATATGCATTTAGTTAAGCTGTCGGAATATTTGCTAAGTGCAGGGCATTTGCAAAAAGTGTGGATTCATAACTGTGCTACTGAGTCCCATCGAAATCTTATTGAAAAGCTTCACGAGGCGAACACGAACATTGGTTTAAACGATTATTAAGAGTAGTGTAGAAGACAAAGAACGCATAGAACAATGAAAAAAAACTAAAAATCAATGACGGATAGGTTAAAAATCATTCATCAAGCCGTTTCTGATCATCTATACGTCATGGAAAAAAATCAGAAGGAAAGGAACATGGGTTTCTCATGAGTTGAATGATAAAAAGAAGCGAAAAGGAAAAACTGTGAGCATAAAAGACTGTCCCAGAAAATATGGACGCACTTTGATTTCGCTGTAAATAATTCACAAGTGTTAGATATTCAAATTTTATTCGATATACTGATAATATTAGACTACAACAACAGAATATTATTCTCAACATTTGCTACTTAGCCATTGTAGACTAGCTGGCGCATCTTCTTGCGAACGTTCCTCATTAAATTCCGTACAGACTTCTTGGCGACAAGTTTTGCCACTTTTTTCCAATCTTTTTCTAACTGTTGAATGGTTTCGGCTGCCGAGACATGTTTCCTGTGCCTTCGTTAATGCCCAAAATTCCTCAATTGGTCGAAGTTGTGGGCAATTTGGTGAATTCATGTCTTTTGGGACGAAAATGACATTTTTGATTTCGAGTAGTGGCAAGAAGCATGATCTCGCCAGAAGACAACAGGATCCTTGAGGCTTCGAATCATGGGTAGAAGTCGTTTTTGTAAACATTCCTTGATGTATATTTCGCTGTTCATTGAAGCAGTGGTGATGAAGGGTTTCGAAATCTTACCGCAGCTACAAATTGCTTGCCAGACCATAGCTTTTTGACTTCAATCGATGACTCGGACTGGTTTAACACTTGTCCTTCTCGCACCGTATAATATTGTGGTCACGGCAAAGATTTGTAAACGAGTTTCACGTAGGTTTCGTCGTCTATGATTATGCAGTTCAAATTTCCAGCAAGAATGGTGTTGTACAGCTTTCGAGCCCTCGGCCTGATCGATGCTTTTTGTTTCGGACTACGTTTTGGTTGTTTCTGCTTCTTATAGGTTCGAAAATTCAAACGTTATTTAGCACGAAGAACATTTGACTTCGAAGTGCCCACTTTTTTGGCCACATCCCGAACTGAAACCTTCTTCTTTTGCTCGAGCGCCTTCAGTTTCGCCTTCGTTTTCGGTTTATGCTCAAAGGTGTTATCCTCACCGATATCAACTGCAAAACCTAATTGCATAGGGAAAAAATGACCCTGATCATTTGGTGGAATCAAAAAGGCGTCCTGCTCAAACCAGAGAAATAGTAAGCACTAATCGTTGCCGACAGCAAATGATGGTGAAATATAATTAGGCATTGTTCGAAAAATGATCATAATGCTCCACAAAGCGTAAAAAAATCATTTTTGAACTCAGATAGCAACGTTTGCCGTATCCGACATACACACCAGACACGGTCCCTTCCGACTATCATTGATTTTCATCGATGTTCCATAGTTATGAAAATGTGGAAAACTGGCTTCACGACTGGATTGCATTTAAAGACATGTTTTTTTCTAATATGTAACATATGCACAATGTTATACGTGGTACAAAGACATCCTAAAGTTTTACCTTTCTCCGATAGATAGGTTTTCACTGTGAAAACCGATTTTTATCCGAGGCTAGGCCGATGTGATACACCATTCGAATCAGTCCGTTCTGAGAGGCTAACTGTCCCATAAAAATTTCTGAGCTTCCGGTTCCGATATTAAAGAAAGAAATAAACATAAAAAAGTTGAGCTGGACCGATTTTCGCAGATTTAGCTGTAAAACAAATTGCAAATTTCATCAGAATCCTGTTTCAGAATTACAGGGTGATGTGTGAAAAAGCTGCAAATTCAAAAGTGTGTTTTTTTTATAAGTCAGGACGTCCAGATAAACTAATTTCTAAGCCATCTCCGAGAAAAGCTAGTGCAAAAAACTTTACTTACACACAGACATTTTGCGTACTCGAAGAACTGAGTCGAATGATATATGGCACTCGGACTTCCGGATCTCGGTTCAAAAGTCATAACAATGTAGAGAACAAGGATCCCGTAAAAAAATAAACCATTGATTTTACAGCATAAACAATTAATTCACAATTAGATATATTGGTTACAATACATTTTATTGTATCTTGACAAGATTTTTTTCATTTCCAACGATTCAATATATTGTTCCTACGATTCTACAATTGAATTTATTGTACACGTGGTGTTTCAAACAATATGCACACTGTACATTTTATTGTTTTCCAAGAAAATATGTATGAGAAAACTTTAGGATTTGAATTGTTACGATACTTAACAACCTATACATTCTATTGTAAAAAGCATTTTCACGATTGATTGAATAGTGTATAACAATACATTAAAATATTTTTCAATGGTCAAAGCAAAATTGTGGCAGGTTTTGTAACAGCTAATCGTGTTGTTTTTCTACAATATTTTTTATTCGGGATGGCTTTTATCGTATCAAAGAAAGCTCACTCGCAACTCTTCCACGATTGAATCAGTTCCATCAAAGAGAATCGGAAATCATCGCAACAACAAAAAATCGGCATGGTACATTTAACATAGGATAGACACTAGTGCGAGAGCGAATTTCTCTCGGTGAACCGTCTGAGAATCAACGGCTAGCACGCTGCTGTGGGGATTCTCTCTGAAGCAACAAATAGTCGCTTATTCTCGTTTCGCGATCCGATTCTGTATGGGCAGTGGATAATTGCGATAGAATCATTTTACTATTGCCGCTTTTTCTAACTATGTGCGTATAACCTTTGTATAATTTGTGTCTATGAAAATATATGTGAATGCTCCACACAAGGGTTTTTAAATATTGCAACCTAGTATGAGAATCATCAAGTCGAATCATCGATTCGATTTTCTGCGATAATTGTCAACTTGCGATTCTCTCTTGGTAAATTCCACACAGCGGCGATCACTATCAGACTGAATTTTTTTTAAGGGCCCTGAAATACTCAGAGTATGAAGTGGAACGAAGAAATGTAGAAAAATTCTCTCGAGGTTCATGCATTGAGAGACTCGAATTCTTGTAGCACCTTCTACCGGATTGAAAAAGTTGTATACAATATAGATAAAAATCGAGCAGCTTCTGTCAAATTTTCAGCAATCACCAACACTGGTAGAGATAATTAGAATCAACATAATCACTACCACGCTTATTGGATTTTTTTTGGAGTTTGGGATATTTACACACTTGAGTCATTCCTGAAATGGGACCATCCAAAAATATCCGTTCAGACTACGTTCAGTTCACGCAACGAACGATTGTTCTAGCAAACTACAGGGAAAATAATTTTAAATATGTTCCCGTGGCCATCCCCATAAAATTGATTATTCTACGCCTCCGGTATCTTATTTGACACCTTTTTGATACCTTCGAACCGCACGCATGTCAACAACCTGCCGGTTTATTTCCTCCTCACCGAAGCACTCTGCTAAAGGTGACCGACAAAGATATGAACAAAAAATACACGCAAGATGTCTCCAATATCGCACTCATCTAGTAGCTCCCGGTTGCCTGTTCCTAACTTAAGGAAATTCTTTTTCCCGCAAAGACACAAAGAAAATCTGCCCACACCGTGAGGGTAGGATTGGCACGTAGTCGTTTTCGCTTCTCATAACCGGGGTGGCAAACTTAATTCCCTTCTCAAGTTGCCATCATCATCATCATCATCATCCTCATCATTCGAGGACTGTGTGGTTGGCGAGTGTCGTGCGAGGTAAAGATTATGTCACCTCTCGCCCGTCACCGTTTATCAAGCATACCCACTTCAACGCAAATATCTGCCATTTTCGGTGTGACAATCCTTGCCCATACAAGGCACACCTGAAGCGTCCGCTCTGTTCGGTATTCCGCGTCCGTTTGCCCGAACGATCAACGCAGACGTAAAACAAACCGGGGCGGTATGACGACACTTCTATCGAGTGGAAGGAAAAACTCATCCAAGCAGAACATGGCCTGGGTCACCCCTTGAAGAACTACTCGTACTACCCACCCTCCCTTTATCACACCCCTACAAAGCAACGGCAACGGCAACGACAAGGACGACGGTGACGGCACAATCGAAACGGCAATTTCACCTGCGTGAGGGCTGCGAATTTTCATTTCGACTTGGTCGAAAAATTTAATGAATTGCTACGGCACTACACCGGAAAACACGGATGATCCAGCCGGCTCACCGGGTTATATTGCTGCGGCACAAACGGAGCACGGTAATTCCGTGTCGCATGGAAGAAACTTGATGAGTCGAGTCTAGGACCGCGACACTGTTGCAAAATTTTCGGCAGTTTTAATTCGGTAAAGTATTTGAGTGCCCATCTCAGCAACGGAATTCGTAACATGTTTCCTGCTGTGGGGAAGTTATTGTGGGGCCGAAATGCGCTAAACTTGAAGCAACTGGGAAATCTTCTGCTGGAGATGAGAGATGACGGTCGGTGATTGTGATTGCGACAGGAAAACATTTTCTATATGACGGGAAGCGATCTGTGGCTAGTTTCGAACCCGTTATCGACAGGAAAATCACCCGTTCAAAATTTGCTTCACATTTCTAACGGTGTCGGATGTGTGCACGTGCCCGAAAAAAGCTCCAGCAGCGATTAGGTTGGACCATCAAGGTGTAGAAGTGGAGCGTGAGCCCTCTTGAGTGGTGATGTCGCTATGGAAAGCCCGAAAGACGCCATCGCGATCGTATTAAACTAATGGTTAGGGGAGATTCGTATGCAAGAAACCAAACAATGGTTGCCTACGGACGGACCGACGGTGGCCTTGATGAAGACGACACGTCCGGTCGAGCCGTGGGGGTGGGAACTACTATTTCGGTTGTGTGCTTTTATTTTCATTCTCCACTGTAATCTTAATTTATATATTCTTTCGATGTCGTTGTTGTCGGCGTCGGTGCTTTTTGTCTCGAAAAGCCATCGCCGTTGTCTTCTTCAATTGCGAACGGAGCTATCTTTATTGCAGCTTCGGCGCCCCAGCACGATGAAATTCCCACGAAATTTGGCGTTTAAAACAAATCTGGTCTATTCTGTTTTGAAACTGTTTTCATCCTATGAATTCAGCAGTATTGTACTCATACTTTTTGTTGTTGTTGTTGTTGGATTTCCGTACGATCCGAACCAACACATTACGTTGCCCCAATTTCGTGTCTATTCCAAGTAAACAAAACAAGAAAGAATAAATCACTGTGCTATCTTCTGCTGTGCTGAGAAAAAGTTTAAAACTTTTCTGGGTCATCCCTCCAAAAAATAAACAGTATTATTGGCACTGCCGCCTCCGTTTCGTGTTCCATCAAATTTATTAGCTCGAAAACGCGATTACATCGTTTGACTCTACCAGTTACAGTATGAGAAAGAAGAAAAAAAAACGAAAAATGAAACTGAATATACGAAACCCCAAACTTATGACATAATCTGTCAGCACGAATTAATTCATGCTATTTTCTTCGTAGAACAACATTATTGGCAACGGCTCGGAAACTTCGCTCTGTTCGCCTTGTGTGCCACAAACAGTTCCATAACTCTAATTCGGTTTGTCAGTTTTGCGTTCTAATTACAGCGAATCACCCCACCGATCTCGCCGGTATACTTCGGGGGGGGGGGGGGGGGGTCTGTGGCCGACTTTTTGCCAAATGGATTTCGAGTTCCTCGATCCGGAATTAATATAGTTAGCCCGCATTCTTGGTCCACCTCTGTGCCGATACTCATCCCGGGGCTGTGTTTTTTTCTTCATCTTCTTTTTCTCGTTCACTCTGAGTAAACAACAACAAAGCCGTACCGGCGGCCTAGCGGGGATGGGAAAGCTGACGAATGGAAAACATCATCGCCCAACAATTCACTTTTGATGAAGATGAATCTTATTTCCATTTCCGCCAGGTAGGTAGGCAACCGTCACCGATGAAGCTGAGGCGTGAGAATAAGATCACAATCTGGGGCATTTTTCTAATTTTTGTATGTTTTCGGTGGGATGAAGGGGCCCGGTCTGCGACACGACGAAACGCGATGAACGGATGAGCGCAGCGATTGTTGTTGGGTGGCAGCTACTTTCCGAACCAATCTGACTCGGTGTCACTTTCCGTGTCCTGGTTGTTCGTTTGATGCTCGGGGTTTCTGCCGATGAAAAATGGTCACTTGTCCGATTGCCGGCGATAACGAGGGGAGCAGGTGAGAAAGAGGTGTGCTGCCTAAATAAATCTGAGCTCAAAATCTCTGCTTGACAGGCGGCATTTTTCAGATTGAGTTACTGACGGGTGTCTGGCGGGTCTTGCACTGATTCCGATTCAAAGTTGGAATCACAAGAATGCACGAGGTGGTGGTTAACCGAATGGAATGCAATGGTTCTCGGAAGAACGGGTTCGAAATTGTTGCGCTGATTTTGAGATAATCCATTTTCGTTTTCGGAACCATTGTTCAAATTACGTCACATTCCTGAATTTTTCATCACATTCAATTTTTACCTCGGTCAAAAAGTACGCGGTCCGAGAGACAGATGGCGTCACTAATTAAAAATCTTTTTCTGTACAAGCAAAGTGTAATAATAGGCATTATTCGGGCTCTACTCTCTGAAAATCAACCAAACGTGGTCATCTTGAAGTTCATTCCATCTTTGTGGAAAATCGAAAAGTGAAAGTGAAGAAGGTAACAGGCATATTCACAATTTTACATGATTTGAATATAAAAAAAATATTAAAATAATGTTTACAAAGCAGGTGCCGCGTTTACTTACAGTAGATCACACGCTCTGTGTCACAAAACGAACGCTACGATGGCTATATTCCATGAATAGTAATTCATATTGTCACCGTATTCTCTATACTTGCCAGATTTGACCCCCAGCAACTATTCTCTGTACTCAAATCTGAAAAAGTACAGCTCGAAGAAAAGAGATTTTCATCGAATAAAAAAAACATCACTTCACAATTGGAAAGGCGTTGGAACAAATGCATTGCTCTTCAAAGAGAAAACATTAATAAATAAATTGAAAATTTGAAGCTAAAAAACCCTTCCTAATTCACCTAGTGGCGTGATAATGCCTTTCTTTTGCCATTTAAACAATCTCATTGAAACATTCGAAAGATCCCATCTTCCACCATTCGTGTTGTGAGCTTATCGTATCAAAGAACGCTCACTGGCAACTCTTCACACGATTGAATCAGTACCATCAAAGAGAGACGGATATCATCGCAACAACAAAAACCCGGCATGGCTCATTTAACATAGAATCGACACCAGTGCGAGAGCGAATTTCTCTCGATGACATTTCTGAGAATCAAAGGTTATTCTTATTCTCGTTTCGCGATCCGATTCTATACAGGCAGTTTTTTTTTATTCAATATTATAATATAATTTTAAGGCACACTGCTTAAGCTCTAAGATGCCAAGGGTATTTACTAATCTTAATTACGTCTAACTTAAAACTAGAATAGTATCATTATGTAATGTAGCGGTAGCGGATTCTCGAGAAGCGATCGGTAGTGGCCGGTGAAATGAATATTGCATGAGGGTCTTCCATATGCCGTTGGTGAAGATCCATGTTGGCCGCATCATTCGGTCCGTGTGGGTCCGCGGGAAACACCCCCAGGCTACGAAGGCCCGGCGGGTGGCCCGCGTGCTGGTTTTCGACTGGGGCGGCCTTCCGTGGACGATGATGGTGATGTTACGGAAGAGAATGAAAAAAAAAAAGTAAATATTGTGGAAACGGGGTAGAAAGGGGATGTGAGAACAAAATGTTTGAAAACGATAAAGATCTAATTAGTTGCCATCGAGATGGTGAAGAGACAGGGAAGGGGTAACGAAAAAGTTAGTGACAAAAAAAGATCTTGTTAGTTCCAATGAAGATGGTGGACAGGGACGGGGATCGAGAGAATCGGGCGGATGTTAGTGTCGAAGCTGTAGGTGGAGTTTATACTTTCTGAGCGAGGGATAACACATTACACTTGTATATCAATGTGTTTAAGGTACTGGTATATGAGAAGCATATATAAACTATCCCGACTCGCCAACACATCCCGAACCGGAACCTCAGGCGGTCTACCTCGGGCCCTAAGGGATTCCAGTAGCTTCGACCTGGCGTCACGATACTCTACGCACGACCACACGACATGCTCGATGTCCTGATAACCGTCGCCACAGGTGCAGAGACCGCTCTCCGCAAGCCCAACACGCCGGAGATGTGCGTTGAAAGTGTAGTGATTTGACATGAGCCGCGACATAACACGAATGAAATCGCGACTCACGTTCATCCCCCTGAACCAAGGTTTCGTCGATACCCTAGGGATAATGGAATGTAGCCATCGTCCCAGTTCGCCATTGCTCCATGAAGTTTGCCAACTTTCGAGAGTTTTCTGACGAGAGATACTGAAAAATTCATTGAAGCAGATTGGTCTTTCATAAATATCACCTTCTAATGCGCCCACCTTAGCCAATGAGTCTGCCTTTTCATTGCCTGGAATGGAACAATGCGAAGGGACCCAGACTAACGATATTAAATAAGACCGTTCAGATAAAGTTCGCAAGTGTTCCCGTATTTTCCCCAGGAAATATGGGGGATACTTTCCTGGCTTCATTGCCCGGAGAGCTTCTATTGAGCTTAGACTGTCCGTGACAATGTAGTAATGGTCTTTGGGCAAGGTTTCAATGATCTCGAAGGTGTACTGAATAGCAGCTAATTCTGCGACGTAAACTGAAGCCGGATCATTGAGTTTGTGAGAAGCGGTGATGTTTTGATTGAAGATGCCGAAGCCTGTGGACCTGTTGATGTTTGAACCGTCAGTGTAAAACACCTTTTCACAGTTGACTGTTCTAAATTTATTATAAAAAATATTTGGGGCCACTTGAGGGCGCACGTGATCCGGGATTCCACGAATTTCTTCTCTCATGGATGTGTCGAAAAACACAGTAGAATCAGAAGTATCCAAGAAATGAGCACGATTGGAAACAAACGAAGAAGGATTAATATTCTGAGCCATGTAATCAAAATACAAGGACATAAAACGGGTCTGAGAATTGAGCTCGACAAGCCTTTCGAAGTTTTCAATCACCATCGGATTCAAGATGTCGCATCGGATTAGCAATCGATATGAGAGATCCCAGAATCGGTTTTTCAACGGTAAGACGCCCGCGAGCACTTCGAGACTCATCGTATGAGTCGACTGCATGCAACCTAAGGCAATACGCAAACAACGATACTGAATTCTTTCCAGCTTGATGAAATGAGTGTTCGCCGCGGATCGGAAGCAAAAGCATCCGTATTCCATCACGGACAATATCGTTGTTTGGTATAACCTGATCAGGTCTCCTGGGTAGGCACCCCACCATGATCCGGTTATTGTACGAAGAAAATTGATTCTCTGTTGGCATTTTTGTTTCAGATACCTAATGTGACATCCCCAGGTGCCTTTGGAGTCGAACCAGACCCCGAGATATTTAAATGTGAAGACCTGAGCTATGGTTTCACCCCCTAGTTGAAGCTGTAATTGTGCTGGTTCTCGCTTCCTTGAAAATACAACCAGCTCAGTTTTCTCCGTGGAGAACTCGATACCCATTTGAAGAGCCCATGTCGACAAGTTGTCGAGGGTATCTTGCAATGGTCCTTGGAGATCGGCAGCTTTGGGTCCTATAATAGACACAACGCTGTCGTCGGCAAGTTGTCTTAGCGTGCAAGATGTGTTGATACATTCATCAATGTTGTTCACGTAAAAGTTGTATAAAAGGGGGCTTAAGCATGAGCCCTGAGGAAGACCCATGTAACTGAATCGTATTGTCGACAAATCACCATGCGCGAAATACATGTATTTCTCGGACAACAGATTATACAAAAAGTTATTCAAAATTGGTGAAAGACCATGCTGATGCAACTTCTCAGATAGGATGTTTATGGAAACTGAATCAAAAGCCCCCTTGATGTCTAGGAAAACTGACGCCATTTGTTCTTTACGAGCAAATGCCATTTGAATTTCGGTTGAGAGCAACGCAAGACAATCGTTCGTTCCTTTGCCCCTGCGGAAGCCGAATTGTGTATCTGAAAGTAAGCCATTAGTCTCGACCCAATTGTCTAGACGAAACAGAATCATTTTTTCGAACAATTTCCGGATACAGGAAAGCATAGCAATCGGCCGATACGAATTGTGATCGGAGGCTGGTTTCCCTGGTTTTTGAATGGCAATAACTCTTACTTGTCTCCAGTCATGTGGGACAATATTATCCTCAAGAAGCCTATTGAATAAATTCAATAAGCGCCTTTTGGCAGAGTCAGGCAAATTTTTCAACAAGTTGAATTTGATTTTGTCTAACCCCGGAGATTTATTGTTACACGATAAAAGCGCAAGTGAGAACTCGACCATCGAAAAAGGTGTTTCGTTTCTGTTTGATGAAGCGACGCGCATGATTGTCTGTTCCGGAACAGAGTCAGGACATACTTTTTTAGCGAAATCGAATATCCAGCGGTTAGAATATTCCTCGCTTTCGTTTGTGGTGTTTTTGTTGCGCATTCGTCGGGCTGTGTTCCAAAGAGTGCTCATTGATGTTTCTCTCGATAATCCGTCTACGAATCGACGCCAATAACCGCTTTTCTTCGCTTTAATCAAGCTTTTCATTTTAGCGTCTAATGCCGCGTAGTTTCTAAAATTATCAGGTGTTCCGTTTTTCCTAAACTCGACAAATGATGAAGTTCTCTCCGCGTTTAATTCTGAGCACTCTTTGTCCCACCACGGGTTGGGGGGACGGATGTTAGTTTTCGCGCCGGGTACACGTTTCGTCTGAGCTTGAGTCGCGGTGTCGAGAATCAAGCCAGCCAAAAACGTGTACTCTTCCTCCGGAGGAAGTTCTTGTGTTGTTTCTAGATTCTCAGATATCAAATTTGCGTAGCATTTCCAATCAATGTTTCGTGTGAGGTCATACGAAACATTGATTGTTTCCGATGGTCTTAATCCGGTGGCGATTGAAATTACGATAGGCAGATGATCGCTACCGTGGGGATCAGGGATTACCTTCCACGTGCAATCCAACCGTAGCGATGTCGAGCAAAGGGATAAGTCTAGCGCACTTGGTCTTGCTGGTGGTGCAGGAATTCGTGTCATTTCTCCCGTATTCAAGATTGTCATATTGAAGTTGTCGCAGATATCATGGATCATAGTTGATCTGTTATCGTCGTGAAGACAGCCCCATCCCGTACCGTGTGAGTTAAAGTCTCCTAAAACCAACGTCGATGCGGGAAGAAGCTCTTTGATATCATTGAGCCGCCGATGCCCAACCGAGGCTCTTGGGGGAATGTAGATGGAAGCAATGCAAAGGTCCTTGCCTTTGATTGTAACATGACATGCGACAACTTCAATACCTGGTATCGAGGGGAGGTTAATGCGATAGAAAGAATAGCACTTTTTGATCCCCAAAAGTACTCCTCCATAGGAATCATCTCGATCCAGACGAATAATGTTAAAATCGTGGAGGTTTAAGGGTATTTCAGAAGTTAGCCAAGTTTCGCACAATGCAAATGCGTCACATTTCAGATTATTTACTAGAAATTTGAAAGGATCTATTTTTGGGATGATACTTCTACAATTCCACTGTATAACAGTGATTGTATCCGTGACCTCGGTGGGTGTCTTAGCCATCGAAGGATACGATCGCTGAAAGAAGGGGCCATTTTGCAGTCAACTGCTTCAAGAATGTTTTAACTGTAGGAATAAAAGCCATTATCAGGCTTTTAAGAGGTTCAGAAATATTGAAAGTAGACATGATCCAGTCCACAATATCAGAGAATTTAACAAACCCAGTATTTGGTAAATTTTCTGACTGATCTTTAGGGACTTTCGGGGGTTTTGAAGTCCCAGGAAGTGATGGAAATTCTTGCTCGGAATTTAATTTTCCAAGGCCTGGAGCTTTTCTCTCTGGTTTTTTGCCATCACTACCAGTTGTTGTAATTTTTCGAGACCCATCAGAGGACATCTTCGAACCCTTACTAGGGAGCTTTTGAAAAGATTTATTTCTTCTCTTTCTGTATGATGAGCTAAGAGGGACAGCCGAAGATGTACCTTCGAGGGGGTCATCATATTCGCTCTCGTCAGTTGCCAAACAAGCGTACAGGTTTACTGGAGGCGCAATTGCTTGCAGTCCAGTATCTTAACGTTCTTGAGTAAGGGGTTTTTAAAACCGCCTGCCCCATGCTTAAGAACGTCCTCGCAAGTCAGACTCGGATCGGTGATCACGCCGTCTATCTCGACTTCGCGAGCTGGTACGTATACGCGATACTCCCGCGTGAAATGCTCATTTTGAACGATCTCATTAGCCTGTTTTGCACTGGCTAACAAGACCCTAAGCTTGTCCGGGCGTACTTTTTCAATTTTTTGTACGGTATTGTATCGCGAGGACAGGTCTTCAGAAAGTCTTAGAAGATTCAATTTTTTACCGTTGGCTTTGGTCCGGATGTAAACCGCAAACGGTCCGGCCGGGAGTGCAAGACCATCGGGATAATTTTTTACACGAGATATTTGGCTATAAGATGATTCCATTTTGTCATCTGGAGGGAGGTCAGGCAATTCTGTGCCTTCTGTCATGGCACGGAGATGTGTCCGTGCGGGTAAATATTGGAGGACAAATGTAGTGGTATTGAAGAACAGGGGGAAAAAAGAAAAAGGCAAAAATACTTAGCTTTAGCTCTCAAAGGGTGAACGGCAGACAAGGCCCGGTCCTAGGCAATCGGTGGATATTCCTGATCAATAAAGTGCAAAAAACCTCCTAGAGGAAAAAGCACTTTTTTGCAGTCTCTTTCTGCACTGTACAATGGAATCTTATACGTTTTTTCACTATACACTGTCCAATGTATTTGTTAACAATATAGCAGCAGCGCCCAGCTGGGCGCTGGCTAACGGTACCACACAGTGCTTCTTTACACAACTCACAATTGACCTTGAAGACGGATTAATTCGAACTATCACTCGACCGCACTGATTCAGACAATAGAATACGAAATGACCTTGAAAGCGGAATAAAACAATTTACCGCACCACTGGAGAAACACGAACTTGCGTCCGATCAGCCCGATAGTTGCAGTGGAACTGAATATACAGGCAGTTGATAATTGCGATAGAATCATTTTACTATTGTCGCTTATTCTAACTATGTGCATGTAACCTTTGTATAAGTTGTGTCTATGAAAATGTCTGTGAATGCTCCACACAAGGGTTTCGAAATATTGCAACCTAGTATGAGAATCATCAAGTTGAATCATCGATTTTATTTTCTGCGATAATTGTCAACTTGCGATTCTCTCTTGGGAAATTCCAGACAGCAACGATCATTATCAGACTGTAATTTTTTTTAAGGGCGTGAAATACTCGGAGTATGAAGTGGAGCGAAGAAATGTAGCAAAATTCTCTCACGGTTCATGCATTGAGAGGCTCGAGTTCTTGTAGCATCTTCTACCGGATTGAAAATGTTGTATAAAATATAGATAGCAATATAGCAGCTTCTGTCAAATTTTCGGCAATCACCAACACTGCTTATAATAACCTAATAGTAGCTTTCAAACAAGTCTAAGTTTGCCGAAATCGATTCTTTCATCTTTGACAAATTTTGTTGCATTCTAAAACACTTGAATTTGTCGGTTACGTCACATATAATATTACATCTTTCGAACCGGTAATGTTCGCCATAACCCTTCCAAATTTGACCGACAAAGTTAGCTTTCAAATAAACCTAAGTTTATCAAAATTCGTTGAGTTATCTTCTAGAGAGTTCAGCCGATGAAAAATGTGCGGTTAGACGTTTTAGTCACTTATACTATAAAATTTTCAGCACTGGAAGTAACAACCATTTAATCTTCGAACTTGATCCACAATTTGATGGTAGCTTTCAAACGAGCCTAGACTTATTAAAATTGGCCCAGCCATCTCAGAGAAAATTTAGCATTGAAATAATATTGCGTTTTGTCGATAACGTTACTTCATATCTCCGGAACCAGAAGTGACAGCTATTGCATATTCGAACTTGATCAATGGTCCAATAGTATCTTTCAAACGAGCCTAAGTTTGTTGAAATCGATTCAGATATCTATGAGAAAATTGAACGGTAAAAAGCAACATGTTTTGTCACTTACGTCGCTTCTACCATTATATCTCCGGAACCGAAAATGTCAGCCATTTAACATTCAAACTTGAACCACAATTCAATAGTAGCTTTCAATCGAGCTTAGGCTTACTAAAATCGGCTCAGGCATTTCTGAAATAAATGAGCGGTAAGAAACAACGCGTTTTGTCGGTTACGTCACTCATGACATTATATCTCCGAAACCGGAATTTCCAACCGAAATTTCATCTTCGCTAGTGCCTTTCAAACGAGCCTAAGCTTGTTGAAATCGATTCAGCCATCTCTGAGAAAATTTAGCGGTAGAAAATCTTTGAAAAGTGCTCATACATTCCGAGGCTCCGTCCGAAAGTCGGTTTTGCCAGCAATTCTATCACCTTTCTATAGAGCAGTGGCGTCTCGTTTTCATGTGCACCTCGTGCACTGCACAACCGGTTGAATTGGAGGAATGAACAGCGTCTCCAACCCCATCCAAATTCAATTATTTTGTTGGAATCTTTATTCATTCGATGAAAGCAGGATGGATAGCACCAAAATCGCGTGTATTTACACGCATCTCATATACATCAGACATAAAATTTCAAGTATCTATTGTCACTGTGTTAGTGTGTTTTCCGTGCACATGAATTACTGTACAGATTCAAGAAGAGAAAGAATTACTCAGCTCAGCTCCGAGATTTGTTTGTTTAATAAAAAATCCCATCTGAAAGTATAGCGTTATCTAATTGTATTGAAAACACAAACGAACCTCCATTCCTCAATCTGCAATTTTCACTTACAACGAACTGCTACATCTGCTATCATACCATAAAGCAGTGCACAACTAGTCAATTTTGTCACGAGATGCCACTGCTATAGAGAAAGACAAAAAGCGTTGTTTTCATTGTCAGACTAGCAACTTTTTAACCGACGTTACATACGATTGTGTTTGACATTTAGCGCTGCTAATTTTAGCATTTTTTCTATTGTCCATCTACGTCAATACGCTCATTCCAGCGATTTTAAAACTGTTTTGACTGTGCCATCTTTTAAAGAATGAACGTATAATAGTTCGATAGAACCAAATCGAGCGAGTAAGATGGATGGGGAAGTAATTGGAACCCAACATCTTGTACTTTTTATTTGGCTTCATATGACTCTTGGTTTCCAAGAGCGCAATAATACTCGCAGCTGAAAGTTTTTCCTTGTTCACGAAAAGTATGCCTTATCATGGGATTTCAGTAAATCAATGCCATGACCATTCTAACGCGTTGAGTTTTACTAGGCCCCTCCAGAGCATTCGTTTGGTGTACAATCCAGGTTTCAACAACAGTTATCAATCGACGCCAAAAGTTTACTCGATTCTGCAACAGCATGACCAAACACATCTATGAAGTGCGCTCGCGTTTGTGTTTTGCGTCTGGGGTCAGCATGCGGGGCATTCAGTAATAGGATAGTTATTTCAGCAGAAGAATCTCTACCAAAATTTGATGTTTGTATCTATTTCTGTTTGCTCGCGCTTTTTGATGTATGCACTATTTAGACATAGTTTTGTGTAACTGAACTACCGCGGAATAGCAATATCTCTGGATTTTACAACACATAATTGCTCTAACTACATAACTTAGACTCAACATGGTTTCATGCCGACGCGTTCGACGTCTACAAATTTAGTATCCTATACTTCCTTTATCATACGTTCGTTACAATCACGACTACAGGTAGATTCTATCTACACCGATTTCTCCGCTGCGTACGACAAGATTAATCATCAAATAACAATCTCAAAGTTAAATAGACTAGGATTTAACGGGTCATTTCTGAATTGGCTTCACTCATATCTTACTGGTCGCGAAATGATAGTGGAAATAGGAGACTGTACAACCTTATCATTCGCCGTTACCTCTGGAGTTCCTCAAGGAAGTCACCTTGGACCGTTCATACTTTTACTTTATCTCAACGATCTAAATTTTTCGATGAAGTGCATGAAACTATCGTTCGCCGATGACTTCAAATTGTTTCATGTCATCAAATCCACAGCTGACGCAGAGTTCCTACAAGACCAGTTGAATAATTTGACTAACTGGTGTAATATCAACAGAATGGTTTTAAACGCCTCCAAATGCTCCGTCATCTCTTTTAGTCGCAAACAGTCTATAGTCAGTTTCGACTATAATATTTCACAAATTGTTCTGGAACGTACAACGTCTGTGAAGGACCTTGGTGTCCTCCTGGGCACTAAGTAAAATTTCAAGGAACACATCGAGTTTACTATCTCCAAAGCCTCCAAGCTGCTAGGATTCCTTTTCCGCGTTACTAAAGAATTCGATGATGTACATTGCTTGAAAGCATTATATTGTGCCTTAGTTCGCTCTACGCTCGAATACGCCTCGGTTGTCTGGTCACCGTACTACCAAAACGATATCCAACGCATTGAAGCAATTCAACGGAAATTTGTTCGATTTGCTCTGTGTCGGCTGCCTTGGAGAAATCCTTGGAACCTCCCAAGTTACCATGCCAGATACAAACTGATTGACCTCGATTTGTTATCTGTCCGTCGCGACGTCAGCAAGGCTACTTTTGTGGCTGATCTCCTCCAATCAAGAATAGACTGCTCCGAGCTCTTACAGCTTTTACAAATAGATATCCACCGCAGTAATCTTAGAAACTATTCTTTTCTTAGGACTCCCTATGCTAGAACTAATTATGGGTATAACGAGCCTGTGCCGAATATTCAACCACTGTTCCAATTCATTCGACTTTAATCTATCACGAAACGTTATCAAGAAATTGTTCCTAGGGTTACTATCTAATTAGTTTTAGTTAGTTTAGAAATGCTATGTTTAAGTGAAATGTATCATTTGAATGATAGTAATCTGTTGATGCTAAAGATGATGATGTTTTATGCCTGTTGGAGAACAAGTTTGATAGAAACTAACTCCACCGGGCTTTTCCCTGCTCCAAATAAACAAATAAACAAATAAACAGAACCGAAAGACTTGTCACTGTGGACTTCGTAGGCACGACGAAACTGTCGAAACCGTAATTGAATGGTGTGATCTGAAGTGCTAACTAATCCCTAACTAATGTATATATATATATCGAACTTTACTTTGATTTGTTGTGCAGATTTGCCTCAAAAATTAATGTTATGTATGTTAGAAGCCTATTATAAACAATATTTAGTTATTACCATTAGGGCATCATTCGTTTCCGCAATTCTGTGATTTTTTGTAGGGAAAATTCTAGTATAAGTTTAGTATAATGCTGGCAATGAGTCGATGATGGAACATAAAAAAAAATCAAATGTATCAATTAAATTTTGAACTACTCTTTTTTAAACATGCTCAAAAATATTATTTAGGTCTAAAACGATGTCAAGATAGACCGACATTCGAAAATAGTGACGGATTTGTAAAGAGGATTACTAAAACTCACGAAAAGACAATCAATACCATTCTGAATCAAACCACGTCAACTCAATTGAGTGCCACCAAAAAACGAATGAAATATTTTAAAGAAAAAACCTCCACTTTCAAACCTGGTCGAGTGTGTGTGTATGTGGGTGTCGGAGAAAGAAAACATGTACAACCGACGAGAACGTGAAATGTCACGAAATCCCACGTTTATCTGCGGGGCACTACAGTCTTTCCGTATGCACCCGGGAACGATGCTAGCGGATTGTTTTATTAAATCCCGAAGGTGCAGAACACGCGCTGATTCAGCTCAACGATCAGCAACAAAAACTACAACAACAACAACTACAACAACATACAAACCGACCGATTAAAGCAAACAAAACCGCAGAAATTCACGGCAGTCTCACGATGGAGCGGTATGTGTGTGTGATTTGAACCATTTCCGCAGACGACGACGACGACGACAACGACGATGAACGCAAAAATCGACGAGGGCCAACGGTAAGGTGATAATGAAGCGATGTAATTCTCCCTATCCTTTTTTCGCTTACACCACACATTCAGTGTTCGGCAGTTTGAATTGCATTTCATACCCCGTGGAAATCGGGCTCTAACTCGAAAGAAGCCAACCAAAATGCAGCGAGCAGACAGCGGGCTCGAAAAGTTGCACGACCGACGAAAAAAAAAACCGGTCCGACCGGCTCTCTCCCCCCTCGACTCATATTCTTGGTTTTGGTCTGGTTTTCAGCATATTTTATTTCTTCGATTTGGTGTGGATAGTTGTTGGTGACTGTGATTCCGGTCATGAGAAAAATCTTCATCCATTTGCAGTGCGCGATGAATTCTGGCGCGCAAAATAATTACAGGCAATGCGTCTCCTGATCTAGCGATATTTTAACCAAACAGAGCAGAAATGGTTCCAATTAAACAAACAAAACCATTACCGGGACGGGAACTCCGCCATCGCCCATCGGTTTTCTCACCGGACAGTGCAATCCGCTTTCTGGGTCGAAGTGCACTGACTAGCGAGACAGACACAGGACACAGCCACACAAGGTCCTTTAGTCACCGAACGGTAACCGGCCGTCCGGAGCCCGTAGAACGTTGATTAATGGCCGAGATAATTTTCAGCACATAGCGGAATATAAATTAGGGACCCCGAAACCCGGACAAGTGGTGTCCCCTTGGCTATTGCCGAGTGTGCACAGCACACGTGAGTCATTATTTTGACCGGAAAATTGGCTAACCTGTGCGGACCCGGGGTGACTAAAGTATACGTAACTATGTGACACGGGACGTCCGGTGGCAGACAATTCAGGGACCGACGACGGTAATACCTCTCAAGGGGTCAAAGTTCGAATGTCAGGTTCCTTCTCTATGTTGCTGCTGCTACTGCTTCTACTATTGCTGTTGCCGTTGCAGGGTTTACGGTTAGGTTATTTACTTTCGTTGGCAGTTGGTGAGGCGCGGATTGAAACAAAAAAAAAAAGAATGGAGAGACAAAACGGCACTAGGGAGATGGCTTGTTTGGTTAGGATCAAGTGATTTCCGGTGAGGAAGATTTATGCAACATTCGTGGGTTTCGGTTTACGGAAAAAGCTCCGGAGATGAATGGACCGTTTCAGTCTGTCGGGCAGCATTTTCTAACGCTTAATTATTCCAGAGATACTGGCTGATTGGGCTGTCAGGATGTTGTTGGTTGACCAGGCGCGAATAAAATTTGTTTCGGGAGGTTGGAGCTGTTTTTTCCAGTGGTTTTCTACTTTCAGAAAGTGTGTTTTTGTAACAAAAAAACAAATAAATTGTGCAGCCTCCAGAGGTGACAAAGTGCTACTAGTACATGTTCTGGCATTCAAATTGTTCTGTCGTCATTATTTTTTTTAATATTCAGTATGAGCATGTCTGTGTTGTGAATTGCAATATGACGGAGAGAGAATTATGATTAGATTAGCAACACGCGAAAACAGAAGAGTTTTAACATATTTTATTAACCAGAATAATAGCAGCCTATGAGGGGGTAAATTTTTTTTTGCGTGCGAAATACTACTGAATAGGTTCAAAATTCTTTTAAGAGAAAGACTCATTCTACTAAAATACTGTGAAATCAAGTGACATATGAGTTTACATTCACTTGTGATGCTTAGTAAATTGCTAATGCTATTTTCATGTAAATTTTATTAGTTGTACAGAAATGTGATTTTTTTGTGTTGTGCAATTTACTGTTTTTAGTGGGAGCAACAGCTGCTGGAAAGTTGAAACCGAAGATTTGCCTTGACGTTTTTTTTCTGAACTAAGATTGAGATTCAATTGAAAACCGAAACATAACACACAAAATATTCTCGCTACCAATAAAATTACAATCATGATCAGTAGAAAATGTTTACAAAGAGTAGCTAGCGTAACTAGTCTGTTTAAAGTGCGATGCACTTGAAATCTAAACGCACTGCTTATTTCTTTTCAGCACTCCAAGTGATCTGTTCTAATGACGTTTTGAAAGTGAATTGCTCATTGTGATTTAAGAATGTCGTGACAGATGGAGTCCGAAGGAGAATTTATTTTTGTATGTCAACGTTGAAAATCCAAAGTGGGTTTCTAAAACATTGAATTTTATCGAATCTATCAATAATGATATTTGTTTTTATAAAAAATGGAATTTGAGTTAAAATTAAATTATTAAGATTTAAATTGGGTGTTCAGCCACAAGTGGTGACTTTTCAGCCCTATTATATATATAAATGATTTGGTTATTACCATGAGGACATTATTTGCTTCCGCAATTCTGAGATTTTTGTATAGGGAAAATTCTAAACCTACTTTTATTGTGTAATGGGGAAAAGGAACTTATATACTAACTTACTAACTAATACAGAGAGCGAATCGATTCAATTGAAGATTGCATCGATTTTTGTCGGAATTTGCTTATAATATTATGTGACATTACATCTAATAGTTCTATATTTGTGAGTCTGGGTAACTCATTTGTACTAAACCAGGGAGGACGCTTCAAAATCATTTTCAGAATTTTATTCTGAATCTTTTGAAGCGTTTTCTTCCTGATGGAACAACAACTTGACCAAATTAATACTGCATAAATCATGGCTGGTCTGAAAATTCGTTATAAATTAACAATTTGTTTTTTAGACAGAGCTTAGAATTTCTGTTTATAAGAGGATATAAACATTTAATATATTTATTACACTTTGCCTGGATTCCTCCAATGTGATCCTTGAAAGTGAGTTTTTGTCATACGTTAAACCTAAGTATTTAGCTTGATCAGACCATGTCAATTCCAAGCCATTCCATTTGAGAATGTGATTATTGTTTGGTTTAAGAAAAGAAGCTCTTGGCTTATGAGGAAAGATAATTAATTGCGTTTTTGCTGCATTTGGTTTAATTGTCCATTTTGACAGATGATCACTGAAAATATTTAAACTTCTTTGTAGGCGACTGCAGATCACTCTTAGATTTCTACCTGTGGCTAATAGACTTGTGTCGTCACAGAACCAGGAGTCTCAAGGGAACATCGGGAAGATTTGTAATAAGAATATTAAAAATTCCATCATTACCAGAAGCCTTCATGTTTTTAAGTTTCCTAATAATTGATTTAATTTCATCAGATATCATCATCAAAATTCGTCTCAATAATGTCATCTTGTGATAACACCTGGGTTGAAATATGATCATATTTCAGTGAGACTTCATTTTCAATAGGACTCACAACGTTCAAATTAAAATTGTGGACACTCTCGAAATGCTGAGCAAGTTTTTGAGCATTTTCGCCATTTGTAAGAAGTATTTGATTTCCTTTCTTGAGAGCAGGGATTGGTTTCTGAGGTTTCTTAAGAACCTTAGAAAGTTTCCAGAAAGGTTTGGAATATGGTTTAATTTGTTCAATTTCTTTAGCGAAATTTTCATTTCGCAAAAGAGTAAATCGATGTATAATTTCTTTTTGTAAATCCTTAACTATGTTTTTCATAGCAGGATCACGAGAACGTTGATATTGTCGTCGACGAACATTCTTCAACCGAATGAGCAGTTGAAGATTGTCATCGATGATAGGAGAATTTAATTTAGTTTGAGCTTTGCGAACTAAAAGATTTCTAGCTTCGATAATGTAATGATTAAAATTATCAATTGCTGTGTCGATGTCCGCAGAATTTTCTAAAATAGTTTCATGATCCACATGATTTTTAATGTGCGATCTGTAATTCAACCAATTAGCTCTATGATAGTTGAATATAGAACTAATTGGATTAATTATAGCTTCGTTGGAAAGTCTGAATGTTACTGGAAGATGATCTGAGTCAAAGTCAGCATGTGTAATCGGTTCACTACAAATGTGACTTTGATCCGTTAGAACCAGATCAATTGTAGACGGGTTTTTCACGGAAGAGAAACAAGTAGGATTACTGAGATGAAGAACTGTGAAGTAACCAGCTGAGAGTTGATTATGAAGTATTTTACCATTACTGTTATTTTGCCTACAATTCCACTGGGCATGCTTTGCATTTAAGTCCCCTATTACGAAAAATTTCGGTCGATATCTTGTGAGTTTTTGCAAATCGCCTTTAAAGAAATTTAATTGTTCGCCGGTGCATTGGAATGGCAAATATGCTCCAGCGATGAAATAAATTCCATGAATGATTTCAACTTCGATTTCCAAGCTTTCAATAACTTTAGTATTGAAAGAAGGTAAAAATCGATGTTTAATTTGCCGTTGGACAAAAATGGCAACTCCACCACCCATTTCAGTAAACCTGTCAAATCGATGAACCACATAATGTGGATTACTTTTCAATTTGACATTTGGTTTAAGAAAAGTTTCTGTCACAATGGCAATATGAATTTTGTGAACTTTGAGAAAATTATAAAATTCTTCTTCACTCGATTTTAAAGATCGAGCATTCCAATTTAATATATTCAAATAATTATTTAACATCACTGTTCATTATAATATTATTTTCGTTCGTAATCTTCCAATCCATCAACCAAGACTCGACATTCTCCTCTTCGTCCGATTTGAAATGGGACTTTTACTTCCGAGAGAAAAGTAGAAAGCTCAGTACGGAATGCTTTGAAGTCGGCAATCATCACCGTCACTGGTGGCATAGATTGCTGTTTCTTCCCACAACGACAAGCGTCCATTTTGGGAATTTTTAAAGAATTTTCTTCTATGTCGCTACAATCGGATTCAGGAAGAATCTCGTAAATATTGTTAAACGGCATAGAATCAACGGAAGGGAAATCCGTCCGTTGTCTTTTATTTTTACATTCAGATTCTATAAGATCGTGAATGTTATTAGATCGAAGAATAGTTCTTTGAATAGCTAGCCTTAAAACATTTCTTAGTCTTGAAAAAGACTGATTATATTAGAATATCACTCTTTGTATAGCCTTGAGAAAGGCTGACTAATTGTTAGTCTTTAAAAAGACTGTTAGTGATTCAGGTAGCCTTGAAATAGACTGAAGCCTCGAATCAATTAAACTCTATGTTGAATTTATCGAGAATTTTTTGTCAAGTATAATGTATGAAACGCGCAGTTCGTGCTCTCATTTGGACTTCGATCGTCGGGAGCAGCAGTCGCCAGTAATAAGAGCAAACCTTTTGTGTGGTGCAAAACCTCAAACGCAGAGCCAGTTTCCCTCCAAAGAAGATCAATTTCATCTTTCTGCTGCCGGTCGTTTGCATTGGAGCAAAATGCAACGAAAAATGGACGAAAATAGGTAACATTATGCCAAATCAGCCCTTCAAATAGCTTCAAATTTTATCCAAAGAACTATGAAGATTGCTTCTTGGTAAATTGGTAATTAAAACCATCAGTGTAATGCAAACCTGGGATAATTTGATAAGTTTTGTGCAATTTTTGCAGTGCAAAATTCGCCACAGTGTTTAATATCGTTTATATCCAAACAGTGTTTTATATCTTAGAGAATTACATAATTTGATCCTTCTGAATGCCAAAAATTAATCCCGTACGGCCTTTTGGTAGTTTCTTTCACTGGTATATTCAATTCCAAAAAGAAGAAATCGACATCAACATTATTAAATACTCAAAGAATTATGTGAAATTTTCCTTCATTATACTGTATGCGGCCCATTTTCAACCAGTTGTAGTTTGTAGTAGAATTTTCTGCTGATTTCCTATATAAAATGCATAGCATCGATTCAGAATAGATAGACACCTTCATAAAAGGTTTTTTTTAGAACCACCATTATTTTATCATAAAGAACTATACTTGTTATTTCGTATTATTTATTTGTATGTCAGAATGTTCAATGTAACTAATCTGTTGTTTAGGTGTAACGTTTCAAATTCTAGTAAGAAAAAGTGGAAAGCTTGCACAATTCACACAATCGATCAACTAATTGATATTCGGATGTATGAAGAAAGAGTGTCAGTTATATTCGTATTCACGACATCCAGTTATATATCTGACATTGCACACCCGTACTTTTTTTAGAACTATCGTTCAACAAAATAAATTCAAATGTTTTGCATAATACAAAGCATCATTCGAGCAACATTTTGTAGAAATATTTGATAAATAAGCCGATGAAGGAGTATTTTTAAGGACGCTTCTTACAAATGGAATGAGTAGTCTCGGGCCTAACGAAGAAAAAGTCAATTTTTTACCGTGAACACATTTTTGTTCTTCAGTATCTCGATCTAGAGCGATACACTTGGTACATTGGTCTTCTAACATTTTGATGCCCTTTGAAAAAAATAAAAGATGTGTCAAGGCCTTCAAAATAGGCTTCAGTTTCTGCAAAGCCCTCAGCATTCAACGAAATTCTGACATTTCTTTCTCTAAAGAAACCTTTTCGGGTTTGGAAATAGATAATAGTGGCTAGGGGTCAGGTCTGGAGAATACTGGGGATGGAGGACCAATCCGTACCGCAAATCATTCAATTTCACCGTTGCTGTTTTATCAGGACACAAAACATGTCTTTTCCATAGTTTGATGAAAACTAGAACTCGTCTGATACCAGTCTGGTATTTTACATGTAGAAAGTGTGTGCAAATTTAGAAAAAAAAAATTGTTAAACAGTTTTCGAATGACGATTGACACGGAATTTCAAAACCTGGTTTCGACATAAGCGCGTTTAAAGTTTATTTTCTGTAAAATCGAAGGAAACAATTTATTTTTCTCCGTATTTTGTCAAAATAAAAAATTTAAGAGTTGTTTTTCACAAAAAAAATTGAATTGAAAATTTCACTTCTTGAAATATTTTATTATGAGAAAATACAAAGAAAAAAATTAATATTTCAAAAGTGTTAGACCCTACTCGCCCCCAAAGCTGTGCTTAGTGCTGGATATTAATTTGGTTTAACAGTTGTTATTACATTTGACATTCAGAAAATATAAGCAAAACAACACACCCAGCATTCGTATTTCAATTGTATTCGTCTTTTTATTGTATTTTATCTTCCGTCGTATTCAACTTCTTGTGCCTTCCGACTTTATGGTGTATTTGACGTTATGGTTAATCGACTTTTTGCCGTATTTATTCGACCATTTGACGCATTCGGGCTTTTGTTCGTCGACGTTTTGTTATTCGACTTTCTGTCATTCGACATTCTGTCATTCGACTTTCTGAAATTCGACATTTTAGTACATATTCGATGGAACTACTAAGTCGCACCGGTTATTCACTGTTTACGGAAAATATTTTTTACTAATCCAAAGTTTTTCAATTTTTTTTTGTTTTGGCTTAAAAAAATTCTTTCGATCATCAATCGAACTAATACCTTTAAATCCACCATTTGTCACGGAATTCACGTACATTAGATAAATGTTGAACAGATTGGGAAGCAACTTGTAATATTCCCCGTATGACATGACTATTTACCGATCGGTAGCGAAATCCGAAGTTCGGCAACAAGACAGATTCCTACCCATCGTTTGTGATTAAATTCCAAGGGAATAATTTTCATCATCATCATCATCATGTTGCTATTTATAACTGTTTCCCAACGAGGAACTTATTTTTGACCGAAATCCCCCCAAATCTGTTCCAAAGTGTCAACCACAACGCATGTTAGTCGAACCACCCGAGAATGAAGCTAAGAAACAAACAAGGGGAAAATATACAAAAATATTCACATCTATCCGTCGGTGTTCCTCTTTCTTGCACCCGCTCGGCCCACCGACACAGTTCCCAGGCCTACTCGAGTTTATAATGCAGATACCGTGTGTGTGTGATTGTGTTGGTGTCCACAACCGGTGACGACTGTTCTTTTCGTTTGCTCGTTTTGGTTACTCATTTTCCCTTTCGTTTAGACGAGCATTTCGAGTTGGACCAGAGTCCCCGAGTCCGAAACACTTGGAAAAGTGTACGCTGTGTAACCCGCATACAGGCAAGTTTCTGCGGGGGCTCCAAGTCCCGTGGTTTGATCGACGTAGTTTCTCGAATACACTCACATGTTGACTTTGCGACTTTACTCCACACTCGCTAGCTTAGTTCGTGTGCGGAGAGCTTGAAAGTAGCCGGACACGTGATAGGGTATCCCGTATGAATGACCGTTCCGAGGTACTCGGTACTGGTCAGATGGTCAAGTATTAGATCAAGTGTTCCTCCATACCATTCGTTTGTGAAGATCGAAAACTTAGAATCATAGTTCTAGAACTTAGCATTTCAAATCTGGTTAACAGGGATCTTACGTCCAAAAAAAAGTACTTCGTACCCGAACCGATTTGACAGATACCAAGCTCTCGTTAGAACGTCAATCTTTCCGGTCCGACTCCTCGATTCACCGGGGACACCCTAATTTAATACTTTTGAATGATATTTATGTTTTCGCATAGCTCAATTCTGTGAACTGTCTGGCGCGGTTCGCAAGACCCGCAAGAAGTGTAAATAATTGCATTCTGGTGTTGGTGCCACACTGAACAAGGAACCTGTATCGAAAATCCCAACACAACTGAACTCACGCCGCAGAAGAAGAAAAAAAAGTCAACTGCCGGCTCTTATCTCGGTTCGAGTTTACTCCTTTTATTCACTGCTAAACAAGCCGTAAAGCCACATTTTGTGCAACACTTCAAAAATTTGTAAGTGTGTATATATGAGAGAAACCGCTTTTGGATAGGTTGCAGCGGAACGGTTGAACCGGGAAAGAAGTAAAATAAGTTGAATAAACACACCAGATACAGTCGATTCACGCTAAAAGCTGCAATTGACAAAGTTGGAAATACAGCTCTGGGTTACACAAAACTTTCCTTTTTTCGCTCAAAACCGACAGTTCGAGCAATAGCTTTTCATGAAATTTTCATAAACTCTCTTTTGTTCACAAAAGCGCAGAAAATTTGTGCAGATTTTATGAGGGTGAAACAGTATAAAGATAAGGAAAAAATTTCTTCACCTACAATTTTTGCGAATTCTGGTGTTGAGTCCGTTGTCAAGCTGTGCTCCGACTGCTGTTTGTTTTTCTTTTTTTTTCTTTTTTTCTTGCTCCGTTGATGACGACTATAACCTGTTCGCTGCTCTGCTTTATGTTTTCGCCGTCAGACGTATCAATTTGGATCTTTGATGTACTACACTCTCTTTTTTTTTCACGTACACACCTTCGCGATTCCGTCACACTTTCTTCAGCTTTTGTGCTTCGACGGCGTTGTGCGCCTCTTAAAAATATTTACGATTTTCTCGGAAAATTTATTGGAATAATTTTTCACACACTGATTCTTTCCTTCTTTGGAAGCGATCGGTTGGGGAAATGGATTTTCTTCTACCTTGTGCCTTCCTTCCGAGTGCGAACCGTTCGGTAATTAACGCTGGCGTCGGAGAAGGTGCAACAAACTTTCGTTAATTTTGATGAATTTTCATGAGCATATTTTTCACGAAGCACTTCTTCTTCACGATGCTGACGAAGACTTCGAAACTTTTCTTTTTTTTTTGGTTATTTGGAGAAGAATGCACTGCTAGCAACACTTACGGGAAAGAACTTCGTTTTAGCTTGCGGAGGAATAAAAATGTTCCTCCTTAAGGTTGCTTCTGTCTTCCATTTAATTGCTAGTTACAATCTATAGTTTTGTCCTTCAGCAACTCATAGGTTCACTTTGGTTTCAAGGGACCAAACGAACCGCGGACCCAGAAACACACAATGACAGCTACAGGAAGGTGTCTGTCGAAAAGCTGGTGACAGCTGTTTATTTATCTATTGTTCTTTTCGGCGTACGCCTACTGTTTTTTTTTCCTGTGTCACCCCGTGTGGTGGTGAATGCGAAGCTACACGCTGTCTCGGCAGTAAACGGAAACTTAACGGAAATACGGATTACTGGAAAACCGTGGGCGGGAAATAAATCAATCGAAACGACTAAGCGGCTTCTTGTTCTTGGCAAACTTTGCGCAAAAGTCTTGATCGTTATTTTTTCGGCAAAGATGGAGCGTTTTTATATGTTTTCGCGTTAGTTTTTCTCTTTCGCCGGTTAGATAGTTGAAGACAACACACAGTAAACTTTTTCGACGTCGTCACGATATTCGTCCGTTTTGCTGTGTCACACTATAATTTGCCTACTCGAAACGGTCCGAAGCAAAGATTTTCCGGATATCTATTTTTTTCTTCTCCTCGGAACAGAACGTGGCCTGGTGAGTTTTCCACGACACGACACTGACACTTTCGGCGCTTTCCGTTCAGTTCTTCGCTTCGCTGTCGCGACTAGTTTTTCCTCCCGTTTCGAACAGTAAATATTTACTTTTTCGTTTTTTTTTATTTGGGATGCGGCAAGATAGATTATATATGTGTAATATATAGTAGTATATATATAATTCACCGGATTTACATTAATAAGCAATAAGCGGCAAAAATTTCTGCGGGGATGCGAAACAGCGCGACCTTCCTTAAACGTTGTCGCTCGTAGACTGACTTGAACGGAAAACTCTAAATTTATAACCGAGCGCAAAAAGTCTTACTGGTTTGTGGCGAAGCTCCAAGCGCACGAGCATTTACACGACCTCGGGATCTCCCTTTGGATATCGTGGTAGTATCGTATGATTCACACACCGGAGTCCGCTCGCGCTCTCTTTTTTCACTCACTTGCCCAGCTAACCGCACGCACGCCGCGAATGTACGCTCTGGTAGCGAATGCTCTCTTCTTCCGGAAATACGATATCAAATCATTCTCTCTCGTTGCTTTGCCGAAGTGGCCATTCGTTCGCAAGCACACGTATTCTTGTATGTGTGTTTGTGATCAATCGCAGCACGAGTACGACACAATAAGACATGTCTATCGAAAGTGAGCGTTCGCGTGAGCTCGCGAGATAGGGGAACACACCGGTGAGCGATTCGCACAGAGAGGCTCTTATTCTCTTTTATTGAACACAATGAAACCACGTGTGCGTGCGGATGCCATAAAACACACACGTGCGCGGTATTGTGGAAATCGTTCGCTATAAAAAGGGGACCGCGTGAGGTAAACGATACTCTCGTTTACTCTCCAGAAAAAAAAAGAGAAAATGAATGTGCGCGTGGAAAATGTGAGCAACGGTGGGGAAGTTTCGGTGTGGAATATTTTATGCTCGAAGATAATGCATCTTTTATGTTTCGTATATTTCATTAGGCAGACATGCAGCTAACATGTTTTTACTGTATTTTTATCGTTTCATCTTCGGCTAGTCAGTGCCTAGCAGTTCAAAATAAGCTTCTAGTGCACCAAAACAGATCATGTCTCAAATACCATTTGAGTATTTTTTATTGTTATTAATAAATTTTTCTCGTGTCTCCAGTCACTGCCATGTGAGATTTCCGACTAATGAATGAAAACCAAAACTATTGCATTTTTTATATTTATTTGTCGGCTTGATCTACACTAGAGATGAGCCACCCGTTCGCGAACGGTTCAAAAGAACTAGTTCTTCTAAAAGAATGAGTTCATAAGAGTTCCTTATTGAATAATAATAGTTCTCTATGTTACTCAATGGAAATTGAAGTGATCGAATACTTTGAGAGAGTGTACACAATAACTGCGTTGTATTTGATTTTAAGAAAATGGTAAAACTTTTATGCATTGGCGATCTTTAAAAAAGTACACAACAGAGATTGATTATTGGTACATGGTAAAAAGCACTTACTATTATTGAATTTGTTTACTATAAAATATAACTTATGGTTCTCATATTGTTGTCCGAGGAACATACAAAATTTCAGAAAAACGAAAGAACAGTTCAATAGAACTTTTGGTAGAACTATCATGTTCCGAGTGATTCTTTAAAATGAACGGCTTTGCCCATCTTTAATCTACTATAGATTACCTACACTAACAGGAAAAATCATTGTACACGTTATTTGACTTTCTCCCTTTTGATTTGGTTCGTACACACTGTCGTCTTTTAATTGTGTTTTTCAAAAGTTTTACCATGCTGAAAAAAATAGATTTAAAGAAATAAAAATCTTTTTAAATCCATATTGTTCGTATTTTCAAACAGTACTGTAGGACTCATCGAAATACTTTTTTTGATTCTTAAAAATAAACAGGAAAGTTCTGAAAATTTCATACGTTTTTTATGAGAAAATCAAGCGAGTCCTTCTTCAAGATTTTGACTATTCTCCCCGGTACTTCCGGAACCGGGAGCTAAGAATCGTTTGAAACTCGTTTTTTAGCCAAAAACCAATAAAAACTGCAAATAGAAACAGTTTTGAGTCAAAGTTTGAAGAACTTTAACATTGTCTATGTCGTCGTAGTAAATGACAGTTGGAAATTACTATGTGATTCCAAAACCGGGAGTCACATTCAGCAAAACAAATTAGGAATTTTGCATGAGGTCACAAGATTTGCCATTTGAATATCAGGTTGTGAAAATCAGTAACGAATTCTCTATGATATAGCAATGAGCTGAATTTAGGAGTTTTTCCACATTGAGAACTGAAAGTTAAACTAATATTTAAGGGCTGGGGTCCACTAGGAGATTGATAGTACCTATTAGCTCTCTCCGGACTGTACCAGCCTAGATGCCGTGTGGAATCCGGCGGAAAAAAATGAACCAAGAATAGATCCACTGGGTTCCTGCTTCTATGTCGTAAAAGGCGACAATTGCAGGAGTTTCTTTTCCCTTTCAGTTATCAGATATTTTCAATGTTTTACTTGTGATTACTCTATTTTACTAAATCATCTCTTTATTCAACCTATCAATTTCCGTCTAGCTTCGGAGAAAAGTTTTATTAGGAATGATTTCTTCTTCCATGTTATTGATTGTCTTTCAGGATTATAAAATGAATGATAAAAATCAACCATTGCGCAAATCCGTTTATATTACAAAATTAATAACAGAGATAACATATATCGGTATATTGAAAACATAGTAAAAAACACTTGATATTAATATTTCAAACAGTAAATTAATAGTTTTCTCGGTAGCCGGCTGCCCAGATCAACTAATATAACCAATTAATAATTTTAATAAATAATTAAATCAACTTTTTTGTCTAAATCCTATTCGCTCGTTTATTTTGTATCACGTAGTTTCATTTATAAAAACGTGCTTAATCCACCTAGCAGTGAGATGATACCTTTTTTTTATCAATCCGCATGTGTTTTTTTGCATGACTAAAAAAAACGCGAAAGGTAGATGCATAAACGAGTGACTGCATACTCGACAGGCGGCTGTCCGGAGTTTTGTCAATTTAGGAGATAGACTGTTTCGTGCATTATATTGCCAGCACAAAGTAACACATAAAACGATAATACTTTAAAACATTCTTGGTAGCCGGCTACCCAGAGCAATAAACATATGATAACATTATTAAAACATTTACTAACAAAGTATCCTCTCCTGTGATGCATGTGGGAATGCAGAGGATTCCTCGGTTCTTAGTAGCAACATGCATCGAACTAACAATCCTTTCCCTCCCAAGTAGATCTGCATTCGGACGTGGCCGGCGTCGGTATTGATCAGCATGCATGGTTCAATACAGTTTGCACAGTGTGAAACAATGTGTTATTCCCAAACATGTTACTTCAAAAAATCATTTTGCAATCTCAATTGGTCCAGATCAATAACGGAGTAGCAACACACGGGCGGTCTCTAATGCTAATGCTAATTGAGAACTGGAAGTTAAACTAATATTCGAAAAAAATAGCCGAAAACACTACTGATAAGTTCACTACATTCTTCCTAATTTCATTTCAGTGGATTTTTATTCATTCAATTGATGGTCCTATATTCGTCCTATTAATAATCGATTGCGATATCAATCAAAACAAAATATTGCGCTATTACATTCTTAGGTTAAAAATGACAGTATTCAGTTCTATTCAAAAAGCCTAATGCCAACTGTGAGAAAACATACGATATTTTTAGAAATTTTTTTTGAATCAATTCGACTTTAAATAATTTATTGGGTCGTTTTCGTTTCTTTTCGTTTTACAGGAAAAATTTTACTGTAAGATTAACTAGATTGGCACTTTTGAAAATATGAAAATATCAGATACACATACAATTAAACACACACACACACACACACACACACTTAACAGCGATATGTTGACATATATCGGAATGAAAGCAGTGAAACTAGATTTACCATAATCATTATTTCATTAGTATTTAACACGCACTTTCTAGTAACATTCGAAGCCGAAAGTTGAAATATAAATATCAATAAAATAATTAAACTAATGTCACGGATAAAAAAAGTACTTGTAGATGGTAATTTGAAAAAGATTTTTTTCATACCATTTTAAAAAAACTTGGCAGCCTTGCGATACGAAATGAGATGAAAACAAGGTACAATCAAGTGAGTTTAGTGCAAATTTTCATCTCATATTTTTGAAGATTTTTATCGCTCAGCGTGTAATTGTAGAAGTTTTCAATCGTTGATTAAACCACTGAAAAGTTAACATTACTAGTTACGAAGTTATCCATGATTTTACTTCTTCTTAGATGCACATAAATGGAGCGTCGCAGTTCACGCAAATTTACTTGGAAGAACATTTAATATTGTGTCTAAAACTCGATGAAATTGAACTCATTGAAATAAAAACAACGAATACCGATAGCGACCACCGCGACTGGAACCAAGAATCATTCGGTCACAAAGTACGTCTGTTAATCGACTGATCCAAAGAAGCACACATCTCCTTGGTTGGTGCATTTAAATTCATATAGTCGCACCTGCTATCAGAATGCAAGTTACAGTCGAAACCAGTAAAATTCATGCTGATCTAACATTTAGTCATTAAAAATGAAATTTTCTGTCATTCGATGAATTAAGTCTTCATGAATTACATCGAACGAGCTATTAAGTCACCTGTAAAATCCAATTTTTTTTGGTGTGTAATTATATGAACACGTTTTGAGACGAATCAATTAGTTTATATTCGGAAACTTGACGAACCGTAAAACTTGAGCCGAAAATGTTTCCTAATATGTAAGTGAATTTATTTTTACCTCATATTTAATGGAAATACCTGTTTTGATCATCCTAGTGGTGAAATAAAACCTTTCTTATATCGATCAAATTCTCAAATTCTTCGATACTCAAATGACCCGAGTTGGCGGTTAAATGCATAGGGCACTGGTCTCACAATCCAGTTGTAGTATGTTCGAGCCCTGACCTGGAAGGATTTGTAGTGTTAGTAGAATCAGAGCACCAGCCATGCATTGGTTCTGTACACTCTGAATCTGATGGCTGCGAAGTCTGTTGAAACAGATGGTCAAATTCCACAACAGAAATGTAGTACCAAGGCTTTGCTCGATACTCGAATGTATCGCCGGAATCGGTTTGCTTGGCCGTCCACTGATAATGGCTACCGATTAGAGTAGTTTTGAGTCAGTGTACAAATTTTTTTAAGTATTTTGTTTCGCCCCTTTAAGTGATGGTATAAAATTTTTAACACACTTTATCCTATAATACTAACCGGAAGTCAGATACAAATGAAATTCAGTTGTTTGTATTGGACCACTAGCTGAATTACCCTGCGTTGCTCGGAAATGTTTCGTGAAGGGAAGGCCGAAAAAAATTCTCGATGTTGTCCTGCTTAGTGAAACTTAGACGGAAACCCGATCGAACAATACTCCGTTTATGTTCAGACTGCGAATGATCGGTGTCCCATCTCAGATCTCACAATAATCATAATTTTCATGGTATTCTCGACAAATTGGGTCAGTTTTATATTTGAACCCTATTGTTAGGAACATTTAAAACATCTTTCTCTCTATAAATACCTTCTTAATAACCTCCGAGTTTCATATCTATATGTGCTTGTAACGAGCTTCCGTACTTCCTCGTCACAATCGATCTACAATACCTTTGGCTTCCATGCATATAATCACTTGCTATTACCTCCTCTTTATAAAAATTTTATGACATCATTTTTTTTTTCATAAATACGTTTATTTCTTAAGGCAGTTTACATAAGTTTTTCTTCGCCGTAGCATCACTTTTACATAATATTCTTATCCTAATTTAATTCTAACATAGTCACAACGTTTTGCATTTATTAAAACATATTCTCTTATTACTTAAATATCATCTTAGGTAACTCGTCATTAATTATGAAATCTACTCGGAAATATTATTTGAACCAAACGATTAACTTCTATAAATTATAAAATAAGCTGTTATTTTCAGACATTTTGTTAATAATTTCATAAACTGTTTCGAGTTTGTTTGTATCATTACATTATTTTTATTCTAATTTAGCTATTGGTTGAACTCATGGACGCAGCTGGGATCAGAACTAAGTCTTGAAAGGGGCCTTTATTAAATTGAAACTCCAGTTTTCTTTATGAAATGATAAATAAGTTTCATGTATGAAAGGTCACGACAAGCGAGAATGTCTCGAACTGGGATATTGGATAGTCTACCTTGGGTACGCAAAGAATTTATTAGTTGAGATCTGACATCACGATACTCTACGCATGTCCAAACGACATGATCAATATCTCGATAACCTTCGCCACAAGCACAATGATTAGTCTCGGAGAGCCCAATTCGAAGGAGATGTGCATCTAACGTGTAGTGATTGGACATGAGTCTGGACATCACACGAATGAAATCTCTACTCACATCCAGTCCCCTGAACCATGCCTTTGTCGATATTTTCGGAATAATTGAGTGCATCCACCGACCCAGATCATCTTTATCCCAAGAAGCTTGCCAGCTGGCAAGTGTTCTTTGGCGAGACGAGCTATAGAATTCGTTGAAAGCAATTGGTCTCTCATAAATTTCACCCTCAATAGCACCACGTTTGGCTAAAATATCGGCTCTTTCATTGCCAGGAATGGAGCAATGAGCCGGGACCCAGACTATAGTGATTAGATAATTATTGTTCAATATGTCGTTCAGGCACTGTTTTATTTTGCCCAGGAAAAACGGTTCAGTCTTGCCAGTCATGTTTGAGCGAATGGCTTCAATTGCACTCAGACTATCTGTGAAGAGGAAATAATGGTTTGGAGATAATGTGACGATTACACTCAAACTATAATGAACTGCTGCTAACTCTGCTATATAAACAGATGCAGGTTCTTGAAGCCTAAATGAGGCCGAAACATTATTGTTGAACATACCAAACCCTGTCGCTTCTTCAATTCGCGATCCGTCCGTGTAAAACATTTTCTCAGAGTCAATATGCCTGAACTTACTTGAAAATATTTTTGGGATTTCCGTCGAACGTAGATGATCCGGGATTCCACGCACTTCGCGCTGCATGGATGTATCGAAAAATAAAGTTGAGTCAGGGACATTTAGGAGGCTGACACGGATAGGAATATATCTTGAAGGGTTGATTTCCTGTGACATATGGTTAAAATATACTGTCATGAATTTTGTTTGAGATCGAAGCTCGACTAGTCGTTCGAAATTATTAATTACCATGGGATTCAGCACCTCACATCTTATTAGCAGGCGTGATGAAAGCTCCCAAAATCGATCTTTTAATGGAAGAACTCCCGCCAGAACTTCAAGACTCATTGTATGTGTCGAATGCATGCACCCTAAAGCAATTCGCAAACAACGATACTGAATTCGCTCCAGTTTGATAATATGAGAGTTTGCAGCGGAACGAAAGCAAACGCATCCATATTCCATCACTGAAAGTATCGTTGTCTGATACAATTTTATTAGATCTTCCGGATGAGCACCCCACCAAGATCCTGTTATTGTTCGAAGAAAATTTACTCTTTGTTGGCATTTTGTTATCAGAAACCTAATGTGTCCTCCCCACGTGCATTTGGAATCGAACCACACCCCGAGGTATTTAAAAGTTAAAACCTGTTGGATCATTCTTCCCATCATATGGAGCTGAAGCTGCGCGGGATCATGCTTTCTTGAAAAGACGACTAACTCTGTTTTCTCCGCAGAGAATTCGATACCAAGATGAACAGCCCAATCGGACAAGTTATCTAAGGTATCTTGCAATGGTTTATGCAGATCAATAGCTTTGGGTCCAGTAACTGAAACCACGCCATCATCTGCCAATTGTCTTAGTGTACATGGGGTTACTAGACAGCTGTCAATGTCATTTACGTAAAAATTATAGAGGAGCGGACTGAGGCATGAGCCTTGCGGGAGACCCATGTAACTATTTCTGAGTGTTGCCAAATCGCCATGTGAAAAATGCATGTGTTTCTCTGACAAAAGGTTGTGCAAATAATTATTTATAACCGCTGGGAGTCCATTTTGGTGAAGCTTGTCTGAAAGAACATCAATGGAAACTGAATCAAATGCTCCTTTAATGTCTAAAACTACAGATGCCATTTGTTGCTTTTGAGCGAAGGCAATTTGGATGTCTAACGAAAGTAATGCAAGGCAATCATTCGTCCCTTTATTTCTACGGAAGCCAAACTGAGTATCTGACAACAAACCGTTCGTCTCGACCCAAGTGTCGAGACGTCGTAGAATAATTTTTTCGAACAATTTTCTGATGCAGGACAACATCGCAAAGGGTCTATATGAGTTGTGATTGGAAGCTGGTTTCCCCGGTTTTTGAATGGCGATAACTTTCACTTGTCTCCAGTCAGGTGGAACAATATTTTGCTCAAGAAACTTGTTGAACAATTCCAACAAACGTCTTTTTGCGAGGTTGGGCAGATTCTTCACCAAGTTGAATTTAATTCTGTCCAACCCTGGAGCGTTATTGTTACAAGACAAGAGTGCTATAGAAAATTCCATCATTGAAAATGGGTTATTAATAAAACCATTATTTGGAGGAGATTCCCGTATAATGCTCTGCGTAGGAACAGAATCTGGGCAAACTTTCCTAGCAAAGTCAAATATCCATCGGTTCGAGTATTCATCACTCTCATTGCCCACGTTACGATTCCTCATTCGTCTGGCCGTGTTCCAAAGAGTGCTCATTGAGGTATCTCTTGACAAACCTTCGACAAAATGTCTCCAATAGCTACATTTTTTGGCTCGAAGTATGCTCTTGTACTTGGTTTCTAAAACCATAAGTTTTTCAAAATTCTGAGGAGTTCCTCCTCCCCGTTTTAGAAACGTCTTGCAAGCATTTTGTTTTGCGAGTTTAGCCTCTGAGCACTCTTTGTCCCACCAGGGGTTGGGAGGCCTTCTGTTAGTCGTTGGCCCAGGAAAGCGTTTAGTTTGGGATTGTTCTGCTGCCTCCAGAATCGAACAAATGAGGAAGTCATATTCTTCAAGTGGAGGGAGCTCTTCCATTGAATTCAAAATACTAGAGATACTACTTTGGTATTTAATCCAGTCGATATTTTTTGTCAAATCATATTTATTTATTTATTTATTTCTTTTATTTATTTCTTATTGGGTTCATCGGACATATGTCTAAATGAACCGACAGAGTGGGAAAAAGCCCATATGAGTTGAACAAACAGACAGGCGCAAAAACCACTATCTTTTAAACAACAAACACAAAACAAAAAGTAATTACAATGCGTCAAGTGAAATAAATTAACACATAGAAAAAAAACAGTCCTTATAATATAGTTCGTTTCATTCTTTCTGCGAAGCGACGGGAAGGCTCATCAAACTCAAAAATTGTTTCAACAGAAGTAAAAGCTCGTGTGCACGCAGTTATAGGTTCGTTACTTCCAAATAAAGTCCTGTGAAATCCGTTTTGAAGTAGAGTCGTATATCGCAATGGTCTGCTTGGTACTCGAAAACTAATTTTGCTACGCAATTCTGGAGCATCGATCTCCCCGTTTATTAATTTCGCAATAGTCAATGCCTGTTGAATTTTTCTTCGGCGCTGTAGAGTATCGATTCCCAATAATTGGCATCTGTCCGGGTATGGTGGCAAGTTTACAGGATCTCTCCAAGGCAAATGTCGTAATGCCATGCGAACAAAACGTTTCTGAACACGTTCAATTCTAAGGCTCCACGATATTTGATACGGACACCAGATTACTGAAGCATTTTTCAGAATCGGGCGGACGAGTGAGCAATATAAAGCCTTCAAGCAAAGCGGATCTTTGAAGTCTTTAGCAATTTTAGAGATGAATCCCAGCTGACGGGAAGCTTTCGAAATATCTAGCGACCGTTGGACATCGAACGTCAATTTTGCATCCAGTTGTACACCAAGATCACACACCTGAGTCACTCTAGATAAAATTGTTCCATCAATGTTATAGTCGAATATAATGGGACGTAGAATCCGATGAAATATGATAACTTGGCATTTGGTTACATTGATAATGAGTTTATTTTCCTTGCACCAATTTGCGAACTTTGTAAGCAAATCTTGCAGTCGTTGGCAATCCTCAACACTGCGAACGGCGAGATACAGTTTCAAATCATCTGCGTAGATTAATTTACAACCAGATCCCAAGAGTAATGCAACATCGTTGAAAAATACTACAAATAGCAAGGGTCCCAAGTTGCTACCTTGCGGAACACCTGATTTATTCGAGAATTCGGACGACGCAACGTTATTGATTTTTACACGCAGTTGTCTATCGGAAAGATATGAGTTCAGCCAAGACACAAGTTGCGATGATAAACCAAGTCGAGATAATTTACACAACAGTATTCGATGATCAATCTTGTCAAACGCTGCTTTTAGATCGGTGTAGATCACATCCATTTGTGCTTTTGCCTCCATACTAGAAATACATTCAGACGTTAAGGTTAACAAATTCGTTGTAACTGATCTACCAGGCATAAATCCGTGTTGATCAAATGAAATGTAGTTCTTTGCACGATCTAAAATAGCACCACTCACAATTATCTCAAATAATTTCGATGAGGCCGAGAGGCTAGTTATTCCTCGATAATTTGCGACATTTCGTCGATCACCATTTTTGAAAACAGGACACATATATGACTGTTTCCATATGCGAGGGAATCTGCATTGCTCGAACGATCGGTTGAAAATAACACTTAGTGGTTCAGCTATGGAGGATATGCAGCGGATACTAGCGGAAGTAGCAATGCAATTGCTACTGCTAATTGAGATGATGATTGGTAAATGATCGCTACCGTGTAAATCAGGCAGTATTTTCCAGGTGCAATCTAGTCGAATTGATGTTGAGCAAAGAGATAGATCTAATGCACTTGGGCGTGCCGGAGGTCTTGGGATCCGTGTCAAGCTACCCATATTTAATACCGTCATGCTAAAATTGTCACAAATGTTTTGTATTAAAGATGATCTGCTATCATTGTAAACGGAACCCCACATAATACCGTGCGAATTTAAATCCCCCAGAATCAATCGTGGTGCAGGAAGGGCTTCAACCATTTCATTAAGCTGTTGCTGTCCAACTTGTGCTTTTGGAGGAATATAAACCGAAGCTATGCAAATATCTTTGCCTTTAATGTTTATTTGGCAAGCAACAACTTCTATACTAGAAGTTGAAGGGATGTTTAATCTATAAAAGGAATAGCATTTCTTAATTCCCAAAAGCACTCCACCATACGGAGAGTCTCTATCGAGACGTATAATGTTAAAATCATTAAAATTTAAAGCTATGTTTGAAGTAAGCCATGTTTCGCATAAAGCAAATACATCACATTTTTGACTATGCAATAATATTTTAAATGAATCAAGTTTTGGCATGATGCTTCGACAATTCCACTGCAGGACAGTGATTGTATCATTTGCGACGGGTGATAAATTATCCATCAAAAGATACAAAACCTGAGACAATTGGCCATTGAGCTGATAACTGCTTCAAAAAGGTTCTAGCTATTGGAAGGAATGCCATTATGAGGGTCTTTAAGGGTTCAGATATATTGAATGCTGAGAAAATCCATTCAACAATTTCCGAAAACTTCAGTAATCCTGTTGGTGGCTGTGAAATGGAGCCCACTGGATTATTATCTTTTTCTGTACTAGATCCTGGATTGGTTTGTGAATTTGACCAAACCAGGAGGCACAGTCTTTGGTTTTGACTTTTTTTGTTTAACACGGGGATCTTTTTTTGAAGATGAAATTTTAGGTGTCTTTTTTGGTAATTTGGAGGAAGACTTCTTTCTCTTAACTGACCCTTGGGTAGTGATAAACGAATTACCTTCACTATTTTCGTCATAGTCAGAGTCCTCTGGTTCCTCTAGATTTGAAAACCCGTTTTCGGTTTCCAAAGTGGGGACATCAATGACCGTTTTAAGCATTTCTGCATATGTGCGCTTAGACCGTGCTTTTAAAGAAAGCTTAATTTTGTCTTTGTGCACTTTAAATGCAGTGCATACTGAAATATCATCATGAGGACTATTCCCACAATAAATACATTTTTCAATTTCCTTGTTGCAATCATTATCTTTATGAGGCCCTTCACACTTAATACATTTTGGTTTATTACTACAGTAAGTAGCTGTGTGGCCGAATTTTTTGCAGTTCGTACAATTCATTACATTTGGAACAAAAAGCCGAACAGGGAGGCGAATTTTATCGACATAGACATGGGACGGCAACGCAGACCCGGCAAATGTCACTCGAAACGAGTCTGATGGGCGATAAACTTTTTTTTCCTCTTCATGAACTACTGAGTACAGTTGTTTGCACTCCAGTATTTTCACACCCTCAAGCATAGAGTTCTTGAAACGACCAACACCATGCTTGAGTAAATCATCTACCGAAAGACTCGCTTCGGTAACAACACCGTCAATTTCGACATCTTTGGAGGGTATGTAAACTTTATACTCTTTATTGAAATGTTCCGAAGAGACAATATCATTCGCGTGTTTCAAATTATTTACCACAACACGAATTTTATCGTTATTTACTTTTATGATCTCTTTGATTGAAGAGTATCGTGATGTCAAACCTTTATTAATTTGAAAAATGTTTAATGGCTTTGATATACGTCTAAAAAAGACTATCCAAGGCCCAGAAGAGCTCTCCTGATATTTTTTCGTTCGTGGGGGTATCGGATTCATGCTAGGATTTACGTCCATGGATTCATCCATTACATTAAAATTTTTAACTAAACTTTAAAATAAAATTTGAAACCAACACTACACAGTACTCAATCAAAAGGAAAAGAAAAAACTTCTACCTTGAAATTGTTGTCTATCTGCCGTGTAGATCCTCGTTGCTCTAGATGTTCTTGTTGGATGTATCTGGACGTTGATACAATGCTGAAGCTCACTGTAGCGATAGAATATGATGTGATGCTACTGCTACCTGACATCCAGCACCACTCGAATTCCGATTTGCTTTCGTCTTCGCCAGCTGTAACCAGCGCAGGTCACCGGTGTATACCTGCGTGTTGTATGGCAGTGGAAAGACCGAGTTGTCTTGTCTCCTTCTTCCTAGTGCTCCGCACCGATATGCTTCTGCACCGAAGTGCCTTCGCACCGGTGTGCCTTTGCACTCTCCTGCTTCTATGTGCCTTTGCACTCTTCCTCTTCGATGTGCCTTTGCACTCTCCTGCTCAGCACTTGTGGCTGTATATTGCGGCCTGGGTAGAGTTTGGGAAACGCCCTTTGTTGTTTCCTTCACCAGCTTGGCCCAGCACTAGGGCTCTCTTATGCAGCACGACTATACGTTTTAACGGCTGCTGCCAACAGGTCTCTACCTGTAGTTCAACCGTTGTCGTATTTAACGCGTGTAAACCAACCAGCGTTACTAAACTGTACGCCTCTATACACAACCTTCTCGGTTGAACGGCTATTACTGAATGATTTATGACATCATGAATTGTTCAAAATTTTCCATCTGATAATGATTATTTTATAACGAAAGGTTGTTTAACATCATAACTACATTCGTACTATAGAATGACGTTATTATATAATTAATTTTACCAAGGTTTTAACCATTTTGGTCGTTCATCGGAGAGGAAAACCTATAGAATAATGATTCAGTTAATACAGATGTTGTTGTAATCCTATTTCCATCACCTTGAGTCGACAGTTTTCTCAATTTACATAATAAAATGCACATTGATTGTATGATTTCGTCAATTCAATTCCTCTTGTGAATATTTTTGTGAACCTCTCTCAGTTGCTGGAAATATACTGTACTATACTGAATTCCCCAGCAAAATAGAACCAGATCCTTTGAAATTATTCAAAGAAAAATACGACCTTGAAATTTTTGCCACTCTTTTGTTTTATAAAAAATGGGAGATGAAAATTTATTTTCAAAAACCCCTCCTTCTAGTCTAAATGTCGATTCTCTTCAAATTTCGTCATTAACCCTCTCCCCCCATGTTAAGGACACTTCCTACACACTTTCCCCCCTGAAAATGTCCTAATGATCATTTCTGAAGAGCTTCTTTGTGCCAAATTTGATAGCAATCCGTCCAGTAGTTCCGGAGTTGCGCCATTACAAACATTATATCTCCTTTTTAGAGGAACATACTACATCCACCCCACACGAATACCCTAAGTTGCACAAAAATTATCTATGGTCTCCAAAAAGTATCGATTCTTGTCAAATTAAATAAATTTTTTCATGACCCCTGTTAAGGATAGTCGCTACGCTCTCTCCCCCATAAAAATATCCTTACAACTATCTCTGAAGAGCAAAAAGCAGCTATGCCAAGTGTGATAGCAATTCGTTCAGTAGTGTCGGAGTTATGCCGTTACATCCCTCTTTTTTAATGCACTTGCTACATTCACTCCCTACATCTATCAAATCTAAGGTATGGAAAATGTTAGAATGATCTTCAAAAATTATAGATTCTTGTCAAATTTTATGATTTTTTTTCTTGGCCCCTCCTCTTAATGATACTTGCTACGCTTCCTCCCCAATAAAAATACATTTATGACTATTTCTGAAGAGCAAGAAATAACTGTACCAAATTTTATTACAATCCGTGCAATAGTTCCGGAGTTATGCCGTTACATTGCACTCCTTTTTTAGAGGCACTTACTACACCCTCTCCTAACAGAATATCCTTATAATCTTATCTAAGTTGTGCAAAAAGTGTCTTTAAAAAGAACCGATTTTCGTTAAATTAGATAATATTTTTAACGACCACCTTTGTTAAGGACACTTGCTACGCTCCCTCCCCCCATATAACCATATCTGAAGAGCAAGAAGTACATGCACCAGGTTAAATAGCAATCCGTTAAGTAGTTTTGAAGTTATGCAATTACAAACATTACAAGCCCCTTTTTAAAAGCACTTGCTGCATCCATCTCCCATTGAATTATATCTACGGTTTCTATTATCTTAAAAAAATATCGGTTTTCATCAAGTTATATGATTTTTTTCATGACCCCTCCTTGGTTATGACACTTGCTACGCTCCCTGCCCCCATAAAAATACGCTTATGACCATCTCTGAAGAGTAAGAAGTACATGTGCCAAGTTTGATAGCAATCCGTTCAGTAATTCCGGAGTCATGTCATTACAAACATTACACCCCCCTTTTAAAAGGCACTTGCTACATCCACCCCCCATATAATCATATCTAATGTATGCAAAATGTTTCTATGGTCTTAAAAAAGTATCGATTCTCGTCAAATTAGACAATTTTTTTCATGAGCTTCCTCTGTTAAGAACACTTACTACGCTCCCTCCCCCATAGAAATACGCTTATGACCATCTCAGAAGAGCAAGAAGTATCTGTGCCAAGTTTGGTGGCAATCCGTTCAGTAGTTTCGGAATTATGCCGTTTTAAACATTACACCCCCATTTTTCAAGGCACTTGGTACATCCACCCCCCATATAGTCATATCTAAGGTATGCAAAATGTTCCTATGGTCTTTAAAACGTATCGATTCTTGTCAGGTTATATGATTTTTTCCATGACCCCCCCTTGTTTATGACACTTGCTACGCTCCCTTCCCTATAAAAGTACCCCTTAAACCATCTCTGAAATGCAAGAAGTACCTGTGCCAAGTTTGGTGGCAATCCGTTCAGTAGTTCCAAAGTTATTGCGTTACAAACATACAAACTTACATCCATTTTTATATATATAGATAATACCATTCATTTTAAATCTAAGTTTGTACAAATCGGTTACGCCATCTTTGAGAAATACGAGTCGGTCATTTAAAATTAAAATTTTTACGCTAATAACCCTGTAAATCCGGAACGGGAAATCAGATCAAGATGAAACTCAGGAATTTTCTGAAAGACCATAAGACCTTTCATTTGAATCTGACTTTGTGAAAATCGGCTCAGTAATATCCGAGAAAAGTTAGTACTCATCAGCGTCGCTTTTACGTATTAATGAGCCCGGGGGCAAGTTTTTTTGTGTGCCTTAGCTCTCTTTTTTTTGCTCGGTTGTTCCTGTCCATATTGTTTTTTTTTGCTTGGTTGGTCCTTTCCGGGTTCCCCTGAGACCGTGGGCCCGGGGGCACTTGCCCCCACTAACCCTATGTAAAAGCGGCCCTGGTACTTTTCATTTCCATTTCATGCACATTTTACCACATAATTCTGGAAATGGGAATCAGATCCAAACAATATTTTGTAAGGGACTGCAAGACTTTTAATTTGAATCTAAGTTTGTGAAAATCGGTCTAGCCATCTCCGGGAAAAGTTAGTGCAAGAAAACGTTACATACACACAGAGACGTTTTGCGTACTCAACGAACTGATTCGAATGGTGCACGACACTCGGCCCTCCGGGCCTCGGTTCAAAAGTCGATTTTCTATATGAGAAATGCAAAACCATTTTTTAAATTCAAATGGAATCATACTCCATAAGGTTCAACAGCTAAACAGTTCTGGTTAACGGCGATAATTTGACTTCGCCACATCTAAATCCTGTTGTCTCTGAATGAAATTTCAGCGCGGTGGCACAGTAATAATGGCATCCATCGTGAAGATAGAGTTTCACATTTCTGAAATTTGTAGACAACAACGAATCTTAAAATAACATGCCCTGCCATACTTAATTAAGCATGTGGTTCGAAATAGTGGAGCACATGGATCAAGTAGGCTCGACAAAATTGACTCTCAAAACGGGAGATGGTCACTTCGCCGAAAAGCCATTTCGCAAATTACAAATTACTTTGATGCTTAGTGGCTAATAGTCAACAAGAGTCCTTGAGAGCTCCGCTCTGAAGTTCATGAATCAATCTTTATTCAAGAGAACAAGAATCAATATTCATTCAAGAAGTACAATTGTAGGTCAACAAAATGGGCGGTAAAGTATTATCATTCATTTGTGTTTATTTTAAATCATGTTTAATTATAATATTAAGACAATTGCAGGAATCGGCGAAATGACCCTTTCGGCGAAATGGCTTTCGGCGAAATGACATTCGGCGAAGTGGCCCATTCGGCGAAATTACCCTTTCGGCGAAATGACTTTCGGTGAAACGGCTTTCGGCGAAATGACCCTGATCCCTCGAAACAGCTCGTTGCGCCCTAAACGTTTTTATGCATATTCTAGTGTTCATAATCAGCTCTCCAGAGGGCAGCATTTCACAACCTGATTCGCGCCAAACAATCATCGAAGATCTAGCATGCATTGAGTGGAAAAATTTCAATTTCATGCAAAAAAAATTTTATATATATTTTCAACACTTTTCCGATGGATTTTCCTTGTATAATAAAGCCTAAAACCTTCACATAAACGCCACTTTTCAAACAAATGTAAATCGATTCACGCATACCAGAGAATTCTACACACACACACTTTTGACAGCATTTCTTTATATAGAGAGATTAGATAAGATTCGATGTTACGTTTCGTCTTTGACTCATCAGTGCGTAGCAGTTTATGTTGAACTGCTAGCGCGACCTGACGGCTCAACATAAACCGTTAGGCAGACGTAAAATTAATACTATTTGCAAAGCACTTTTGCTATTACACCGGAGTGTAAAGTCTATATTGACGACAACCAACTTCAACTGCTATGCGCTGATGAATCAAAGACGAAACGTAAAATCCAATCAAACGGCACCTAGCATTAATTTGGGGGTAAAAAAATTTTTTCTTATGCTTTTCGTTTTTGCCTTTCTCCTTTAGAAAGATTATTTAATCACTGTGGAATCCAATTTCGAAACCAAGGCCCAGAAGGCCGAGTGACATAACAGATCGGCTGAAAAGTTCGTATCGTTTCTATGAGAGGGCGCCACTAGAATTAAATCCATACCATTTTCAGTTAGTACCAACCTTCAAAAGATACGTGTATAAATCTGACAGCTGTCTGATTATTAGTTTGTGAGATATTGCATTTTGAGTGAAGCTACTTTTGTTATTGTGAAAAAAATGGAAAAAAGGAATTTCGTGTGTTGATGAAACACTACTTTTTGATGAAAAAAAGTGCCGCCGATACCAAAAAATGGCTTGATGAGTGTTATCCAGACTCTGCACCGGACGAAGCAACAATTCGTCAGTGGTTTGCAAAATTTCGTACTGGTCATATGAGCACCGAAGACGATGAACGCAGTGGACGTCCAAAAGAGGCTGTTACCGATGAAAACGTGAAAAAAATCCACAAAATGATTTTCAATGACCGTAAAGTGAAGTTGATCGAGATAGCTGAAACCCTAAAGATATCAAAGGAACGTGCTGGACATATTATTCACGAATATTTGGATATGAGAAAGCTTTGTGCAAAATATGTGCCGCGTGAGCTCACAATCGATCAAAAACAACAACGAATTGATGATTCTGAGCAGTGTTTGGAGCTGTTATATCGAAATAAAACCGATTTTTTTCGTCGATATATAACAATGGACGAAACATGGCTCCATCACTTCACTCCGGAGTCCAATCGACAGTCAGCTGAGTGGACTGCACGCGATGAACCGAACCCAAAGCGTGGAAAGACTCAACAATCGGCCGGTAAGGTTATGGCGTCTGTATTTTGGGATTCGCATGGTATAATTTTCATCGACTACCTTGAAAAGGGAAAAACCATCAACAGTGACTATTATATAGCGTTATTAGAGCGTTTGAAGGACGAAATTTAAAAAAAAACGGCCTCATTTGAAGAAGAAAAAAGTTTTGTTTCATCAAGACAATGCACCGTGTCACAAGTCGATGAAAACCTTGCTGAAATTGAACGAATTGGGCTTCGAATTGCTCCCTCATCCACCGTATTCTCCAGATTTGGCCCCCAGTGACTTTTTCCTGTTCTCAGACCTCAAGAGAATGCTCGCTGGTAAAAAATTTAGAAGCAATGAAGAGGTGATCGCTGGAACTGAGGCCTATTTTGAGGCAAAGGACAAATCGTACTACAAAAATGGTATCGAAAAGTTGGAAGATCGTTATAATCGCTGTATCGCCTCTGATGGCAATTATGTTGAATAATAAAAACGAATTTTGGCAAAAAAAAGTGTGTTTCTATTAAACGATACGAACTTTTCAGCCGAACTGTTATACTATTCGAATCAGTTCGTCGAGATCAGCAGATGTCTGTAGGTGGGTATAAGTGTGTGTGTGTATATGTAACACTTTGATACACCCAATTTTCTCAGAAATGGCTGCACCGATTTTCACAAACTTAGATTCTAAAAAAGGTTTCAAAATACCATTCAAAATTCCTGAATTGTATTTTGATATGATTTCCGGAATATTGATTTTAGGATAGCTTTATCATGAATGACCATTTCGTGTTAGCAGATCTCGTCAACCATGCCGGTTCCCAGTTTCTGGTTCCGCAACTACCAGAAATAGTGATAAATGACTTTTAAATTAATAACCTAATTTGACTATACAGGTCCCCAATATCTTGTTTCGGAAGTACTGAAAATATATCGCATCGATTTCTAAGAGATGACTGAGCAAATTTTACTTTTTGACAAAAAATATGTTTTTTTTTCAGATGAAACGCGTTTGTGGTTTCTATCTGCCAAAACCATTCATTTGAACCATTACTCGTGATCTCCGTCGACGTTTGAAACAGTGAATTTTCGATCATGAAACATCGCATGACTACATTTTTCCGTTAAGTTGGAATCTTTCCTTAATTGTGAAATATTTCCACCAAAATCCCCTGCGAAATCCGTCTACAAATCGACACCCCAGTATCAACATCTTATCTTTTTTTCTGGAGCCAGCCATCCGATTTTCCCGATAATCTTCCCATAAACATGCTAAACTCTAGCGATTACCAAACCAAATTTTCATACTTTGGCCTTTGTTTTCTTCGCCCCTAGCGCACGGGACACGTTGTCGCATCGTTTCCAAACCGCATGCACACCACTTCCTCGGGGTTTCTCTTCACCTTTGGGCAGTGAGTTTCCACCAGCGGCAGCAAAAATTCAAATTAGAAAGCGAAACTCACCGAGTCTCGTTCGCCCGGTCGTGAAATTACAAGACGAGAAACAGTGTTTTTTTCTGATGGAAAAAGGCAGAACGCATGAACACCCGGTATCCTTGTCGTTATCATTCGTTTTCATCATTCTTTGACATGCCTTTATTAGCAGCTAAACCATGGACCGAGTTTCTCACCTTTTGGTTTTCACCACCCCGCCGTGCGCGATCACAGCCGGTAATCCAATCCTAAAAGCAGGCAAAAAACAATGTCGCCAAAATCACTTTACTTATTTACCCCTTGCAGAAAAGAAGAAAAAAAAACACACACGCGCGTTCCGGCCTTGTTTGATGTGAACTGGTAATCAACCAGATCCGCAAGCAAAACGAGCTATCGTCGTACCCTCTTTGGCGGGGTTGGCCGAGGGAAGATTTTCCGACCCGAACCGGAGACATCTGCATGTACGTCTCAATAAACTCTTTTGCTTTATAGGAAGCCAAAACACATTCCGAATCGTGTCGTATACAATCAAGAAATTGCTGGTTTGGAAGATTTTTCCGCTTTGCGGGGACCCCGGGAGCATACGAACAGGCGTTCCAAGCAGATGTCCAAGCTGGGTGCTGTGTCAGGCTTAGGCTGAACGAATCGAATGTTGCCAGTTGAATACAAAAAAGGCTGGAAATTTTTTACTAGTTAATTATAACTGAAATACTCAATGATTCTAAAGGTTAATTTTGGTTCCATATCAGCGCTTTAAATCGTAATAAATTTACGTATCCAGAATTTTTTTTCGGAGGGGGTTTCAGAACATGAAGATTAATTTCCATACGCATGGAAATATGTATATAATAACTTGAACATTTTTTGGATAAAGTCGGTTGCTGAAAATTTATCACTATATAATTGACTTGAAAATGACGAATTTAGCGCTAAATCATATTCGCAGTGGACAGAATTTTCTCAGACTTGAATGAAACTTTCTGGACATGACCCCTATTTAAAGAACAAACTCATTCAAGTGATGTGACTTCATTGAAAATTATACGCTAAACGCATAACATTCATTTGACACCCAGGCCATATTTATTGATCAATATGATAGAACCCGAATATATACATCCGCTCAGTGTAGACTTGGTCCTGAAATGTCACATTGCATGTTTTGTTTTTCCAAAATTGATCTAGACTGTCTTTGAAAAAGGACTAAACTTTTTTAACCATTTTTTTTTTCAAATAGTTGACGAAAAATCGCAAATCCTACAAACAATTTTATACTAGTGATTTTCACAAAATTAGTCAAATTTACCAATAAAAATACTGAAAAACTTCCATATCCAATTGATTTCGAAAATTTAAAGTCAATTTACCAAAAAAAAAACCTGTTTTAATCCACCTAGTGGTGTAATGATGCCTTTCTCATATCAATCATACTATCATATATAATACTGTGGTATTCTTCAAAATAATTCTCTGCGATTCTTGAAAGAATAACCGAAATCGGTTTGTTTGACCGTCTACTGATAAAAACAATCAATTGGAAAAGATTTGAGGTCGATTTAGAATTTTTTTAAAGATTTTTCCCCATTTTCAGTGATGGTATACAATTTTTAACACACTTCACCCTATATTTCCGGATCCGGAAGTCGGATCCGCATGAAATTCAGGAATTACGCATGGGACCACAGGACCTTTCATTTGAATCTAAGTTTGTGAAAATCGGTCGCGCCATCTATGAGAAAAATTAGAACACATATTTTCTTTTTTTTTGCACATTTTACCCCATAACTCCCGAACCGGAAGTCGGATCCAAATAATATTCAGGAATTTTTTATGGGATCACAAGACCTTTCATTTGAATCTAAGTTTGTGAAAATCGGTTCAGCCATCTCCGAGAAAAATTAGTGCAAAAAAAACGTTACATACACACATACGCACATACACACACACATACACACACACACACATACACACACAGACATTTTGCGTACTCGACGAACTGAGTCGAATGGTATATGACACTCGGCCCTTCGGGCCTCGGTTCAAAAGTCGGTTTTCACCAGTGCTGAAAAAATTCGTTATCACAATGGTGACTCGAGCTTACATTGAGACAACACATATATCATCGTCCACCCAACGACGATTGTCGCTAATTGAATCATAACAAGTATCATGACTGCCGAACCCTTTCAGTATCATTGGAAATTGATTTCATGAAAATGTAAACAAAAGTTATCCCCCTATCACCCGGCGATGAGCCAGTGATAGACGACAATATTTGTCTCATTCGACATTCAGTTGAGCATCAACGGTATCATATTCATTCCTGAGAATCATCGTCAACCGGGTCGATTGGGCCCTTCCAATCATACGCAGTTCCCAGCGCCCTGGAGAATAAGTCTTTGTTTAATTTAATAAGTAAAATGTTTTCCAACGTATCTTTCCCAAGGCCAGTGCGTTGATTAGAGAGAACCAAGGCAAGGGCACTGAAAGACCGTTCAACAGAGACTTGGTTCGATGGTGTGGATAGTACAACCATTGCTACTGCATATATCTCTGGGTGCGTAGTCTTACGGCGCAACCAATGGTCCCACACGTTGTAGTTATGTTTTTGGCGTGGCTCTAGGTCCAAAGACTTAACTTGTTGAAGAAACCCGGTCTCGCAACCAAGATTCACGGATTCACCAAACATTTGCGTAAGATACTGATCAAAATCATCGGTAGACTCTGACGATTCTCTACTTGTACTAGCCGGTGTTTTACCCAGTTGGCAGATACGTTCCCATGTATCGACTATGTATTGCTGAATTTTATCTTTTTCCTCAGCCGTGAATATTTTAGAACCTCGATAGTTGAACCTTGGATCCAGGTATAATGCCATCTGAACCGCCTTCAATTGGCGCAAAATGTTCAATCTATTGTTCAACGACCGAAGTAAATGGGGACTGAAAGAGTTTTCGCGAACTTTCTGTACCTCACTCGTTGCCATCAGCCATGCCATATAGAAGTCAGATAACGACACGTGCTTCTCTTGCATTTGCTTTGTGCAGATGTACAACGGCTTAAACGTATCATAGTAATGCTCAATGAACGACCATTGATTGGAAAGGTCTAGTTCGGGAAAATTATCGGCCAACTGGTTAAAAAACCTTTTTTGGTGTACGAACGATTCCATCATTTTGAATATACCACCCCATCGTGTCCTACTCCAGACGGGTGGGTATGAAGCATCGTAGCTTTCAAACTCTGACCGGTACTTCACCAGCTTACATTTTCTAGCAACAGCAGTGATGGCTCGGATAGACTCATCGGATTTATCAACAACATCCAGTATTGCAAGCTGTAAGGTATGCACGGCACATCTCACAAGAGTAATCCTTTCGGACAGTTCATTGGCCAGTTCAGCAGTAACGTTTCGTTCACACTGTTTATCATCCTCTATCACATCCGACTCATCCAGCTCATCTATGTTCGTACCATCAGCCTGCTGCTCTGTAGGCATTACGTACGTATCATTGTTTAATTTTCTAACCGTTGCCACCATATTAGCCCCATTGTCGCATGTCACGGAAAATATGTTCTCAAGAGATAGCCCATAGTCGGCCAAAGTATCCATAACTTTTGATTTCAAGAACACCGCTGTTTGACTTTCTTTGATTTCGATCATACCAAGGGTACGAATGACCACC